>NC_132787.1:45477913-45779084 GCF_048418805.1 Vulpes vulpes | reverse complement strand
GTACCCAGCATCCTAATGTTATTCGCCCTAGTAGGTTTTGCGCATAGCATGTGGAAGTGACAGGATTCTCCTCAAGTGTATCTGATCTCAATACAGACACTGCAAACGTCCTTGTTCAATGAGAGTGTAGCTCGGTCCTAGCTCCCATCAAAGTGTCTAGCAGACATCTGCCTGCAAAGCATACACACTTCCGAGAGTTGAGCTTATGGACTGTCCCTCCCACATCCTGCCTGCAGGTACACCGCGCTCCTAACAGGCCTAGCCCTGATGGTTGCCTGAAGTGTTGTGAGAGCTAAGTGGAAAGTCCCGGCCAACAAGACTAGTGCATCCGAGCTCAATCCAGCGATTTCCTAGTTTTTCCCGTGCGAACCAGGTGCTACATCCTAAGTGCCATACGAGAGAAGCTAGCTGAACGCCTTGTCCAAAAGCAACTTACTTCGGAGAGTTGAGCTCACCCTCAGTCCCTCGCAGTTGCACACTGCCTGCAGAAAGAGTTTCCAACATCTGCACCACAGCCGTTTGTCATAGGCTTGTGAGACGCAAGTGGAATAAGCAGACCTGGATGGTGTCTCCAGCTGCAGTGGAGTGGTATTCTGGGTACCTCCTGGCTTAGAACACTGTTACGTTCTCAGTGCCCGAGGAACGCAGCTAGTTGAAAGCTGGCTTGTAGGCGTGCTTCCTTGTGCGAACTGACGTCAGGGCAGGATCCTCCCCCATCCTGACTGCCCGTAGACGTAGGTCCCAGCATCCTTATGTTAGGTGCCGAAGAGGTTCTGTGAAAACCTTGTGGAAGTGCCAGGATTCTCCTCAAGTGTATCTGATCTCAATACAGACAATGCAAACGTCCTTGTTCAATGAGAGTGTAGCTCGGTCCTAGCTCCCATCAAAGTGTCTAGCAGACATCTGCCTGCAAAGCATACACACTTCCGAGAGTTGAGCTTATGGACTGTCCCTCCCACATCCTGCCTGCAGGTACACCGCGCTCCTAACAGGCCTAGCCCTGATGGTTGCCTGAAGTGTTGTGAGAGCTAAGTGGATAGTCCCAGCCAACAAGACTAGTGCATCCGAGCTCAATCCAGCGATTTCCTAGTTTTTCCTGTGCGAACCAGGTGCTACATCCTAAGTGCCATACGAGAGAAGCTAGCTGAACGCCTTGTCCAAAAGCAACTTACTTTGGAGAGTTGAGCTCACCCTCAGTCCCTCACAGTTGCACACTGCCTGCAGAAAGAGTTTCCAACATCTGCACCACAGCCGTTTGTCATAGGCTTGTGAGACGCAAGTGGAATAAGCAGACCTGGATGGTGTCTCCAGCTGCATTGGAGTGGTATTCTGGGTACCTCCTGGCTTAGAGTACTGCTACGTTCTCAGTGCCCTAAGAACGCAGCTGGTTGAAAGCTGGCTTGTAGGCATGCTTCCTTCTACGAGCTGAGGTCAGGGCAGGACCCTACCGCATCCTGACTGCCCGTAGACATAGTACCCAGCATCCTAATGTTATTCGCCCTAGGAGGTTTTGTGCATAGCATGTGGAAGTGACAGGATTCTCCTCAAGTGTATCTGAAAATACAGACATTGCAAACGTCCTTGTTCAATGAGAGTGTAGCTCGGTCCTAGCTCCCATCATAGTGTCTAGCAGACATCTGCCTGCAAAGCATACACACTTCCGAGAGTTGAGCTTATGGACTGTCCCTCCTACATCCTGCCTGCAGGTACACCGCGCTCCTAACAGGCCTAGCCCTGATGGTTGCCTGAAGTGTTGTGAGAGCTAAGTGGAAAGTCCCGGCCAACAAGACTAGTGCATCCGAGCTCAATCCAGTGATTTCCTAGTTTTACCCGTGCGAACCAGGTGCTACATCCTAAGTGCCATACGAGAGAAGCTAGCTGAACGCCTTGTCCAAAAGCAACTTACCTCGGAGAGTTGATCTCACCCTCAGTCCCTCGCAGTTGCACACTGCCTGTAGAAAGAGTTTCCAACATCTGCATCAGAGCCGTTTGTCAGAGGCTTGTGAGATGCAAGTGGAATAAGCAGACCTGGATGGTGTCTCCAGCTGCAGTGGAGTGGTATTCTGGGTACCTCCTGGCTTAGAACACTGTTACGTTCTCAGTGCCCGAGGAACGCAGCTAGTTGAAAGCTGGCTTGTAGGCGTGCTTCCTTGTGCGAACTGACGTCAGGGCAGGATCCTCCCGCATCCTGACTGCCCGTAGACGTAGGTCCCAGCATCCTTATGTTAGGTGCCGAAGAGGTTCTGTGAAAACCTTGTGGAAGTGCCAGGATTCTCCTCAAGTGTATCTGATCTCAATACAGACAATGCAAACGTCCTTGTTCAATGAGAGTGTAGCTCGGTCCTAGCTCCCATCAAAGTGTCTAGCAGACATCTGCCTGCAAAGCATACACACTTCCGAGAGTTGAGCTTATGGACTGTCCCTCCCACATCCTGCCTGCAGGTACACCGCGCTCCTAACAGGCCTAGCCCTGATGGTTGCCTGAAGTGTTGTGAGAGCTAAGTGGAAAGTCCCGGCCAACAAGACTAGTGCATCCGAGCTCAATCCAGCGATTTCCTAGTTTTACCCGTGCGAACCAGGTGCTACATCCTAAGTGCCATACGAGAGAAGCTAGCTGAACGCCTTGTCCAAAAGCAACTTACTTCGGAGAGTTGAGCTCACCCTCAGTCCCTCGCAGTTGCACACTGCCTGTAGAAAGAGTTTCCAACATCTGCATCAGAGCCGTTTGTCAGAGGCTTGTGAGATGCAAGTGGAATAAGCAGACCTGGAAGGTGTCTCCAGCTGCAGTGGATTGGTATTCTGGGTACCTCCTGGCTTAGAGTACTGCTACGTTCTCAGTGCCCTAAGAACGCAGCTGGTTGAAAGCTGGCTTGTAGGCATGCTTCGTTCTACGAGCTGAGGTCAGGGCAGGACCCTCCCGCATCCTGACTGCCCGTAGACATAGTACCCAGCATCCTAATGTTATTCGCCCTAGGAGGTTTTGTGCATAGCATGTGGAAGTGACAGGATTCTCCTCAAGAGTATATGAAAATACAGACATTGCAGACGTCCTTGTTCAATGAGAGTGTAGCTAGGTCCTACCTCCCATCAAAGTGTCTAGCAGACATCTGCCTGCAAAGCATACACACTTCCGAGAGTTGAGCTTATGGACTATCCCTCCCACATCCTGCCTTCAAGTACCTGGCACTCCAAACAGGCCTATTCCCGATGCGTCTCTGAAGTGTTGTGAGAGCTAAGTGGAAAGTCCCTGCCCACAAGACTAGTGCATCCAAGCTGATTCCAGCGATTTCCTAGTTTTTCCCGTGCGAACCAGGTGCTACATCCTAAGTGCCATACGAGAGAAGCTAGCTGAACGCCTTGTCCAAAGCAACTTACTTCGGAGAGTTGAGCTCACCCTCAGTCCCTCACAGTTGCACACTGCCTGCAGAAAGAGTTTCCAACATCTGCAACACAGCCGTTTGTCAGAGGCTTGTGAGACGCAAGTGGAATAAGCAGACCTGGATGGTGTCTCCACCTGCAGTGGAGTGGTATTCTGGGTACCTCCTGGCTTAGAGTACTGCTACGTTCTCAGTGCCCTAAGAACGCAGCTGGTTGAAAGCTGGCTTGTATGCATGCTTCGTTCTACGAGCTGAGGTCAGGGCAGGACCCTCCCGCATCCTGACTGCCCGTAGACATAGTACCCAGCATCCTAATGTTATTCGCCCTAGTAGGTTTTGCGCATAGCATGTGGAAGTGACACGATTCTCCTCAAGTGTATCTGATCTCAATACAGACACTGCAAACGTCCTTGTTCAATGAGAGTGTAGCTCGGTCCTAGCTCCCATCAAAGTGTCTAGCAGACATCTGCCTGCAAAGCATACACACTTCCGAGAGTTGAGCTTATGGACTGTCCCTCCCACATCCTGCCTGCAGGTACACCGCGCTCCTAAAAGGCCTAGCCCTGATGGTTGCCTGAAGTGTTGTGAGAGCTAAGTGGAAAGTCCCGGCCAACAAGACTAGTGCATCCGAGCTCAATCCAGCGATTTCCTAGTTTTTCCCGTGCGAACCAGGTGCTACATCCTAAGTGCCATACGAGAGAAGCTAGCTGAACGCCTTGTCCAAAAGCAACTTACCTCGGAGAGTTGAGCTCACCCTCAGTCCCTCGCAGTTGCACACTGCCTGTAGAAAGAGTTTCCAACATCTGCATCAGAGCCGTTTGTCAGAGGCTTGTGAGACGCAAGTGGAATAAGCAGACCTGGATGGTGTCTCCAGCTGCAGTGGAGTGGTATTCTGGGTACCTCCTGGCTTAGAACACTGTTACGTTCTCAGTGCCCGAGGAACGCAGCTAGTTGAAAGCTGGCTTGTAGGCGTGCTTCCTTGTGCGAACTGACTTCAGGGCAAGGATCCTCCCGCATCCTGACTGCCCGTAGACGTAGGTCCCAGCATCCTTATGTTAGGTGCCGAAGAGGTTCTGTGAAAACCTTGTGGAAGTGCCAGGATTCTCCTCAAGTGTATCTGATCTCAATACAGACAATGCAAACGTCCTTGTTCAATGAGAGTGTAGCTCGGTCCTAGCTCCCATCAAAGTGTCTAGCAGACATCTGCCTGCAAAGCATACACACTTCCGAGAGTTGAGCTTATGGACTGTCCCTCCCACATCCTGCCTGCAGGTACACCGCGCTCCTAACAGGCCTAACCCTGATGGTTGCCTGAAGTGTTGTGAGAGCTAAGTGGAAAGTCCCGGCCAAGAAGACTAGTGCATCCGAGCTCAATCCAGCGATTTCCTAGTTTTTCCCGTGCGAACCAGGTGCTACATCCTAAGTGCCATACGAGAGAAGCTAGCTGAACGCCTTGTCCAAAAGCAACTTACTTCGGAGAGTTGAGCTCACCCTCAGTCCCTCGCAGTTGCACACTGCCTGTAGAAAGAGTTTCCAACATCTGCATCAGAGCCGTTTGTCAGAGGCTTGTGAGATGCAAGTGGAATAAGCAGACCTGGAAGGTGTCTCCAGCTGCAGTGGAGTGGTATTCTGGGTACCTCCTGGCTTAGAGTACTGCTACGTTCTCAGTGCCCTAAGAACGCAGCTGGTTGAAAGCTGGCTTGTAGGCATGCTTCGTTCTACGAGCTGAGGTCAGGGCAGGACCCTCCCGCATCCTGACTGCCCGTAGACATAGTACCCAGCATCCTAATGTTATTCGCCCTAGGAGGTTTTGTGCATAGCATGTGGAAGTGACAGGATTCTCCTCAAGAGTATATGAAAATACAGACATTGCAGACGTCCTTGTTCAATGAGAGTGTAGCTAGGTCCTACCTCCCATCAAAGTGTCTAGCAGACATCTGCCTGCAAAGCATACACACTTCCGAGAGTTGAGCTTATGGACTATCCCTCCCACATCCTGCCTTCAAGTACCTGGCACTCCAAACAGGCCTATTCCCGATGCGTCTCTGAAGTGTTGTGAGAGCTAAGTGGAAAGTCCCTGCCCACAAGACTAGTGCATCCAAGCTGATTCCAGCGATTTCCTAGTTTTTCCCGTGCGAACCAGGTGCTACATCCTAAGTGCCATACGAGAGAAGCTAGCTGAACGCCTTGTCCAAAGCAACTTACTTCGGAGAGTTGAGCTCACCCTCAGTCCCTCACAGTTGCACACTGCCTGCAGAAAGAGTTTCCAACATCTGCAACACAGCCGTTTGTCAGAGGCTTGTGAGACGCAAGTGGAATAAGCAGACCTGGATGGTGTCTCCACCTGCAGTGGAGTGGTATTCTGGGTACCTCCTGGCTTAGAGTACTGCTACGTTCTCAGTGCCCTAAGAACGCAGCTGGTTGAAAGCTGGCTTGTAGGCATGCTTCCTTCTACGAGCTGAGGTCAGGGCAGGACCCTCCCGCATCCTGACTGCCCGTAGACATAGTACCCAGCATCCTAATGTTATTCGCCCTAGTAGGTTTTGCGCATAGCATGTGGAAGTGACAGGATTCTCCTCAAGTGTATCTGATCTCAATACAGGCACTGCAAACGTCCTTGTTCAATCAGAGTGTAGCTCGGTCCTAGCTCCCATCAAAGTGTCTAGCAGACATCTGCCTGCAAAGCATACACACTTCCGAGAGTTGAGCTTATGGACTGTCCCTCCCACATCCTGCCTGCAGGTACACCGCGCTCCTAACAGGCCTAGCCCTGATGGTTGCCTGAAGTGTTGTGAGAGCTAAGTGGAAAGTCCCGGCCAACAAGACTAGTGCATCCGAGCTCAATCCAGCGATTTCCTAGTTTTTCCCGTGCGAACCAGGTGCTACATCCTAAGTGCCATACGAGAGAAGCTAGCTGAACGCCTTGTCCAAAAGCAACTTACCTCGGAGAGTTGAGCTCACCCTCAGTCCCTCGCAGTTGCACACTGCCTGTAGAAAGAGTTTCCAACATCTGCATCAGAGCCCTTTGTCAGAGGCTTGTGAGACGCAAGTGGAATAAGCAGACCTGGATGGTGTCTCCAGCTGCAGTGGAGTGGTATTCTGGGTACCTCCTGGCTTAGAACACTGTTACGTTCTCAGTGCCCGAGGAACGCAGCTAGTTGAAAGCTGGCTTGTAGGCGTGCTTCCTTGTGCGAACTGACGTCAGGGCAAGGATCCTCCCGCATCCTGACTGCCCGTAGACGTAGGTCCCAGCATCCTTATGTTAGGTGCCGAAGAGGTTCTGTGAAAACCTTGTGGAAGTGCCAGGATTCTCCTCAAGTGTATCTGATCTCAATACAGACAATGCAAACGTCCTTGTTCAATGAGAGTGTAGCTCGGTCCTAGCTCCCATCAAAGTGTCTAGCAGACATCTGCCTGCAAAGCATACACACTTCCGAGAGTTGAGCTTATGGACTGTCCCTCCCACATCCTGCCTGCAGGTACACCGCGCTCCTAACAGGCCTAGCCCTGATGGTTGCCTGAAGTGTTGTGAGAGCTAAGTGGAAAGTCCCGGCCAACAAGACTAGTGCATCCGAGCTCAATCCAGCGATTTCCTAGTTTTTCCCGTGCGAACCAGGTGCTACATCCTAAGTGCCATACGAGAGAAGCTAGCTGAACGCCTTGTCCAAAAGCAACTTACTTCGGAGAGTTGAGCTCACCCTCAGTCCCTCGCAGTTGCACACTGCCTGTAGAAAGAGTTTCCAACATCTGCATCAGAGCCGTTTGTCAGAGGCTTGTGAGATGCAAGTGGAATAAGCAGACCTGGAAGGTGTCTCCAGCTGCAGTGGAGTGGTATTCTGGGTACCTCCTGGCTTAGAGTACTGCTACGTTCTCAGTGCCCTAAGAACGCAGCTGGTTGAAAGCTGGCTTGTAGGCATGCTTCGTTCTACGAGCTGAGGTCAGGGCAGGACCCTCCCGCATCCTGACTGCCCGTAGACATAGTACCCAGCATCCTAATGTTATTCGCCCTAGGAGGTTTTGTGCATAGCATGTGGAAGTGACAGGATTCTCCTCAAGAGTATCTGAAAATACAGACATTGCAGACGTCCTTGTTCAATGAGAGTGTAGCTAGGTCCTACCTCCCATCAAAGTGTCTAGCAGACATCTGCCTGCAAAGCATACACACTTCCGAGAGTTGAGCTTATGGACTATCCCTCCCACATCCTGCCTTCAAGTACCTGGCACTCCAAACAGGCCTATTCCCGATGCGTCTCTGAAGTGTTGTGAGAGCTAAGTGGAAAGTCCCTGCCCACAAGACTAGTGCATCCAAGCTGATTCCAGCGATTTCCTAGTTTTTCCCGTGCGAACCAGGTGCTACATCCTAAGTGCCATACGAGAGAAGCTAGCTGAACGCCTTGTCCAAAGCAACTTACTTCGGAGAGTTGAGCTCACCCTCAGTCCCTCACAGTTGCACACTGCCTGCAGAAAGAGTTTCCAACATCTGCAACACAGCCGTTTGTCAGAGGCTTGTGAGACGCAAGTGGAATAAGCAGACCTGGATGGTGTCTCCACCTGCAGTGGAGTGGTATTCTGGGTACCTCCTGGCTTAGAGTACTGCTACGTTCTCAGTGCCCTAAGAACGCAGCTGGTTGAAAGCTGGCTTGTAGGCATGCTTCCTTCTACGAGCTGAGGTCAGGGCAGGACCCTCCCGCATCCTGACTGCCCGTAGACATAGTACCCAGCATCCTAATGTTATTCGCCCTAGTAGGTTTTGCGCATAGCATGTGGAAGTGACAGGATTCTCCTCAAGTGTATCTGATCTCAATACAGACACTGCAAACGTCCTTGTTCAATGAGAGTGTAGCTCGGTCCTAGCTCCCATCAAAGTGTCTAGCAGACATCTGCCTGCAAAGCATACACACTTCCGAGAGTTGAGCTTATGGACTGTCCCTCCCACATCCTGCCTGCAGGTACACCGCGCTCCTAACAGGCCTAGCCCTGATGGTTGCCTGAAGTGTTGTGAGAGCTAAGTGGAAAGTCCCGGCCAACAAGACTAGTGCATCCGAGCTCAATCCAGCGATTTCCTAGTTTTTCCCGTGCGAACCAGGTGCTACATCCTAAGTGCCATATGAGAGAAGCTAGCTGAACGCCTTGTCCAAAAGCAACTTACCTCGGAGAGTTGAGCTCACCCTCAGTCCCTCGCAGTTGCACACTGCCTGTAGAAAGAGTTTCCAACATCTGCATCAGAGCCGTTTGTCAGAGGCTTGTGAGATGCAAGTGGAATAAGCAGACCTGGATGGTGTCTCCAGCTGCAGTGGAGTGGTATTCTGGGTACCTCCTGGCTTAGAACACTGTTACGTTCTCAGTGCCCGAGGAACGCAGCTAGTTGAAAGCTGGCTTGTAGGCGTGCTTCCTTGTGCGAACTGACGTCAGGGCAAGGATCCTCCCGCATCCTGACTGCCCGTAGACGTAGGTCCCAGCATCCTTATGTTAGGTGCCGAAGAGGTTCTGTGAAAACCTTGTGGAAGTGCCAGGATTCTCCTCAAGTGTATCTGATCTCAATACAGACAATGCAAACGTCCTTGTTCAATGAGAGTGTAGCTCGGTCCTAGCTCCCATCAAAGTGTCTAGCAGACATCTGCCTGCAAAGCATACACACTTCCGAGAGTTGAGCTTATGGAATGTCCCTCCCACATCCTGCCTGCAGGTACACCGCGCTCCTAACAGGCCTAGCCCTGATGGTTGCCTGAAGTGTTGTGAGAGCTAAGTGGAAAGTCCCGGCCAACAAGACTAGTGCATCCGAGCTCAATCCAGCGATTTCCTAGTTTTTCCCGTGCGAACCAGGTGCTACATCCTAAGTGCCATACGAGAGAAGCTAGCTGAACGCCTTGTCCAAAAGCAACTTACTTCGGAGAGTTGAGCTCACCCTCAGTCCCTTGCAGTTGCACACTGCCTGTAGAAAGAGTTTCCAACATCTGCATCAGAGCCGTTTGTCAGAGGCTTGTGAGATGCAAGTGGAATAAGCAGACCTGGATGGTGTCTCCAGCTGCAGTGGAGTGGTATTCTGGGTACCTCCTGGCTTAGAACACTGTTACGTTCTCAGTGCCCGAGGAACGAAGCTAGTTGGAAGCTGGCTTGTAGGCGTGCTTCCTTGTGCGAACTGACGTCAGGGCAGGATCCTCCCGCATCCTGACTGCCCGTAGACGTAGGTCCCAGCATCCTTATGTTAGGTGCCGAAGAGGTTCTGTGAAAACCTTGTGGAAGTGCCAGGATTCTCCTCAAGTGTATCTGATCTCAATACAGACAATGCAAACGTCCTTGTTCAATGAGAGTGTAGCTCGGTCCTAGCTCCCATCAAAGTGTCTAGCAGACATCTGCCTGCAAAGCATACACACTTCCGAGAGTTGAGCTTATGGACTGTCCCTCCCACATCCTGCCTGCAGGTACACCGCGCTCCTAACAGGCCTAGCCCTGATGGTTGCCTGAAGTGTTGTGAGAGCTAAGTGGAAAGTCCCGGCCAACAAGACTAGTGCATCCGAGCTCAATCCAGCGATTTCCTAGTTTTTCCCGTGCCAACCAGGTGCTACATCCTAAGTGCCATACGAGAGAATCTAGCTGAACGCCTTGTCCAAAAGCAACTTACTTCGGAGAGTTGAGCTCACCCTCAGTCCCTCACAGTTGCACACTGCCTGCAGAAAGAGTTTCCAACATCTGCACCACAGCCGTTTGTCATAGGCTTGTGAGACGCAAGTGGAATAAGCAGACCTGGATGGTGTCTCCAGCTGCAGTGGAGTGGTATTCTGGGTACCTCCTGGCTTAGAGTACTGCTACGTTCTCAGTGCCCTAAGAACGCAGCTGGTTGAAAGCTGGCTTGTAGGCATGCTTCCTTCTACGAGCTGAGGTCAGGGCAGGACGCTCCCGCATCCTGACTGCCCGTAGACATAGTACCCAGCATCCTAATGTCATTCGCCCTAGGAGGTTTTGTGCATAGCATGTGGAAGTGACAGGATTCTCCTCAAGTGTATCTGAAAATACAGACATTGCAAACGTCCTTGTTCAATGAGAGTGTAGCTCGGTCCTAGCTCCCATCAAAGTGTCTAGCAGACATCTGCCTGCAAAGCATACACACTTCCGAGAGTTGAGCTTATGGACTGTCCCTCCCACATCCTGCCTGCAGGTACACCGCGCTCCTAACAGGCCTAGCCCTGATGGTTGCCTGAAGTGTTGTGAGAGCTAAGTGGAAAGTCCCGACCAACAAGACTAGTGCATCCGAGCTCAATCCAGCGATTTCCTAGTTTTTCCCGTGCGAACCAGGTGCTACATCCTAAGTGCCATACGAGAGAAGCTAGCTGAACGCCTTGTCCAAAAGCAACTTACTTCGGAGAGTTGAGCTCACCCTCAGTCCCTCGCAGTTGCACACTGCCTGCAGAAAGAGTTTCCAACATCTGCACCACAGCCGTTTGTCATAGGCTTGTGAGACGCAAGTGGAATAAGCAGACCTGGATGGTGTCTCCAGCTGCAGTGGAGTGGTATTCTGGGTACCTCCTGGCTTAGAACACTGTTACGTTCTCAGTGCCCGAGGAACCCAGCTAGTTGAAAGCTGGCTTGTAGGCGTGCTTCCTTGTGCGAACTGACGTCAGGGCAGGATCCTCCCGCATCCTGACTGCCCGTCGACGTAGGTCCCAGCATCCTTATGTTAGGTGCCGAAGAGGTTCTGTGAAAACCTTGTGGAAGTGCCAGGATTCTCCTCAAGTGTATCTGATCTCAATACAGACAATGCAAACGTCCTTGTTCAATGAGAGTGTAGCTCGGTCCTAGCTCCCATCAAAGTGTCTAGCAGACATCTGCCTGCAAAGCATACACACTTCCGAGAGTTGAGCTTATGGACTGTCCCTCCCACATCCTGCCTGCAGGTACACCGCGCTCCTAACAGGCCTAGCCCTGATGGTTGCCTGAAGTGTTGTGAGAGCTAAGTGGAAAGTCCCGGCCAACAAGACTAGTGCATCCGAGCTCAATCCAGCGATTTCCTAGTTTTACCCGTGCGAACCAGGTGCTACATCCTAAGTGCCATACGAGAGGAGCTAGCTGAACGCCTTGTCCAAAAGCAACTTACTTCGGAGAGTTGAGCTCACCCTCAGTCCCTCGCAGTTGCACACTGCCTGTAGAAAGAGTTTCCAACATCTGCATCAGAGCCGTTTGTCAGAGGCTTGTGAGATGCAAGTGGAATAAGCAGACCTGGATGGTGTCTCCTGCTGCAGTGGAGTGGTATTCTGGGTACCTCCTGGCTTAGAACACTGTTACGTTCTCAGTGCCCGAGGAACGCAGCTAGTTGAAAGCTGGCTTGTAGGCGTGCTTCCTTGTGCGAACTGACGTCAGGGCAGGATCCTCCCGCATCCTGACTGCCCGTAGACGTAGGTCCCAGCATCCTTATCTTAGGTGCCGAAGAGGTTCTGTGAAAACCTTGTGGAAGTGCCAGGATTCTCCTCAAGTGTATCTGATCTCAATACAGACAATGCAAACGTCCTTGTTCAATGAGTGTGTAGCTCGGTCCTAGCTCCCATCAAAGTGTCTAGCAGACATCTGCCTGCAAAGCATACACACATCCGAGAGTTGAGCTTATGGACTGTCCCTCCCACATCCTGCCTGCAGGTACACCGCGCTCCTAACAGGCCTAGCCCTGATGGTTGCCTGAAGTGTTGTGAGAGCTAAGTGGAAAGTCCCGGCCAACAAGACTAGTGCATCCGAGCTCAATCCAGCGATTTCCTAGTTTTACCCGTGCGAACCAGGTGCTACATCCTAAGTGCCATACGAGAGAAGCTAGCTGAACGCCTTGTCCAAAAGCAACTTACTTCGGAGAGTTGAGCTCACCCTCAGTCCCTCACAGTTGCACACTGCCTGCAGAAAGAGTTTCCAACATCTGCACCACAGCCGTTTATCAGAGGCTTGTGAGGCGCAAGTGGAATAAGCAGACCTGGAAGGTGTCTCCAGCTGCATTGGAGTGGTATTCTGGGTACCTCCTGGCTTAGAGTACTGCTACGTTCTCAGTGCCCTAAGAACGCAGCTGGTTGAAAGCTGGCTTGTAGGCATGCTTCCTTCTACGAGCTGAGGTCAGGGCAGGACCCTCCCGCATCCTGACTGCCCGTAGACATAGTACCCAGCATCCTAATGTTATTCGCCCTAGGAGGTTTTGTGCATAGCATGTGGAAGTGACAGGATTCTCCTCAAGTGTATCTGAAAATACAGACATTGCAAACGTCCTTGTTCAATGAGAGTGTAGCTCGGTCCTAGCTCCCATCAAAGTGTCTAGCAGACATCTGCCTGCAAAGCATACACACTTCCGAGAGTTGAGCTTATGGACTGTCCCTCCTACATCCTGCCTGCAGGTACACCGCGCTCCTAACAGGCCTAGCCCTGATGGTTGCCTGAAGCGTTGTGAGAGCTAAGTGGAAAGTCCCGGCCAACAAGACTAGTGCATCCGAGCTCAATCCAGCGATTTCCTAGTTTTACCCGTGCGAACCAGGTGCTACATCCTAAGTGCCATACGAGAGAAGCTAGCTGAACGCCTTGTCCAAAAGCAACTTACCTCGGAGAGTTGAGCTCACCCTCAGTCCCTCGCAGTTGCACACTGCCTGTAGAAAGAGTTTCCAACATCTGCATCAGAGCCGTTTGTCAGAGGCTTGTGAGATGCAAGTGGAATAAGCAGACCTGGATGGTGTCTCCAGCTGCAGTGGAGTGGTATTCTGGGTACCTCCTGGCTTAGAACACTGTTACGTTCTCAGTGCCCGAGGAACGCAGCTAGTTGAAAGCTGGCTTGTAGGCGTGCTTCCTTGTGCGAACTGACGTCAGGGCAGGACCCTCCGCATCCTGACTGCCCGTAGACGTAGGTCCCAGCATCCTTATGTTAGGTGCCGAAGAGGTTCTGTGAAAACCTTGTGGAAGTGCCAGGATTCTCCTCAAGTGTATCTGATCTCAATACAGACAATGCAAACGTCCTTGTTCAATGAGAGTGTAGCTCGGTCCTAGCTCCCATCAAAGTGTCTAGCAGACATCTGCCTGCAAAGCATACACACTTCCGAGAGTTGAGCTTATGGACTGTCCCTCCCACATCCTGCCTGCAGGTACACCGCGCTCCTAACAGGCCTAGCCCTGATGGTTGCCTGAAGTGTTGTGAGAGCTAAGTGGAAAGTCCCGGCCAACAAGACTAGTGCATCCGAGCTCAATCCAGCGATTTCCTAGTTTTTCCCGTGCGAACCAGGTGCTACATCCTAAGTGCCATACGAGAGAAGCTAGCTGAATGCCTTGTCCAAAAGCAACTTACTTCGGAGAGTTGAGCTCACCCTGAGTCCCTCGCAGTTGCACACTGCCTGTAGAAAGAGTTTCCAACATCTGCATCAGAGCCGTTTGTCAGAGGCTTGTGAGATGCAAGTGGAATAAGCAGACCTGGATGGTGTCTCCAGCTGCAGTGGAGTGGTATTCTGGGTACCTCCTGGCTTAGAGTACTGCTACGTTCTCAGTGCCCGAGGAACGCAGCTAGTTGAAAGCTGGCTTGTAGGCGTGCTTCCTTGTGCGAACTGACGTCAGGGCAGGATCCTCCCGCATCCTGACTGCCCGTAGACGTAGGTCCCAGCATCCTTATGTTAGGTGCCGAAGAGGTTCTGTGAAAACCTTGTGGAAGTGCCAGGATTCTCCTCAAGTGTATCTGATCTCAATACAGACAATGCAAACGTCCTTGTTCAATGAGAGTGTAGCTCGGTCCTAGCTCCCATCAAAGTGTCTAGCAGACATCTGCCTGCAAAGCATACACACTTCCGAGAGTTGAGCTTATGGACTGTCCCTCCCACATCCTGCCTGCAGGGACACCGCGCTCCTAACAGGCCTAGCCCTGATGGTTGCCTGAAGTGTTGTGAGAGCTAAGTGGAAAGTCCCGGCCAACAAGACTAGTGCATCCGAGCTCAATCCAGCGATTTCCTAGTTTTTCCCGTGCGAACCAGGTGCTACATCCTAAGTGCCATTAGAGAGAAGCTAGCTGAACGCCTTGTCCAAAAGCAACTTACTTCGGAGAGTTGAGCTCACCCTCAGTCCCTCGCAGTTGCACACTGCCTGCAGAAAGAGTTTCCAACATCTGCACCACAGCCGTTTGTCATAGGCTTGTGAGACGCAAGTGGAATAAGCAGACCTGGATGGTGTCTCCAGCTGCAGTGGAGTGGTATTCTGGGTACCTCCTGGCTTAGAGTACTGCTACGTTCTCAGTGCCCGAGGAACGCAGCTAGTTGAAAGCTGGCTTGTAGGCGTGCTTCCTTGTGCGAACTGACGTCAGGGCAGGATCCTCCCGCATCCTGACTGCCCGTAGACGTAGGTCCCAGCATCCTTATGTTAGGTGCCGAAGAGGTTCTGTGAAAACCTTGTGGAAGTGCCAGGATTCTCCTCAAGTGTATATGATCTCAATACAGACAATGCAAACGTCCTTGTTCAATGAGAGTGTAGCTCGGTCCTAGCTCCCATCAAAGTGTCGAGCAGACATCTGCCTGCAAAGCATACACACTTCCGAGAGTTGAGCTTATGGACTGTCCCTCCCACATCCTGCCTGCAGGTACACCGCGCTCCTAACAGGCCTAGCCCTGATGGTTGCCTGAAGTGTTGTGAGAGCTAAGTGGAAAGTCCCGGCCAACAAGACTAGTGCATCCGAGCTCAATCCAGCGATTTCCTAGTTTTTCCCGTGCGAACCAGGTGCTACATCCTAAGTGCCATAAGAGAGAAGCTAGCTGAACGCCTTGTCCAAAAGCAACTTACTTCGGAGAGTTGAGCTCACCCTCAGTCCCTCGCAGTTGCACACTGCCTGCAGAAAGAGTTTCCAACATCTGCACCACAGCCGTTTGTCATAGGCTTGTGAGACGCAAGTGGAATAAGCAGACCTGGATGGTGTCTCCAGCTGCAGTGGAGTGGTATTCTGGGTACCTCCTGGCTTAGAACACTGTTACGTTCTCAGTGCCCGAGGAACGCAGCTAGTTGAAAGCTGGCTTGTAGGCGTGCTTCCTTGTGCGAACTGACGTCAGGGCAGGATCCTCCCGCATCCTGACTGCCCGTAGACGTAGGTCCCAGCATCCTTATGTTAGGTGCCAAAGAGGTTCTGTGAAAACCTTGTGGAAGTGCCAGGATTTTCCTCAAGTGTATCTGATCTCAATACAGACAATGCAAACGTCCTTGTTCAATGAGAGTGTAGCTCGGTCCTAGCTCCCATCAAAGTGTCTAGCAGACATCTGCCTGCAAAGCATACACACTTCCGAGAGTTGAGCTTATGGACTGTCCCTCCCACATCCTGCCTGCAGGTACACCGCGCTCCTAACAGGCCTAGCCCTGATGGTTGCCTGAAGTGTTGTGAGAGCTAAGTGGAAAGTCCCGGCCAACAAGACTAGTGCATCCGAGCTCAATCCAGCGATTTCCTAGTTTTTCCCGTGCGAACCAGGTGCTACATCCTAAGTGCCATACGAGAGAAGCTAGCTGAACGCCTTGTCCAAAAGCAACTTACTTCGGAGAGTTGAGCTCACCCTCAGTCCCTCGCAGTTGCACACTGCCTGTAGAAAGAGTTTCCAACATCTGCATCAGAGCCGTTTGTCAGAGGCTTGTGAGATGCAAGTGGAATAAGCAGACCTGGAAGGTGTCTCCAGCTGCAGTGGAGTGGTATTCTGGGTACCTCCTGGCTTAGAGTACTGCTACGTTCTCAGTGCCCTAAGAACGCAGCTGGTTGAAAGCTGGCTTGTAGGCATGCTTCGTTCTACGAGCTGAGGTCAGGGCAGGACCCTCCCGCATCCTGACTGCCCGTAGACATAGTACCCAGCATCCTAATGTTATTCGCCCTAGGAGGTTTTGTGCATAGCATGTGGAAGTGACAGGATTCTCCTCAAGAGTATCTGAAAATACAGACATTGCAGACGTCCTTGTTCAATGAGAGTGTAGCTAGGTCCTAGCTCCCATCAAAGTGTCTAGCAGACATCTGCCTGCAAAGCATACACACTTCCGAGAGTTGAGCTTATGGACTATCCCTCCCACATCCTGCCTTCAAGTACCTGGCACTCCAAACAGGCCTATTCCCGATGCGTCTCTGAACTGTTGTGAGAGCTAAGTGGAAAGTCCCTGCCCACAAGACTAGTGCATCCAAGCTGATTCCAGCGATTTCCTAGTTTTTCCCGTGCGAACCAGGTGCTACATCCTAAGTGCCATACGAGAGAAGCTACCTGAACGCCTTGTCCAAAGCAACTTACTTCGGAGAGTTGAGCTCACCCTCAGTCCCTCACAGTTGCACACTGCCTGCAGAAAGAGTTTCCAACATCTGCACCACAGCCGTTTGTCAGAGGCTTCTGAGACGCAAGTGGAATAAGCAGACCTGGATGGTGTCTCCACCTGCAGTGGAGTGGTATTCTGGGTACCTCCTGGCTTAGAGTACTGCTACGTTCTCAGTGCCCTAAGAACGCAGCTGGTTGAAAGCTGGCTTGTAGGCATGCTTCCTTCTACGAGCTGAGGTCAGGGCAGGACCCTCCCGCATCCTGACTGCCCGTAGACATAGTACCCAGCATCCTAATGTTATTCGCCCTAGGAGGTTTTGCGCATAGCATGTGGAAGTGACAGGATTCTCCTCAAGTGTATCTGATCTCAATACAGACACTGCAAACGTCCTTGTTCAATGAGAGTGTAGCTCGGTCCTAGCTCCCATCAAAGTGTCTAGCAGACATCTGCCTGCAAAGCATACACACTTCCGAGAGTTGAGCTTATGGACTGTCCCTCCCACATCCTGCCTGCAGGTACACCGCGCTCCTAACAGGCCTAGCCCTGATGGTTGCCTGAAGTGTTGTGAGAGCTAAGTGGAAAGTCCCGGCCAACAAGACTAGTGCATCCGAGCTCAATCCAGCGATTTCCTAGTTTTTCCCGTGCGAACCAGGTGCTACATCCTAAGTGCCATACGAGAGAAGCTAGCTGAACGCCTTGTCCAAAAGCAACTTACCTCGGAGAGTTGAGCTCACCCTCAGTCCCTCGCAGTTGCACACTGCCTGTAGAAAGAGTTTCCAACATCTGCATCAGAGCCGTTTGTCAGAGGCTTGTGAGATGCAAGTGGAATAAGCAGACCTGGATGGTGTCTCCAGCTGCAGTGGAGTGGTATTCTGGGTACCTCCTGGCTTAGAACACTGTTACGTTCTCAGTGCCCGAGGAACGCAGCTAGTTGAAAGCTGGCTTGTAGGCCTGCTTCCTTGTGCGAACTGACGTCAGGGCAAGGATCCTCCCGCATCCTGACTGCCCGTAGACGTAGGTCCCAGCATCCTTATGTTAGGTGCCGAAGAGGTTCTGTGAAAACCTTGTGGAAGTGCCAGGATTCTCCTCAAGTGTATCTGATCTCAATACAGACAATGCAAACGTCCTTGTTCAATGAGAGTGTAGCTCGGTCCTAGCTCCCATCAAAGTGTCTAGCAGACATCTGCCTGCAAAGCATACACACTTCCGAGAGTTGAGCTTATGGACTGTCCCTCCCACATCCTGCCTGCAGGTACACCGCGCTCCTAACAGGCCTAGCCCTGATGGTTGCCTGAAGTGTTGTGAGAGCTAAGTGGAAAGTCCCGGCCAACAAGACTAGTGCATCCGAGCTCAATCCAGCGATTTCCTAGTTTTACCCGTGCGAACCAGGTGCTACATCCTAAGTGCCATACGAGAGAAGCTAGCTGAACGCCTTGTCCAAAAGCAACTTACTTCGGAGAGTTGAGCTCACCCTCAGTCCCTCGAAGTTGCACACTGCCTGTAGAAAGAGTTTCCAACATCTGCATCAGAGCGTTTGTCAGAGGCTTGTGAGATGCAAGTGGAATAAGCAGACCTGGATGGTGTCTCCAGCTGCAGTGGAGTGGTATTCTGGGTACCTCCTGGCTTAGAACACTGTTACGTTCTCAGTGCCCGAGGAACGCTGCTAGTTGGAAGCTGGCTTGTAGGCGTGCTTCCTTGTGCGAACTGACGTCAGGGCAGGATCCTCCCGCATCCTGACTGCCCGTAGACGTAGGTCCCAGCATCCTTATGTTAGGTGCCGAAGAGGTTCTGTGAAAACCTTGTGGAAGTGCCAGGATTCTCCTCAAGTGTATCTGATCTCAATACAGACAATGCAAACGTCCTTGTTCAATGAGAGTGTAGCTCGGTCCTAGCTCCCATCAAAGTGTCTAGCAGACATCTGCCTGCAAAGCATACACACTTCCGAGAGTTGAGCTTATGGACTGTCCCTCCCACATCCTTCCTGCAGGTACACCGCGCTCCTAACAGGCCTAGCCCTGATGGTTGCCTGAAGTGTTGTGAGAGCTAAGTGGAAAGTCCCGGCCAACAAGACTAGTGCATCCGAGCTCAATCCAGCGATTTCCTAGTTTTTCCCGTGCGAACCAGGTGCTACATCCTAAGTGCCATACGAGAGAAGCTAGCTGAACGCCTTGTCCAAAAGCAACTTACTTCGGAGAGTTGAGCTCACCCTCAGTCCCTCACAGTTGCACACTGCCTGCAGAAAGAGTTTCCAACATCTGCACCACAGCCGTTTGTCATAGGCTTGTGAGACGCAAGTGGAATAAGCAGACCTGGATGGTGTCTCCAGCTGCAGTGGAGTGGTATTCTGGGTACCTCCTGGCTTAGAGTACTGCTACGTTCTCAGTGCCCTAAGAACGCAGCTGGTTGAAAGCTGGCTTGTAGGCATGCTTCCTTCTACGAGCTGAGGTCAGGGCAGGACCCTCCCGCATCCTGACTGCCCGTAGACATAGTACCCAGCATCCTAATGTTATTCGCCCTAGGAGGTTTTGTGCATAGCATGTGGAAGTGACAGGATTCTCCTCAAGTGTATCTGAAAATACAGACATTGCAAACGTCCTTGTTCAATGAGAGTGTAGCTCGGTCCTAGCTCCCATCAAAGTGTCTAGCAGACATCTGCCTGCAAAGCATACACACTTCCGAGAGTTGAGCTTATGGACTGTCCCTCCCACATCCTGCCTGCAGGTACACCGCGCTCCTAACAGGCCTAGCCCTGATGGTTGCCTGAAGTGTTGTGAGAGCTAAGTGGAAAGTCCCGGCCAACAAGACTAGTGCATCCGAGCTCAATCCAGCGATTTCCTAGTTTTTCCCGTGCGAACCAGGTGCTACATCCTAAGTGCCATACGAGAGAAGCTAGCTGAACGCCTTGTCCAAAAGCAACTTACTTCGGAGAGTTGAGCTCACCCTCAGTCCCTCGAAGTTGCACACTGCCTGTAGAAAGAGTTTCCAACATCTGCATCAGAGCCGTTTGTCAGAGGCTTGTGAGATGCAAGTGGAATAAGCAGACCTGGATGGTGTCTCCAGCTGCAGTGGAGTGGTATTCTGGGTACCTCCTGGCTTAGAACACTGTTACGTTCTCAGTGCCCGAGGATCGCAGCTAGTTGAAAGCTGGCTTGTAGGCGTGCTTCCTTGTGCGAACTGACGTCAGGGCAGGATCCTCCCGCATCCTGACTGCCCGTAGACGTAGGTCCCAGCATCCTTATGTTAGGTGCCGAAGAGGTTCTGTGAAAACCTTGTGGAAGTGCCAGGATTCTCCTCAAGTGTATCTGATCTCAATACAGACAATGCAAACGTCCTTGTTCAATGAGAGTGTAGCTCGGTCCTAGCTCCCATCAAAGTGTCTAGCAGACATCTGCCTGCAAAGCATACACACTTCCGAGAGTTGAGCTTATGGACTGTCCCTCCCACATCCTTCCTGCAGGTACACCGCGCTCCTAACAGGCCTAGCCCTGATGGTTGCCTGAAGTGTTGTGAGAGCTAAGTGGAAAGTCCCGGCCAACAAGACTAGTGCATCCGAGCTCAATCCAGCGATTTCCTAGTTTTTCCCGTGCGAACCAGGTGCTACATCCTAAGTGCCATACGAGAGAAGCTAGCTGAACGCCTTGTCCAAAAGCAACTTACTTCGGAGAGTTGAGCTCACCCTCAGTCCCTCACAGTTGCACACTGCCTGCAGAAAGAGTTTCCAACATCTGCACCACAGCCGTTTGTCATAGGCTTGTGAGACGCAAGTGGAATAAGCAGACCTGGATGGTGTCTCCAGCTGCAGTGGAGTGGTATTCTGGGTACCTCCTGGCTTAGAGTACTGCTACGTTCTCAGTGCCCTAAGAACGCAGCTGGTTGAAAGCTGGCTTGTAGGCATGCTTCCTTCTACGAGCTGAGGTCAGGGCAGGACCCTCCCGCATCCTGACTGCCCGTAGACATAGTACCCAGCATCCTAATGTTATTCGCCCTAGGAGGTTTTGTGCATAGCATGTGGAAGTGACAGGATTCTCCTCAAGTGTATCTGAAAATACAGACATTGCAAACGTCCTTGTTCAATGAGAGTGTAGCTCGGTCCTAGCTCCCATCAAAGTGTCTAGCAGACATCTGCCTGCAAAGCATACACACTTCCGAGAGTTGAGCTTATGGACTGTCCCTCCCACATCCTGCCTGCAGGTACACCGCGCTCCTAACAGGCCTAGCCCTGATGGTTGCCTGAAGTGTTGTGAGAGCTAAGTGGAAAGTCCCGGCCAACAAGACTAGTGCATCCGAGCTCAATCCAGCGATTTCCTAGTTTTTCCCGTGCGAACCAGGTGCTACATCCTAAGTGCCATACGAGAGAAGCTAGCTGAACGCCTTGTCCAAAAGCAACTTACTTCGGAGAGTTGAGCTCACCCTCAGTCCCTCGAAGTTGCACACTGCCTGTAGAAAGAGTTTCCAACATCTGCATCAGAGCCGTTTGTCAGAGGCTTGTGAGATGCAAGTGGAATAAGCAGACCTGGATGGTGTCTCCAGCTGCAGTGGAGTGGTATTCTGGGTACCTCCTGGCTTAGAACACTGTTACGTTCTCAGTGCCCGAGGATCGCAGCTAGTTGAAAGCTGGCTTGTAGGCGTGCTTCCTTGTGCGAACTGACGTCAGGGCAGGATCCTCCCGCATCCTGACTGCCCGTAGACGTAGGTCCCAGCATCCTTATGTTAGGTGCCGAAGAGGTTCTGTGAAAACCTTGTGGAAGTGCCAGGATTCTCCTCAAGTGTATCTGATCTCAATACAGACAATGCAAACGTCCTTGTTCAATGAGAGTGTAGCTCGGTCCTAGCTCCCATCAAAGTGTCTAGCAGACATCTGCCTGCAAAGCATACACACTTCCGAGAGTTGAGCTTATGGACTGTCCCTCCCACATCCTGCCTGCAGGTACACCGCGCTCCTAACAGGCCTAGCCCTGATGGTTGCCTGAAGTGTTGTGAGAGCTAAGTGGAAAGTCCCGGCCAACAAGACTAGTGCATCCGAGCTCAATCCAGCGATTTCCTAGTTTTTCCCGTGCGAACCAGGTGCTACATCCTAAGTGCCATACGAGAGAAGCTAGCTGAACGCCTTGTCCAAAAGCAACTTACTTCGGAGAGTTGAGCTCACCCTCAGTCCCTCGCAGTTGCACACTGCCTGCAGAAAGAGTTTCCAACATCTGCACCACAGCCGTTTGTCAGAGGCTTGTGAGACGCAAGTGGAATAAGCAGACCTGGATGGTGTCTCCAGCTGCAGTGGAGTGGTATTCTGGGTACCTCCTGGCTTAGAACACTGTTACGTTCTCAGTGCCCGAGGAACGCAGCTGGTTGAAAGCTGGCTTGTAGGCGTGCTTCCTTGTGCGAACTGACGTCAGGGCAGGATCCTCCCGCATCCTGACTGCCCGTAGACGTAGGTCCCAGCATCCTTATGTTAGGTGCCGAAGAGGTTCTGTGAAAACCTTGTGGAAGTGCCAGGATTCTCCTCAAGTGTATATGATCTCAATACAGACAATGCAAACGTCCTTGTTCAATGAGAGTGTAGCTCGGTCCTAGCTCCCATCAAAGTGTCTAGCAGACATCTGCCTGCAAAGCATACACACTTCCGAGAGTTGAGCTTATGGACTGTCCCTCCCACATCCTGCCTGCAGGTACACCGCGCTCCTAACAGGCCTAGCCCTGATGGTTGCCTGAAGTGTTGTGAGAGCTAAGTGGAAAGTCCCGGCCAACAAGACTAGTGCATCCGAGCTCAATCCAGCGATTTCCTAGTTTTTCCCGTGCGAACCAGGTGCTACATCCTAAGTGCCATACGAGAGAAGCTAGCTGAACGCCTTGTCCAAAAGCAACTTACTTCGGAGAGTTGAGCTCACCCTCAGTCCCTCGCAGTTGCACACTGCCTGCAGAAAGAGTTTCCAACATCTGCACCACAGCCGTTTGTCATAGGCTTGTGAGACGAAAGTGGAATAAGCAGACCTGGATGGTGTCTCCAGCTGCAGTGGAGTGGTATTCTGGGTACCTCCTGGCTTAGAACACTGTTACGTTCTCAGTGCCCGAGGAACGCAGCTAGTTGAAAGCTGGCTTGTAGGCGTGCTTCCTTGTGCGAACTGACGTCAGGGCAGGATCCTCCCGCATCCTGACTGCCCGTAGACGTAGGTCCCAGCATCCTTATGTTAGGTGCCGAAGAGGTTCTGTGAAAACCTTGTGGAAGTGCCAGGATTCTCCTCAAGTGTATCTGATCTCAATACAGACAATGCAAACGTCCTTGTTCAATGAGAGTGTAGCTCGGTCCTAGCTCCCATCAAAGTGTCTAGCAGACATCTGCCTTCAAAGCATACACACTTCCGAGAGTTGAGCTTATGGACTGTCCCTCCCACATCCTGCCTGCAGGTACACCGCGCTCCTAACAGGCCTAGCCCTGATGGTTGCCTGAAGTGTTGTGAGAGCTAAGTGGAAAGTCCCGGCCAACAAGACTAGTGCATCCGAGCTCAATCCAGCGATTTCCTAGTTTTTCCCGTGCGAACCAGGTGCTACATCCTAAGTGCCATACGAGAGAAGCTAGCTGAACGCCTTGTCCAAAAGCAACTTACTTCGGAGAGTTGAGCTCACCCTCAGTCCCTCGCAGTTGCACACTGCCTGTAGAAAGAGTTTCCAACATCTGCATCAGAGCCGTTTGTCAGAGGCTTGTGAGATGCAAGTGGAATAAGCAGACCTGGAAGGTGTCTCCAGCTGCAGTGGAGTGGTATTCTGGGTACCTCCTGGCTTAGAGTACTGCTACGTTCTCAGTGCCCTAAGAACGCAGCTGGTTGAAAGCTGGCTTGTAGGCATGCTTCGTTCTACGAGCTGAGGTCAGGGCAGGACCCTCCCGCATCCTGACTGCCCGTAGACATAGTACCCAGCATCCTAATGTTATTCGCCCTAGGAGGTTTTGTGCATAGCATGTGGAAGTGACAGGATTCTCCTCAAGAGTATCTGAAAATACAGACATTGCAGACGTCCTTGTTCAATGAGAGTGTAGCTAGGTCCTACCTCCCATCAAAGTGTCTAGCAGACATCTGCCTGCAAAGCATACACACTTCCGAGAGTTGAGCTTATGGACTATCCCTCCCACATCCTGCCTTCAAGTACCTGGCACTCCAAACAGGCCTATTCCCGATGCGTCTCTGAAGTGTTGTGAGAGCTAAGTGGAAAGTCCCTGCCCACAAGACTAGTGCATCCAAGCTGATTCCAGCGATTTCCTAGTTTTTCCCGTGCGAACCAGGTGCTACATCCTAAGTGACATACGAGAGAAGCTACCTGAACGCCTTGTCCAAAGCAACTTACTTCGGAGAGTTGAGCTCACCCTCAGTCCCTCACAGTTGCACACTGCCTGCAGAAAGAGTTTCCAACATCTGCAACACAGCCGTTTGTCAGAGGCTTGTGAGACGCAAGTGGAATAAGCAGACCTGGATGGTGTCTCCACCTGCAGTGGAGTGGTATTCTGGGTACCTCCTGGCTTAGAGTACTGCTACGTTCTCAGTGCCCTAACAACGCAGCTGGTTGAAAGCTGGCTTGTAGGCATGCTTCCTTCTACGAGCTGAGGTCACGGCAGGACCCTCCCGCATCCTGACTGCCCGTAGACATAGTACCCAGCATCCTAATGTTATTCGCCCTAGGAGGTTTTGCGCATAGCATGTGGAAGTGACAGGATTCTCCTCAAGTGTATCTGATCTCAATACAGACACTGCAAACGTCCTTGTTCAATGAGAGTTTAGCTCGGTCCTAGCTCCCATCAAAGTGTCTAGCAGACATCTGCCTGCAAAGCATACACACTTCCGAGAGTTGAGCTTATGGACTGTCCCTCCCACATCCTGCCTGCAGGTACACCGCGCTCCTAACAGGCCTAGCCCTGATGGTTGCCTGAAGTGTTGTGAGAGCTAAGTGGAAAGTCCCGGCCAACAAGACTAGTGCATGCGAGCTCAATCCAGCGATTTCCTAGTTTTTCCCGTGCGAACCAGGTGCTACATCCTAAGTGCCATACGAGAGAAGCTAGCTGAACGCCTTGTCCAAAAGCAACTTACTTCGGAGAGTTGAGCTCACCCTCAGTCCCTCGCAGTTGCACACTGCCTGTAGAAAGAGTTTCCAACATCTGCATCAGAGCCGTTTGTCAGAGGCTTGTGAGATGCAAGTGGAATAAGCAGACCTGGATGGTGTCTCCAGCTGCAGTGGAGTGGTATTCTGGGTACCTCCTGGCTTAGAACACTGTTACGTTCTCAGTGCCCGAGGAACGCAGCTAGTTGAAAGCTGGCTTGTAGGCCTGCTTCCTTGTGCGAACTGACGTCAGGGCAAGGATCCTCCCGCATCCTGACTGCCCGTAGACGTAGGTCCCAGCATCCTTATGTTAGGTGCCGAAGAGGTTCTGTGAAAACCTTGTGGAAGTGCCAGGATTCTCCTCAAGTGTATCTGATCTCAATACAGACAATGCAAACGTCCTTGTTCAATGAGAGTGTAGCTCGGTCCTAGCTCCCATCAAAGTGTCTAGCAGACATCTGCCTGCAAAGCATACACACTTCCGAGAGTTGAGCTTATGGACTGTCCCTCCCACATCCTGCCTGCAGGTACACCGCGCTCCTAACAGGCCTAGCCCTGATGGTTGCCTGAAGTGTTGTGAGAGCTAAGTGGAAAGTCCCGGCCAACAAGACTAGTGCATCCGAGCTCAATCCAGCGATTTCCTAGTTTTTCCCGTGCGAACCAGGTGCTACATCCTAAGTGCCATACGAGAGAAGCTAGCTGAACGCCTTGTCCAAAAGCAACTTACTTCGGAGAGTTGAGCTCACCCTCAGTCCCTCGCAGTTGCACACTGCCTGTAGAAAGAGTTTCCAACATCTTCATCAGAGCCGTTTGTCAGAGGCTTGTGAGATGCAAGTGGAATAAGCAGACCTGGAAGGTGTCTCCAGCTGCAGTGGAGTGGTATTCTGGGTACCTCCTGGCTTAGAGTACTGCTACGTTCTCAGTGCCCTAAGAACGCAGCTGGTTGAAAGCTGGCTTGTAGGCATGCTTCGTTCTACGAGCTGAGGTCAGGGCAGGACCCTCCCGCATCCTGACTGCCCGTAGACATAGTACCCAGCATCCTAATGTTATTCGCCCTAGGAGGTTTTGTGCATAGCATGTGGAAGTGACAGGATTCTCCTCAAGAGTATCTGAAAATACAGACATTGCAGACGTCCTTGTTCAATGAGAGTGTAGCTAGGTCCTAGCTCCCATCAAAGTGTCTAGCAGACATCTGCCTGCAAAGCATACACACTTCCGAGAGTTGAGCTTATGGACTATCCCTCCCACATCCTGCCTTCAAGTACCTGGCACTCCAAACAGGCCTATTCCCGATGCGTCTCTGAAGTGTTGTGAGAGCTAAGTGGAAAGTCCCTGCCCACAAGACTAGTGCATCCAAGCTGATTCCAGCGATTTCCTAGTTTTTCCCGTGCGAACCAGGTGCTACATCCTAAGTGCCATACGAGAGAAGCTACCTGAACGCCTTGTCCAAAGCAACTTACTTCGGAGAGTTGAGCTCACCCTCAGTCCCTCACAGTTGCACACTGCCTGCAGAAAGAGTTTCCAACATCTGCAACACAGCCGTTTGTCAGAGGCTTGTGAGACGCAAGTGGAATAAGCAGACCTGGATGGTGTCTCCACCTGCAGTGGAGTGGTATTCTGGGTACCTCCTGGCTTAGAGTACTGCTACGTTCTCAGTGCCCTAACAACGCAGCTGGTTGAAAGCTGGCTTGTAGGCATGCTTCCTTCTACGAGCTGAGGTCACGGCAGGACCCTCCCGCATCCTGACTGCCCGTAGACATAGTACCCAGCATCCTAATGTTATTCGCCCTAGGAGGTTTTGCGCATAGCATGTGGAAGTGACAGGATTCTCCTCAAGTGTATCTGATCTCAATACAGACACTGCAAACGTCCTTGTTCAATGAGAGTTTAGCTCGGTCCTAGCTCCCATCAAAGTGTCTAGCAGACATCTGCCTGCAAAGCATACACACTTCCGAGAGTTGAGCTTATGGACTGTCCCTCCCACATCCTGCCTGCAGGTACACCGCGCTCCTAACAGGCCTAGCCCTGATGGTTGCCTGAAGTGTTGTGAGAGCTAAGTGGAAAGTCCCGGCCAACAAGACTAGTGCATGCGAGCTCAATCCAGCGATTTCCTAGTTTTTCCCGTGCGAACCAGGTGCTACATCCTAAGTGCCATACGAGAGAAGCTAGCTGAACGCCTTGTCCAAAAGCAACTTACTTCGGAGAGTTGAGCTCACCCTCAGTCCCTCGCAGTTGCACACTGCCTGTAGAAAGAGTTTCCAACATCTGCATCAGAGCCGTTTGTCAGAGGCTTGTGAGATGCAAGTGGAATAAGCAGACCTGGATGGTGTCTCCAGCTGCAGTGGAGTGGTATTCTGGGTACCTCCTGGCTTAGAACACTGTTACGTTCTCAGTGCCCGAGGAACGCAGCTAGTTGAAAGCTGGCTTGTAGGCCTGCTTCCTTGTGCGAACTGACGTCAGGGCAAGGATCCTCCCGCATCCTGACTGCCCGTAGACGTAGGTCCCAGCATCCTTATGTTAGGTGCCGAAGAGGTTCTGTGAAAACGTTGTGGAAGTGCCAGGATTCTCCTCAAGTGTATCTGATCTCAATACAGACAATGCAAACGTCCTTGTTCAATGAGAGTGTAGCTCGGTCCTAGCTCCCATCAAAGTGTCTAGCAGACATCTGCCTGCAAAGCATACACACTTCCGAGAGTTGAGCTTATGGACTGTCCCTCCCACATCCTGCCTGCAGGTACACCGCGCTCCTAACAGGCCTAGCCCTGATGGTTGCCTGAAGTGTTGTGAGAGCTAAGTGGAAAGTCCCGGCCAACAAGACTAGTGCATCCGAGCTCAATCCAGCGATTTCCTAGTTTTTCCCGTGCGAACCAGGTGCTACATCCTAAGTGCCATACGAGAGAAGCTAGCTGAACGCCTTGTCCAAAAGCAACTTACTTCGGAGAGTTGAGCTCACCCTGAGTCCCTCGCAGTTGCACACTGCCTGTAGAAAGAGTTTCCAACATCTTCATCAGAGCCGTTTGTCAGAGGCTTGTGAGATGCAAGTGGAATAAGCAGACCTGGAAGGTGTCTCCAGCTGCAGTGGAGTGGTATTCTGGGTACCTCCTGGCTTAGAGTACTGCTACGTTCTCAGTGCCCTAAGAACGCAGCTGGTTGAAAGCTGGCTTGTAGGCATGCTTCGTTCTACGAGCTGAGGTCAGGGCAGGACCCTCCCGCATCCTGACTGCCCGTAGACATAGTACCCAGCATCCTAATGTTATTCGCCCTAGGAGGTTTTGTGCATAGCATGTGGAAGTGACAGGATTCTCCTCAAGAGTATCTGAAAATACAGACATTGCAGACGTCCTTGTTCAATGAGAGTGTAGCTAGGTCCTAGCTCCCATCAAAGTGTCTAGCAGACATCTGCCTGCAAAGCATACACACTTCCGAGAGTTGAGCTTATGGACTATCCCTCCCACATCCTGCCTTCAAGTACCTGGCACTCCAAACAGGCCTATTCCCGATGCGTCTCTGAAGTGTTGTGAGAGCTAAGTGGAAAGTCCCTGCCCACAAGACTAGTGCATCCAAGCTGATTCCAGCGATTTCCTAGTTTTTCCCGTGCGAACCAGGTGCTACATCCTAAGTGCCATACGAGAGAAGCTACCTGAACGCCTTGTCCAAAGCAACTTACTTCGGAGAGTTGAGCTCACCCTCAGTCCCTCACAGTTGCACACTGCCTGCAGAAAGAGTTTCCAACATCTGCAACACAGCCGTTTGTCAGAGGCTTGTGAGACGCAAGTGGAATAAGCAGACCTGGATGGTGTCTCCACCTGCAGTGGAGTGGTATTCTGGGTACCTCCTGGCTTAGAGTACTGCTACGTTCTCAGTGCCCTAAGAACGCAGCTGGTTGAAAGCTGGCTTGTAGGCATGCTTCCTTCTACGAGCTGAGGTCAGGGCAGGACCCTCCCGCATCCTGACTGCCCGTAGACATAGTACCCAGCATCCTAATGTTATTCGCCCTAGGAGGTTTTGCGCATAGCATGTGGAAGTGACAGGATTCTCCTCAAGTGTATCTGATCTCAATACAGACACTGCAAACGTCCTTGTTCAATGAGAGTTTAGCTCGGTCCTAGCTCCCATCAAAGTGTCTAGCAGACATCTGCCTGCAAAGCATACACACTTCCGAGAGTTGAGCTTATGGACTGTCCCTCCCACATCCTGCCTGCAGGTACACCGCGCTCCTAACAGGCCTAGCCCTGATGGTTGCCTGAAGTGTTGTGAGAGCTAAGTGGAAAGTCCCGGCCAACAAGACTAGTGCATGCGAGCTCAATCCAGCGATTTCCTAGTTTTTCCCGTGCGAACCAGGTGCTACATCCTAAGTGCCATACGAGAGAAGCTAGCTGAACGCCTTGTCCAAAAGCAACTTACTTCGGAGAGTTGAGCTCACCCTCAGTCCCTCGCAGTTGCACACTGCCTGTAGAAAGAGTTTCCAACATCTGCATCAGAGCCGTTTGTCAGAGGCTTGTGAGATGCAAGCGGAATAAGCAGACCTGGATGGTGTCTCCAGCTGCAGTGGAGTGGTATTCTGGGTACCTCCTGGCTTAGAACACTGTTACGTTCTCAGTGCCCGAGGAACGCAGCTAGTTGAAAGCTGGCTTATAGGCCTGCTTCCTTGTGCGAACTGACGTCAGGGCAAGGATCCTCCCGCATCCTGACTGCCCGTAGACGTAGGTCCCAGCATCCTTATGTTAGGTGCCGAAGAGGTTCTGTGAAAACCTTGTGGAAGTGCCAGGATTCTCCTCAAGTGTATCTGATCTCAATACAGACAATGCAAACGTCCTTGTTCAATGAGAGTGTAGCTCGGTCCTAGCTCCCATCAAAGTGTCTAGCAGACATCTGCCTGCAAAGCATACACACTTCCGAGAGTTGAGCTTATGGACTGTCCCTCCCACATCCTGCCTGCAGGTACACCGCGCTCCTAACAGGCCTAGCCCTGATGGTTGCCTGAAGTGTTGTGAGAGCTAAGTGGAAAGTCCCGGCCAACAAGACTAGTGCATCCGAGCTCAATCCAGCGATTTCCTAGTTTTTCCCGTGCGAACCAGGTGCTACATCCTAAGTGCCATACGAGAGAAGCTAGCTGAACGCCTTGTCCAAAAGCAACTTACTTCGGAGAGTTGAGCTCACCCTCAGTCCCTCGCAGTTGCACACTGCCTGCAGAAAGAGTTTCCAACATCTGCACCACAGCCGTTTGTCATAGGCTTGTGAGACGCAAGTGGAATAAGCAGACCTGGATGGTGTCTCCAGCTGCAGTGGAGTGGTATTCTGGGTACCTCCTGGCTTAGAACACTGTTACGTTCTCAGTGCCCGAGGAACGCAGCTAGTTGAAAGCTGGCTTGTAGGCGTGCTTCCTTGTGCGAACTGACGTCAGGGCAGGATCCTCCCGCATCCTGACTGCCCGTCGACGTAGGTCCCAGCATCCTTATGTTAGGTGCCGAAGAGGTTCTGTGAAAACCTTGTGGAAGTGCCAGGATTCTCCTCAAGTGTATATGATCTCAATACAGACAATGCAAACGTCCTTGTTCAATGAGAGTGTAGCTCGGTCCTAGCTCCCATCAAAGTGTCTAGCAGACATCTGCCTGCAAAGCATACACACTTCCGAGAGTTGAGCTTATGGACTGTCCCTCCCACATCCTGCCTGCAGGTACACCGCGCTCCTAACAGGCCTAGCCCTGATGGTTGCCTGAAGTGTTGTGAGAGCTAAGTGGAAAGTCCCGGCCAACAAGACTAGTGCATCCGAGCTCAATCCAGCGATTTCCTAGTTTTTCCCGTGCGAACCAGGTGCTACATCCTAAGTGCCATACGAGAGAAGCTAGCTGAACGCCTTGTCCAAAAGCAACTTACTTCGGAGAGTTGAGCTCACCCTCAGTCCCTCGCAGTTGCACACTGCCTGCAGAAAGAGTTTCCAACATCTGCACCACAGCCGTTTGTCATAGGCTTGTGAGACGCAAGTGGAATAAGCAGACCTGGATGGTGTCTCCAGCTGCAGTGGAGTGGTATTCTGGGTACCTCCTGGCTTAGAACACTGTTACGTTCTCAGTGCCCGAGGAACGCAGCTAGTTGAAAGCTGGCTTGTAGGCGTGCTTCCTTGTGCGAACTGACGTCAGGGCAGGATCCTCCCGCATCCTGACTGCCCGTAGACGTAGGTCCCAGCATCCTTATGTTAGGTGCCGAAGAGGTTCTGTGAAAACCTTGTGGAAGTGCCAGGATTCTCCTCAAGTGTATCTGATCTCAATACAGACAATGCAAACGTCCTTGTTCAATGAGAGTGTAGCTCGGTCCTAGCTCCCATCAAAGTGTCTAGCAGACATCTGCCTGCAAAGCATACACACTTCCGAGAGTTGAGCTTATGGACTGTCCCTCCCACATCCTGCCTGCAGGTACACCGCGCTCCTAACAGGCCTAGCCCTGATGGTTGCCTGAAGTGTTGTGAGAGCTAAGTGGAAAGTCCCGGCCAACAAGACTAGTGCATCCGAGCTCAATCCAGCGATTTCCTAGTTTTTCCCGTGCGAACCAGGTGCTACATCCTAAGTGCCATACGAGAGAAGCTAGCTGAACGCCTTGTCCAAAAGCAACTTACTTCGGAGAGTTGAGCTCACCCTGAGTCCCTCGCAGTTGCACACTGCCTGTAGAAAGAGTTTCCAACATCTGCATCAGAGCCGTTTGTCAGAGGCTTGTGAGATGCAAGTGGAATAAGCAGACCTGGAAGGTGTCTCCAGCTGCAGTGGAGTGGTATTCTGGGTACCTCCTGGCTTAGAGTACTGCTACGTTCTCAGTGCCCTAAGAACGCAGCTGGTTGAAAGCTGGCTTGTAGGCATGCTTCGTTCTACGAGCTGAGGTCAGGGCAGGACCCTCCCGCATCCTGACTGCCCGTAGACATAGTACCCAGCATCCTAATGTTATTCGCCCTAGGAGGTTTTGTGCATAGCATGTGGAAGTGACAGGATTCTCCTCAAGAGTATCTGAAAATACAGACATTGCAGACGTCCTTGTTCAATGAGAGTGTAGCTAGGTCCTAGCTCCCATCAAAGTGTCTAGCAGACATCTGCCTGCAAAGCATACACACTTCCGAGAGTTGAGCTTATGGACTATCCCTCCCACATCCTGCCTTCAAGTACCTGGCACTCCAAACAGGCCTATTCCCGATGCGTCTCTGAAGTGCTGTGAGAGCTAAGTGGAAAGTCCCTGCCCACAAGACTAGTGCATCCAAGCTGATTCCAGCGATTTCCTAGTTTTTCCCGTGCGAACCAGGTGCTACATCCTAAGTGCCATACGGGAGAAGCTACCTGAACGCCTTGTCCAAAGCAACTTACTTCGGAGAGTTGAGCTCACCCTCAGTCCCTCACAGTTGCACACTGCCTGCAGAAAGAGTTTCCAACATCTGCAACACAGCCGTTTGTCAGAGGCTTGTGAGACGCAAGTGGAATAAGCAGACCTGGATGGTGTCTCCACCTGCAGTGGAGTGGTATTCTGGGTACCTCCTGGCTTAGAGTACTGCTACGTTCTCAGTGCCCTAAGAACGCAGCTGGTTGACAGCTGGCTTGTAGGCATGCTTCCTTCTACGAGCTGAGGTCAGGGCAGGACCCTCCCGCATCCTGACTGCCCGTAGACATAGTACCCAGCATCCTAATGTTATTCGCCCTAGGAGGTTTTGTGCATAGCATGTGGAAGTGACAGGATTCTCCTCAAGTGTATCTGAAAATACAGACATTGCAAACGTCCTTGTTCAATGAGAGTGTAGCTCGGTCCTAGCTCCCATCAAAGTGTCTAGCAGACATCTGCCTGCAAAGCATACACACTTCCGAGAGTTGAGCTTATGGACTGTCCCTCCCACATCCTGCCTGCAGGTACACCGCGCTCCTAACAGGCCTAGCCCTGATGGTTGCCTGAAGTGTTGTGAGAGCTAAGTGGAAAGTCCCGGCCAACAAGACTAGTGCATCCGAGCTCAATCCAGCGATTTCCTAGTTTTACCCGTGCGAACCAGGTGCTACATCCTAAGTGCCATAGGAGAGAAGCTAGCTGAACGCCTTGTCCAAAAGCAACTTACTTCGGAGAGTTGAGCTCACCCTCAGTCCCTCGAAGTTGCACACTGCCTGTAGAAAGAGTTTCCAACATCTGCATCAGAGCCGTTTGTCAGAGGCTTGTGAGATGCAAGTGGAATAAGCAGACCTGGATGGTGTCTCCAGCTGCAGTGGAGTGGTATTCTGGGTACCTCCTGGCTTAGAACACTGTTACGTTCTCAGTGCCCGAGGAACGCAGCTAGTTGGAAGCTGGCTTGTAGGCGTGCTTCCTTGTGCGAACTGACGTCAGGGCAGGATCCTCCCGCATCCTGACTGCCGGGAGACGTAGGTCCCAGCATCCTTATCTTAGGTGCCGAAGAGGTTCTGTGAAAACCTTGTGGAAGTGCCAGGATTCTCCTCAAATGTATCTGATCTCAATACAGACAATGCAAACGTCCTTGTTCAATGAGAGTGTAGCTCGGTCCTAGCTCCCATCAAAGTGTCTAGCAGACATCTGCCTGCAAAGCATACACACTTCCGAGAGTTGAGCTTATGGACTGTCCCTCCCACATCCTGCCTGCAGGTACACCGCGCTCCTAACAGGCCTAGCCCTGATGGTTGCCTGAAGTGTTGTGAGAGCTAAGTGGAAAGTCCCGGCCAACAAGACTAGTGCATCCGAGCTCAATCCAGCGATTTCCTAGTTTTTCCCGTGCGAACCAGGTGCTACATCCTAAGTGCCATACGAGAGAAGCTAGCTGAACGCCTTGTCCAAAAGCAACTTACTTCGGAGAGTTGAGCTCACCCTCAGTCCCTCACAGTTGCACACTGCCTGCAGAAAGAGTTTCCAACATCTGCACCACAGCCGTTTGTCATAGGCTTGTGAGACGCAAGTGGAATAAGCAGACCTGGATGGTGTCTCCAGCTGCAGTGGAGTGGTATTCTGGGTACCTCCTGGCTTAGAGTACTGCTACGTTCTCAGTGCCCTAAGAACGCAGCTGGTTGAAAGCTGGCTTGTAGGCATGCTTCCTTCTACGAGCTGAGGTCAGGGCAGGACCCTCCCGCATCCTGACTGCCCGTAGACATAGTACCCAGCATCCTAATGTTATTCGCCCTAGGAGGTTTTGTGCATAGCATGTGGAAGTGACAGGATTCTCCTCAAGTGTATCTGAAAATACAGACATTGCAAACGTCCTTGTTCAATGAGAGTGTAGCTCGGTCCTAGCTCCCATCAAAGTGTCTAGCAGACATCTGCCTGCAAAGCATACACACTTCCGAGAGTTGAGCTTATGGACTGTCCCTCCCACATCCTGCCTGCAGGTACACCGCGCTCCTAACAGGCCTAGCCCTGATGGTTGCCTGAAGTGTTGTGAGAGCTAAGTGGAAAGTCCCGGCCAACAAGACTAGTGCATCCGAGCTCAATCCAGCGATTTCCTAGTTTTTCCCGTGCGAACCAGGTGCTACATCCTAAGTGCCATACGAGAGAAGCTAGCTGAACGCCTTGTCCAAAAGCAACTTACTTCGGAGAGTTGAGCTCACCCTCAGTCCCTCGCAGTTGCACACTGCCTGTAGAAAGAGTTTCCAACATCTGCATCAGAGCCGTTTGTCAGAGGCTTCTGAGATGCAAGTGGAAAAAGCAGACCTGGATGGTGTCTCCAGCTGCAGTGGAGTGGTATTCTGGGTACCTCCTGGCTTAGAACACTGTTACGTTCTCAGTGCCCGAGGAACGCAGCTAGTTGAAAGCTGGCTTGTAGGCGTGCTTCCTTGTGCGTACTGACGTCAGGGCAGGATCCTCCCGCATCCTGACTGCCCGTAGACGTAGGTCCCAGCATCCTTATGTTAGGTGCCGAAGAGGTTCTGTGAAAACCTTGTGGAAGTGCCAGGATTCTCCTCAAGTGTATCTGATCTCAATACAGACAATGCAAACGTCCTTGTTCAATGAGAGTGTAGCTCGGTCCTAGCTCCCATCAAAGTGTCTAGCAGACATCTGCCTGCAAAGCATACACACTTCCGAGAGTTGAGCTTATGGACTGTCCCTCCCACATCCTGCCTGCAGGTACACCGCGCTCCTAACAGGCCTAGCCCTGATGGTTGCCTGAAGTGTTGTGAGAGCTAAGTGGAAAGTCCCGGCCAACAAGACTAGTGCATCCGAGCTCAATCCAGCGATTTCCTAGTTTTTCCCGTGCGAACCAGGTGCTACATCCTAAGTGCCATACGAGAGAAGCTAGCTGAACGCCTTGTCCAAAAGCAACTTACTTCGGAGAGTTGAGCTCACCCTCAGTCCCTCGCAGTTGCACACTGCCTGTAGAAAGAGTTTCCAACATCTGCATCAGAGCCGTTTGTCAGAGGCTTGTGAGATGCAAGTGGAATAAGCAGACCTGGAAGGTGTCTCCAGCTGCAGTGGAGTGGTATTCTGGGTACCTCCTGGCTTAGAGTACTGCTACGTTCTCAGTGCCCTAAGAACGCAGCTGGTTGAAAGCTGGCTTGTAGGCATGCTTCGTTCTACGAGCTGAGGTCAGGGCAGGACCCTCCCGCATCCTGACTGCCCGTAGACATAGTACCCAGCATCCTAATGTTATTCGCCCTAGGAGGTTTTGTGCATAGCATGTGGAAGTGACAGGATTCTCCTCAAGAGTATCTGAAAATACAGACATTGCAGACGTCCTTGTTCAATGAGAGTGTAGCTAGGTCCTAGCTCCCATCAAAGTGTCTAGCAGACATCTGCCTGCAAAGCATACACACTTCCGAGAGTTGAGCTTATGGACTATCCCTCCCACATCCTGCCTTCAAGTACCTGGCACTCCAAACAGGCCTATTCCCGATGCGTCTCTGAAGTGTTGTGAGAGCTAAGTGGAAAGTCCCTGCCCACAAGACTAGTGCATCCAAGCTGATTCCAGCGATTTCCTAGTTTTTCCCGTGCGAACCAGGTGCTACATCCTAAGTGCCATACGAGAGAAGCTACCTGAACGCCTTGTCCAAAGCAACTTACTTCGGAGAGTTGAGCTCACCCTCAGTCCCTCACAGTTGCACACTGCCTGCAGAAAGAGTTTCCAACATCTGCAACACAGCCGTTTGTCAGAGGCTTGTGAGACGCAAGTGGAATAAGCAGACCTGGATGGTGTCTCCACCTGCAGTGGAGTGGTATACTGGGTACCTCCTGGCTTAGAGTACTGCTACGTTCTCAGTGCCCTAAGAACGCAGCTGGTTGAAAGCTGGCTTGTAGGCATGCTTCCTTCTACGAGCTGAGGTCAGGGCAGGACCCTCCCGCATCCTGACTGCCCGTAGACATAGTACCCAGCATCCTAATGTTATTCGCCCTAGGAGGTTTTGCGCATAGCATGTGGAAGTGACAGGATTCTCCTCAAGTGTATCTGATCTCAATACAGACACTGCAAACGTCCTTGTTCAATGAGAGTGTAGCTCGGTCCTAGCTCCCATCAAAGTGTCTAGCAGACATCTGCCTGCAAAGCATACACACTTCCGAGAGTTGAGCTTATGGACTGTCCCTCCCACATCCTGCCTGCAGGTACACCGCGCTCCTAACAGGCCTAGCCCTGATGGTTGCCTGAAGTGTTGTGAGAGCTAAGTGGAAAGTCCCGGCCAACAAGACTAGTGCATCCGAGCTCAATCCAGCGATTTCCTAGTTTTTCCCGTGCGAACCAGGTGCTACATCCTAAGTGCCATACGAGAGAAGCTAGCTGAACGCCTTGTCCAAAAGCAACTTACTTCGGAGAGTTGAGCTCACCCTCAGTCCCTCGCAGTTGCACACTGCCTGTAGAAAGAGTTTCCAACATCTGCATCAGAGCCGTTTGTCAGAGGCTTGTGAGATGCAAGTGGAATAAGCAGACCTGGATGGTGTCTCCAGCTGCAGTGGAGTGGTATTCTGGGTACCTCCTGGCTTAGAACACTGTTACGTTCTCAGTGCCCGAGGAACGCAGCTAGTTGAAAGCTGGCTTGTAGGCCTGCTTCCTTGTGCGAACTGACGTCAGGGCAAGGATCCTCCCGCATCCTGACTGCCCGTAGACGTAGGTCCCAGCATCCTTATGTTAGGTGCCGAAGAGGTCCTGTGAAAACCTTGTGGAAGTGCCAGGATTCTCCTCAAGTGTATCTGATCTCAATACAGACAATGCAAACGTCCTTGTTCAATGAGAGTGTAGCTCGGTCCTAGCTCCCATCAAAGTGTCTAGCAGACATCTGCCTGCAAAGCATACACACTTCCGAGAGTTGAGCTTATGGACTGTCCCTCCCACATCCTGCCTGCAGGTACACCGCGCTCCTAACAGGCCTAGCCCTGATGGTTGCCTGAAGTGTTGTGAGAGCTAAGTGGAAAGTCCCGGCCAACAAGACTAGTGCATCCGAGCTCAATCCAGCGATTTCCTAGTTTTACCCGTGCGAACCAGGTGCTACATCCTAAGTGCCATACGAGAGAAGCTAGCTGAACGCCTTGTCCAAAAGCAACTTACTTCGGAGAGTTGAGCTCACCCTCAGTCCCTCGAAGTTGCACACTGCCTGTAGAAAGAGTTTCCAACATCTGCATCAGAGCCGTTTGTCAGAGGCTTGTGAGATGCAAGTGGAATAAGCAGACCTGGATGGTGTCTCCAGCTGCAGTGGAGTGGTATTCTGGGTACCTCCTGGCTTAGAACACTGTTACGTTCTCAGTGCCCGAGGAACGCAGCTAGTTGGAAGCTGGCTTGTAGGCGTGCTTCCTTGTGCGAACTGACGTCAGGGCAGGATCCTCCCGCATCCTGACTGCCCGTGGACGTAGGTCCCAGCATCCTTATGTTAGGTGCCGAAGAGGTTCTGTGAAAACCTTGTGGAAGTGCCAGGATTCTCCTCAAATGTATCTGATCTCAATACAGACAATGCAAACGTCCTTGTTCAATGAGAGTGTAGCTCGGTCCTAGCTCCCATCAAAGTGTCTAGCAGACATCTGCCTGCAAAGCATACACACTTCCGAGAGTTGAGCTTATGGACTGTCCCTCCCACATCCTGCCTGCAGGTACACCGCGCTCCTAACAGGCCTAGCCCTGATGGTTGCCTGAAGTGTTGTGAGAGCTAAGTGGAAAGTCCCGGCCAACAAGACTAGTGCATCCGAGCTCAATCCAGCGATTTCCTAGTTTTTCCCGTGCGAACCAGGTGCTACATCCTAAGTGCCATACGAGAGAAGCTAGCTGAACGCCTTGTCCAAAAGCAACTTACTTCGGAGAGTTGAGCTCACCCTCAGTCCCTCGCAGTTGCACACTGCCTGCAGAAAGAGTTTCCAACATCTGCACCACAGCCGTTTGTCATAGGCTTGTGAGACGCAAGTGGAATAAGCAGACCTGGATGGTGTCTCCAGCTGCAGTGGAGTGGTATTCTGGGTACCTCCTGGCTTAGAACACTGTTACGTTCTCAGTGCCCGAGGAACGCAGCTAGTTGAAAGCTGGCTTGTAGGCGTGCTTCCTTGTGCGAACTGACGTCAGGGCAGGATCCTCCCGCATCCTGACTGCCCGTAGACGTAGGTCCCAGCATCCTTATGTTAGGTGCCGAAGAGGTTCTGTGAAAACCTTGTGGAAGTGCCAGGATTCTCCTCAAGTGTATCTGATCTCAATACAGACAATGCAAACGTCCTTGTTCAATGAGAGTGTAGCTCGGTCCTAGCTCCCATCAAAGTGTCTAGCAGACATCTGCCTGCAAAGCATACACACTTCCGAGAGTTGAGCTTATGGACTGTCCCTCCCACATCCTGCCTGCAGGTACACCGCGCTCCTAACAGGCCTAGCCCTGATGGTTGCCTGAAGTGTTGTGAGAGCTAAGTGGAAAGTCCCGGCCAACAAGACTAGTGCATCCGAGCTCAATCCAGCGATTTCCTAGTTTTTCCCGTGCGAACCAGGTGCTACATCCTAAGTGCCATACGAGAGAAGCTAGCTGAACGCCTTGTCCAAAAGCAACTTACTTCGGAGAGTTGAGCTCACCCTGAGTCCCTCGCAGTTGCACACTGCCTGTAGAAAGAGTTTCCAACATCTGCATCAGAGCCGTTTGTCAGAGGCTTGTGAGATGCAAGTGGAATAAGCAGACCTGGAAGGTGTCTCCAGCTGCAGTGGAGTGGTATTCTGGGTACCTCCTGGCTTAGAGTACTGCTACGTTCTCAGTGCCCTAAGAACGCAGCTGGTTGAAAGCTGGCTTGTAGGCATGCTTCGTTCTACGAGCTGAGGTCAGGGCAGGACCCTCCCGCATCCTGACTGCCCGTAGACATAGTACCCAGCATCCTAATGTTATTCGCCCTAGGAGGTTTTGTGCATAGCATGTGGAAGTGACAGGATTCTCCTCAAGAGTATCTGAAAATACAGACATTGCAGACGTCCTTGTTCAATGAGAGTGTAGCTAGGTCCTAGCTCCCATCAAAGTGTCTAGCAGACATCTGCCTGCAAAGCATACACACTTCCGAGAGTTGAGCTTATGGACTATCCCTCCCACATCCTGCCTTCAAGTACCTGGCACTCCAAACAGGCCTATTCCCGATGCGTCTCTGAAGTGCTGTGAGAGCTAAGTGGAAACTCCCTGCCCACAAGACTAGTGCATCCAAGCTGATTCCAGCGATTTCCTAGTTTTTCCCGTGCGAACCAGGTGCTACATCCTAAGTGCCATACGGGAGAAGCTACCTGAACGCCTTGTCCAAAGCAACTTACTTCGGAGAGTTGAGCTCACCCTCAGTCCCTCACAGTTGCACACTGCCTGCAGAAAGAGTTTCCAACATCTGCAACACAGCCGTTTGTCAGAGGCTTGTGAGACGCAAGTGGAATAAGCAGACCTGGATGGTGTCTCCACCTGCAGTGGAGTGGTATTCTGGGTACCTCCTGGCTTAGAGTACTGCTACGTTCTCAGTGCCCTAAGAACGCAGCTGGTTGACAGCTGGCTTGTAGGCATGCTTCCTTCTACGAGCTGAGGTCAGGGCAGGACCCTCCCGCATCCTGACTGCCCGTAGACATAGTACCCAGCATCCTAATGTTATTCGCCCTAGGAGGTTTTGTGCATAGCATGTGGAAGTGACAGGATTCTCCTCAAGTGTATCTGAAAATACAGACATTGCAAACGTCCTTGTTCAATGAGAGTGTAGCTCGGTCCTAGCTCCCATCAAAGTGTCTAGCAGACATCTGCCTGCAAAGCATACACACTTCCGAGAGTTGAGCTTATGGACTGTCCCTCCCACATCCTGCCTGCAGGTACACCGCGCTCCTAACAGGCCTAGCCCTGATGGTTGCCTGAAGTGTTGTGAGAGCTAAGTGGAAAGTCCCGGCCAACAAGACTAGTGCATCCGAGCTCAATCCAGCGATTTCCTAGTTTTACCCGTGCGAACCAGGTGCTACATCCTAAGTGCCATAGGAGAGAAGCTAGCTGAACGCCTTGTCCAAAAGCAACTTACTTCGGAGAGTTGAGCTCACCCTCAGTCCCTCGAAGTTGCACACTGCCTGTAGAAAGAGTTTCCAACATCTGCATCAGAGCCGTTTGTCAGAGGCTTGTGAGATGCAAGTGGAATAAGCAGACCTGGATGGTGTCTCCAGCTGCAGTGGAGTGGTATTCTGGGTACCTCCTGGCTTAGAACACTGTTACGTTCTCAGTGCCCGAGGAACGCAGCTAGTTGGAAGCTGGCTTGTAGGCGTGCTTCCTTGTGCGAACTGACGTCAGGGCAGGATCCTCCCGCATCCTGACTGCCCGGAGACGTAGGTCCCAGCATCCTTATCTTAGGTGCCGAAGAGGTTCTGTGAAAACCTTGTGGAAGTGCCAGGATTCTCCTCAAATGTATCTGATCTCAATACAGACAATGCAAACGTCCTTGTTCAATGAGAGTGTAGCTCGGTCCTAGCTCCCATCAAAGTGTCTAGCAGACATCTGCCTGCAAAGCATACACACTTCCGAGAGTTGAGCTTATGGACTGTCCCTCCCACATCCTGCCTGCAGGTACACCGCGCTCCTAACAGGCCTAGCCCTGATGGTTGCCTGAAGTGTTGTGAGAGCTAAGTGGAAAGTCCCGGCCAACAAGACTAGTGCATCCGAGCTCAATCCAGCGATTTCCTAGTTTTTCCCGTGCGAACCAGGTGCTACATCCTAAGTGCCATACGAGAGAAGCTAGCTGAACGCCTTGTCCAAAAGCAACTTACTTCGGAGAGTTGAGCTCACCCTCAGTCCCTCACAGTTGCACACTGCCTGCAGAAAGAGTTTCCAACATCTGCACCACAGCCGTTTGTCATAGGCTTGTGAGACGCAAGTGGAATAAGCAGACCTGGATGGTGTCTCCAGCTGCAGTGGAGTGGTATTCTGGGTACCTCCTGGCTTAGAGTACTGCTACGTTCTCAGTGCCCTAAGAACGCAGCTGGTTGAAAGCTGGCTTGTAGGCATGCTTCCTTCTACGAGCTGAGGTCAGGGCAGGACCCTCCCGCATCCTGACTGCCCGTAGACATAGTACCCAGCATCCTAATGTTATTCGCCCTAGGAGGTTTTGTGCATAGCATGTGGAAGTGACAGGATTCTCCTCAAGTGTATCTGAAAATACAGACATTGCAAACGTCCTTGTTCAATGAGAGTGTAGCTCGGTCCTAGCTCCCATCAAAGTGTCTAGCAGACATCTGCCTGCAAAGCATACACACTTCCGAGAGTTGAGCTTATGGACTGTCCCTCCCACATCCTGCCTGCAGGTACACCGCGCTCCTAACAGGCCTAGCCCTGATGGTTGCCTGAAGTGTTGTGAGAGCTAAGTGGAAAGTCCCGGCCAACAAGACTAGTGCATCCGAGCTCAATCCAGCGATTTCCTAGTTTTTCCCGTGCGAACCAGGTGCTACATCCTAAGTGCCATACGAGAGAAGCTAGCTGAACGCCTTGTCCAAAAGCAACTTACTTCGGAGAGTTGAGCTCACCCTCAGTCCCTCGCAGTTGCACACTGCCTGTAGAAAGAGTTTCCAACATCTGCATCAGAGCCGTTTGTCAGAGGCTTCTGAGATGCAAGTGGAAAAAGCAGACCTGGATGGTGTCTCCAGCTGCAGTGGAGTGGTATTCTGGGTACCTCCTGGCTTAGAACACTGTTACGTTCTCAGTGCCCGAGGAACGCAGCTAGTTGAAAGCTGGCTTGTAGGCGTGCTTCCTTGTGCGTACTGACGTCAGGGCAGGATCCTCCCGCATCCTGACTGCCCGTAGACGTAGGTCCCAGCATCCTTATGTTAGGTGCCGAAGAGGTTCTGTGAAAACCTTGTGGAAGTGCCAGGATTCTCCTCAAGTGTATCTGATCTCAATACAGACAATGCAAACGTCCTTGTTCAATGAGAGTGTAGCTCGGTCCTAGCTCCCATCAAAGTGTCTAGCAGACATCTGCCTGCAAAGCATACACACTTCCGAGAGTTGAGCTTATGGACTGTCCCTCCCACATCCTGCCTGCAGGTACACCGCGCTCCTAACAGGCCTAGCCCTGATGGTTGCCTGAAGTGTTGTGAGAGCTAAGTGGAAAGTCCCGGCCAACAAGACTAGTGCATCCGAGCTCAATCCAGCGATTTCCTAGTTTTTCCCGTGCGAACCAGGTGCTACATCCTAAGTGCCATACGAGAGAAGCTAGCTGAACGCCTTGTCCAAAAGCAACTTACTTCGGAGAGTTGAGCTCACCCTCAGTCCCTCACAGTTGCACACTGCCTGCAGAAAGAGTTTCCAACATCTGCACCACAGCCGTTTGTCATAGGCTTGTGAGACGCAAGTGGAATAAGCAGACCTGGATGGTGTCTCCAGCTGCAGTGGAGTGGTATTCTGGGTACCTCCTGGCTTAGAGTACTGCTACGTTCTCAGTGCCCTAAGAACGCAGCTGGTTGAAAGCTGGCTTGTAGGCATGCTTCCTTCTACGAGCTGAGGTCAGGGCAGGACCCTCCCGCATCCTGACTGCCCGTAGACATAGTACCCAGCATCCTAATGTTATTCGCCCTAGGAGGTTTTGTGCATAGCATGTGGAAGTGACAGGATTCTCCTCAAGTGTATCTGAAAATACAGACATTGCAAACGTCCTTGTTCAATGAGAGTGTAGCTCGGTCCTAGCTCCCATCAAAGTGTCTAGCAGACATCTGCCTGCAAAGCATACACACTTCCGAGAGTTGAGCTTATGGACTGTCCCTCCCACATCCTGCCTGCAGGTACACCGCGCTCCTAACAGGCCTAGCCCTGATGGTTGCCTGAAGTGTTGTGAGAGCTAAGTGGAAAGTCCCGGCCAACAAGACTAGTGCATCCGAGCTCAATCCAGCGATTTCCTAGTTTTTCCCGTGCGAACCAGGTGCTACATCCTAAGTGCCATACGAGAGAAGCTAGCTGAACGCCTTGTCCAAAAGCAACTTACTTCGGAGAGTTGAGCTCACCCTCAGTCCCTCGCAGTTGCACACTGCCTGTAGAAAGAGTTTCCAACATCTGCATCAGAGCCGTTTGTCAGAGGCTTCTGAGATGCAAGTGGAAAAAGCAGACCTGGATGGTGTCTCCAGCTGCAGTGGAGTGGTATTCTGGGTACCTCCTGGCTTAGAACACTGTTACGTTCTCAGTGCCCGAGGAACGCAGCTAGTTGAAAGCTGGCTTGTAGGCGTGCTTCCTTGTGCGTACTGACGTCAGGGCAGGATCCTCCCGCATCCTGACTGCCCGTAGACGTAGGTCCCAGCATCCTTATGTTAGGTGCCGAAGAGGTTCTGTGAAAACCTTGTGGAAGTGCCAGGATTCTCCTCAAGTGTATCTGATCTCAATACAGACAATGCAAACGTCCTTGTTCAATGAGAGTGTAGCTCGGTCCTAGCTCCCATCAAAGTGTCTAGCAGACATCTGCCTGCAAAGCATACACACTTCCGAGAGTTGAGCTTATGGACTGTCCCTCCCACATCCTGCCTGCAGGTACACCGCGCTCCTAACAGGCCTAGCCCTGATGGTTGCCTGAAGTGTTGTGAGAGCTAAGTGGAAAGTCCCGGCCAACAAGACTAGTGCATCCGAGCTCAATCCAGCGATTTCCTAGTTTTTCCCGTGCGAACCAGGTGCTACATCCTAAGTGCCATACGAGAGAAGCTAGCTGAACGCCTTGTCCAAAAGCAACTTACTTCGGAGAGTTGAGCTCACCCTCAGTCCCTCGCAGTTGCACACTGCCTGTAGAAAGAGTTTCCAACATCTGCATCAGAGCCGTTTGTCAGAGGCTTGTGAGATGCAAGTGGAATAAGCAGACCTGGAAGGTGTCTCCAGCTGCAGTGGAGTGGTATTCTGGGTACCTCCTGGCTTAGAGTACTGCTACGTTCTCAGTGCCCTAAGAACGCAGCTGGTTGAAAGCTGGCTTGTAGGCATGCTTCGTTCTACGAGCTGAGGTCAGGGCAGGACCCTCCCGCATCCTGACTGCCCGTAGACATAGTACCCAGCATCCTAATGTTATTCGCCCTAGGAGGTTTTGTGCATAGCATGTGGAAGTGACAGGATTCTCCTCAAGAGTATCTGAAAATACAGACATTGCAGACGTCCTTGTTCAATGAGAGTGTAGCTAGGTCCTAGCTCCCATCAAAGTGTCTAGCAGACATCTGCCTGCAAAGCATACACACTTCCGAGAGTTGAGCTTATGGACTATCCCTCCCACATCCTGCCTTCAAGTACCTGGCACTCCAAACAGGCCTATTCCCGATGCGTCTCTGAAGTGTTGTGAGAGCTAAGTGGAAAGTCCCTGCCCACAAGACTAGTGCATCCAAGCTGATTCCAGCGATTTCCTAGTTTTTCCCGTGCGAACCAGGTGCTACATCCTAAGTGCCATACGAGAGAAGCTACCTGAACGCCTTGTCCAAAGCAACTTACTTCGGAGAGTTGAGCTCACCCTCAGTCCCTCACAGTTGCACACTGCCTGCAGAAAGAGTTTCCAACATCTGCAACACAGCCGTTTGTCAGAGGCTTGTGAGACGCAAGTGGAATAAGCAGACCTGGATGGTGTCTCCACCTGCAGTGGAGTGGTATACTGGGTACCTCCTGGCTTAGAGTACTGCTACGTTCTCAGTGCCCTAAGAACGCAGCTGGTTGAAAGCTGGCTTGTAGGCATGCTTCCTTCTACGAGCTGAGGTCAGGGCAGGACCCTCCCGCATCCTGACTGCCCGTAGACATAGTACCCAGCATCCTAATGTTATTCGCCCTAGGAGGTTTTGCGCATAGCATGTGGAAGTGACAGGATTCTCCTCAAGTGTATCTGATCTCAATACAGACACTGCAAACGTCCTTGTTCAATGAGAGTGTAGCTCGGTCCTAGCTCCCATCAAAGTGTCTAGCAGACATCTGCCTGCAAAGCATAAACACTTCCGAGAGTTGAGCTTATGGACTGTCCCTCCCACATCCTGCCTGCAGGTACACCGCGCTCCTAACAGGCCTAGCCCTGATGGTTGCCTGAAGTGTTGTGAGAGCTAAGTGGAAAGTCCCGGCCAACAAGACTAGTGCATCCGAGCTCAATCCAGCGATTTCCTAGTTTTTCCCGTGCGAACCAGGTGCTACATCCTAAGTGCCATACGAGAGAAGCTAGCTGAACGCCTTGTCCAAAAGCAACTTACTTCGGAGAGTTGAGCTCACCCTCAGTCCCTCGCAGTTGCACACTGCCTGTAGAAAGAGTTTCCAACATCTGCATCAGAGCCGTTTGTCAGAGGCTTGTGAGATGCAAGTGGAATAAGCAGACCTGGATGGTGTCTCCAGCTGCAGTGGAGTGGTATTCTGGGTACCTCCTGGCTTAGAACACTGTTACGTTCTCAGTGCCCGAGGAACGCAGCTAGTTGAAAGCTGGCTTGTAGGCCTGCTTCCTTGTGCGAACTGACGTCAGGGCAAGGATCCTCCCGCATCCTGACTGCCCGTAGACGTAGGTCCCAGCATCCTTATGTTAGGTGCCGAAGAGGTCCTGTGAAAACCTTGTGGAAGTGCCAGGATTCTCCTCAAGTGTATCTGATCTCAATACAGACAATGCAAACGTCCTTGTTCAATGAGAGTGTAGCTCGGTCCTAGCTCCCATCAAAGTGTCTAGCAGACATCTGCCTGCAAAGCATACACACTTCCGAGAGTTGAGCTTATGGACTGTCCCTCCCACATCCTGCCTGCAGGTACACCGCGCTCCTAACAGGCCTAGCCCTGATGGTTGCCTGAAGTGTTGTGAGAGCTAAGTGGAAAGTCCCGGCCAACAAGACTAGTGCATCCGAGCTCAATCCAGCGATTTCCTAGTTTTACCCGTGCGAACCAGGTGCTACATCCTAAGTGCCATACGAGAGAAGCTAGCTGAACGCCTTGTCCAAAAGCAACTTACTTCGGAGAGTTGAGCTCACCCTCAGTCCCTCGAAGTTGCACACTGCCTGTAGAAAGAGTTTCCAACATCTGCATCAGAGCCGTTTGTCAGAGGCTTGTGAGACGCAAGTGGAATAAGCAGACCTGGATGGTGTCTCCAGCTGCAGTGGAGTGGTATTCTGGGTACCTCCTGGCTTAGAACACTGTTACGTTCTCAGTGCCCGAGGAACGCAGCTAGTTGGAAGCTGGCTTGTAGGCGTGCTTCCTTGTGCGAACTGACGTCAGGGCAGGATCCTCCCGCATCCTGACTGCCCGTGGACGTAGGTCCCAGCATCCTTATGTTAGGTGCCGAAGAGGTTCTGTGAAAACCTTGTGGAAGTGCCAGGATTCTCCTCAAATGTATCTGATCTCAATACAGACAATGCAAACGTCCTTGTTCAATGAGAGTGTAGCTCGGTCCTAGCTCCCATCAAAGTGTCTAGCAGACATCTGCCTGCAAAGCATACACACTTCCGAGAGTTGAGCTTATGGACTGTCCCTCCCACATCCTGCCTGCAGGTACACCGCGCTCCTAACAGGCCTAGCCCTGATGGTTGCCTGAAGTGTTGTGAGAGCTAAGTGGAAAGTCCCGGCCAACAAGACTAGTGCATCCGAGCTCAATCCAGCGATTTCCTAGTTTTTCCCGTGCGAACCAGGTGCTACATCCTAAGTGCCATACGAGAGAAGCTAGCTGAACGCCTTGTCCAAAAGCAACTTACTTCGGAGAGTTGAGCTCACCCTCAGTCCCTCACAGTTGCACACTGCCTGCAGAAAGAGTTTCCAACATCTGCACCACAGCCGTTTGTCATAGGCTTGTGAGACGCAAGTGGAATAAGCAGACCTGGATGGTGTCTCCAGCTGCAGTGGAGTGGTATTCTGGGTACCTCCTGGCTTAGAACACTGTTACGTTCTCAGTGCCCGAGGAACGCAGCTAGTTGAAAGCTGGCTTGTAGGTGTGCTTCCTTGTGCGAACTGACGTCAGGGCAGGATCCTCCCGCATCCTGACTGCCCGTAGACGTAGGTCCCAGCATCCTTATGTTAGGTGCCGAAGAGGTTCTGTGAAAACCTTGTGGAAGTGCCAGGATTCTCCTCAAGTGTATCTGATCTCAATACAGACAATGCAAACGTCCTTGTTCAATGAGAGTGTAGCTCGGTCCTAGCTCCCATCAAAGTGTCTAGCAGACATCTGCCTGCAAAGCATACACACTTCCGAGAGTTGAGCTTATGGACTGTCCCTCCCACATCCTGCCTGCAGGTACACCGCGCTCCTAACAGGCCTAGCCCTGATGGTTGCCTGAAGTGTTGTGAGAGCTAAGTGGAAAGTCCCGGCCAACAAGACTAGTGCATCCGAGCTCAATCCAGCGATTTCCTAGTTTTACCCGTGCGAACCAGGTGCTACATCCTAAGTGCCATACGAGAGAAGCTAGCTGAACGCCTTGTCCAAAAGCAACTTACTTCGGAGAGTTGAGCTCACCCTCAGTCCCTCGCAGTTGCACACTGCCTGTAGAAAGAGTTTCCAACATCTGCATCAGAGCCGTTTGTCAGAGGCTTGTGAGATGCAAGTGGAATAAGCAGACCTGGAAGGTGTCTGCAGCTGCAGTGGAGTGGTATTCTGGGTACCTCCTGGCTTAGAGTACTGCTACGTTCTCAGTGCCCTAAGAACGCAGCTGGTTGAAAGCTGGCTTGTAGGCATGCTTCGTTCTACGAGCTGAGGTCAGGGCAGGACCCTCCCGCATCCTGACTGCCCGTAGACATAGTACCCAGCATCCTAATGTTATTCGCCCTAGGAGGTTTTGTGCATAGCATGTGGAAGTGACAGGATTCTCCTCAAGAGTATCTGAAAATACAGACATTGCAGACGTCCTTGTTCAATGAGAGTGTAGCTAGGTCCTAGCTCCCATCAAAGTGTCTAGCAGACATCTGCCTGCAAAGCATACACACTTCCGAGAGTTGAGCTTATGGACTATCCCTCCCACATCCTGCCTTCAAGTACCTGGCACTCCAAACAGGCCTATTCCCGATGCGTCTCTGAAGTGTTGTGAGAGCTAAGTGGAAAGTCCCTGCCCACAAGACTAGTGCATCCAAGCTGATTCCAGCGATTTCCTAGTTTTTCCCGTGCGAACCAGGTGCTACATCCTAAGTGCCATACGAGAGAAGCTACCTGAACGCCTTGTCCAAAGCAACTTACTTCGGAGAGTTTAGCTCACCCTCAGTCCCTCACAGTTGCACACTGCCTGCAGAAAGAGTTTCCAACATCTGCAACACAGCCGTTTGTCATAGGCTTGTGAGACGCAAGTGGAATAAGCAGACCTGGATGGTGTCTCCAGCTGCAGTGGAGTGGTATTCTGGGTACCTCCTGGCTTAGAGTACTGCTACGTTCTCAGTGCCCTAAGAACGCAGCTGGTTGAAAGCTGGCTTGTAGGCATGCTTCCTTCTACGAGCTGAGGTCAGGGCAGGACCCTCCCGCATCCTGACTGCCCGTAGACATAGTACCCAGCATCCTAATGTTATTCGCCCTAGGAGATTTTGCGCATAGCATGTGGAAGTGACAGGATTCTCCTCAAGTGTATCTGATCTCAATACAGACAATGCAAACGTCCTTGTTCAATGAGAGTGTAGCTCGGTCCTAGCTCCCATCAAAGTGTCTAGCAGACATCTGCCTGCAAAGCATACACACTTCCGAGAGTTGAGCTTATGGACTGTCCCTCCCACATCCCGCCTGCAGGTACACCGCGCTCCTAACAGGCCTAGCCCTGATGGTTGCCTGAAGTGTTGTGAGAGCTAAGTGGAAAGTCCCGGCCAACAAGACTAGTGCATCCGAGCTCAATCCAGCGATTTCCTAGTTTTTCCCGTGCGAACCAGGTGCTACATCCTAAGTGCCATACGACAGAAGCTAGCTGAACGCCTTGTCCAAAAGCAACTTACTTCGGAGAGTTGAGCTCACCCTCAGTCCCTCGCAGTTGCACACTGCCTGTAGAAAGAGTTTCCAACATCTGCATCAGAGCCGTTTGTCAGAGGCTTGTGAGATGCAAGTGGAATAAGCAGACCTGGATGGTGTCTCCAGCTGCAGTGGAGTGGTATTCTGGGTACCTCCTGGCTTAGAAAACTGTTACGTTCTCAGTGCCCGAGGAACGCAGCTAGTTGAAAGCTGGCTTGTAGGCCTGCTTCCTTGTGCGAACTGACGTCAGGGCAAGGATCCTCCCGCATCCTGACTGCCCGTAGACGTAGGTCCCAGCATCCTTATGTTAGGTGCCGAAGAGGTTCTGTGAAAACCTTGTGGAAGTGCCAGGATTCTCCTCAAGTGTATCTGATCTCAATACAGACAATGCAAACGTCCTTGTTCAATGAGAGTGTAGCTCGGTCCTAGCTCCCATCAAAGTGTCTAGCAGACATCTGCCTGCAAAGCATACACACTTCCGAGAGTTGAGCTTATGGACTGTCCCTCCCACATCCTGCCTGCAGGTACACCGCGCTCCTAACAGGCCTAGCCCTGATGGTTGCCTGAAGTGTTGTGAGAGCTAAGTGGAAAGTCCCGGCCAACAAGACTAGTGCATCCGAGCTCAATCCAGCGATTTCCTAGTTTTACCCGTGCGAACCAGGTGCTACATCCTAAGTGCCATAGGAGAGAAGCTAGCTGAACGCCTTGTCCAAAAGCAACTTACTTCGGAGAGTTGAGCTCACCCTCAGTCCCTCGAAGTTGCACACTGCCTGTAGAAAGAGTTTCCAACATCTGCATCAGAGCCGTTTGTCAGAGGCTTGTGAGATGCAAGTGGAATAAGCAGACCTGGATGGTGTCTCCAGCTGCAGTGGAGTGGTATTCTGGGTACCTCCTGGCTTAGAACACTGTTACGTTCTCAGTGCCCGAGGAACGCAGCTAGTTGGAAGCTGGCTTGTAGGCGTGCTTCCTTGTGCGAACTGACGTCAGGGCAGGATCCTCCCGCATCCTGACTGCCCGTAGACGTAGGTCCCAGCATCCTTATGTTAGGTGCCGAAGAGGTTCTGTGAAAACCTTGTGGAAGTGCCAGGATTCTCCTCAAATGTATCTGATCTCAATACAGACAATGCAAACGTCCTTGTTCAATGAGAGTGTAGCTCGGTCCTAGCTCCCATCAAAGTGTCTAGCAGACATCTGCCTGCAAAGCATACACACTTCCGAGAGTTGAGCTTATGGACTGTCCCTCCCACATCCTGCCTGCAGGTACACCGCGCTCCTAACAGGCCTAGCCCTGATGGTTGCCTGAAGTGTTGTGAGAGCTAAGTGGAAAGTCCCGGCCAACAAGACTAGTGCATCCGAGCTCAATCCAGCGATTTCCTAGTTTTTCCCGTGCGAACCAGGTGCTACATCCTAAGTGCCATACGAGAGAAGCTAGCTGAACGCCTTGTCCAAAAGCAACTTACTTCGGAGAGTTGAGCTCACCCTCAGTCCCTCACAGTTGCACATTGCCTGCAGAAAGAGTTTCCAACATCTGCACCACAGCCGTTTGTCAGAGGCTTGTGAGACGCAAGTGGAATAAGCAGACCTGGATGGTGTCTCCACCTGCAGTGGAGTGGTATTCTGGGTACCTCCTGGCTTAGAGTACTGCTACGTTCTCAGTGCCCTAAGAACGCAGCTGGTTGAAAGCTGGCTTGTAGGCATGCTTCGTTCTACGAGCTGAGGTCAGGGCAGGACCCTCCCGCATCCTGACTGCCCGTAGACATAGTACCCAGCATCCTAATGTTATTCGCCCTAGGAGGTTTTGTGCATAGCATGTGGAAGTGACAGGATTCTCCTCAAGTGTATCTGAAAATACAGACATTGCAAACGTCCTTGTTCAATGAGAGTGTAGCTCGGTCCTAGCTCCCATCAAAGTGTCTAGCAGACATCTGCCTGCAAAGCATACACACTTCCGAGAGTTGAGCTTATGGACTGTCCCTCCCACATCCTGCCTGCAGGTACACCGCGCTCCTAACAGGCCTAGCCCTGATGGTTGCCTGAAGTGTTGTGAGAGCTAAGTGGAAAGTCCCGGCCAACAAGACTAGTGCATCCGAGCTCAATCCAGCGATTTCCTAGTTTTTCCCGTGCGAACCAGGTGCTACATCCTAAGTGCCATACGAGAGAAGCTAGCGGAACGCCTTGTCCAAAAGCAACTTACTTCGGAGAGTTGAGCTCACCCTCAGTCCCTCGCAGTTGCACACTGCCTGTAGAAAGAGTTTCCAACATCTGCATCAGAGCCGTTTGTCAGAGGCTTCTGAGATGCAAGTGGAATAAGCAGACCTGGATGGTGTCTCCAGCTGCAGTGGAGTGGTATTCTGGGTACCTCCTGGCTTAGAACACTGTTACGTTCTCAGTGCCCGAGGAACGCAGCTAGTTGAAAGCTGGCTTGTAGGCGTGCTTCCTTGTGCGAACTGACGTCAGGGCAGGATCCTCCCGCATCCTGACTGCCCGTAGACGTAGGTCCCAGCATCCTTATGTTAGGTGCCGAAGAGGTTCTGTGAAAACCTTGTGGAAGTGCCAGGATTCTCCTCAAGTGTATCTGATCTCAATACAGACAATGCAAACGTCCTTGTTCAATGAGAGTGTAGCTCGGTCCTAGCTCCCATCAAAGTGTCTAGCAGACATCTGCCTGCAAAGCATACACACTTCCGAGAGTTGAGCTTATGGACTGTCCCTCCCACATCCCGCCTGCAGGTACACCGCGCTCCTAACAGGCCTAGCCCTGATGGTTGCCTGAAGTGTTGTGAGAGCTAAGTGGAAAGTCCCAGCCAACAAGACTAGTGCATCCAAGCTCAATCCAGCGATTTCCTAGTTTTTCCCGTGCGAACCAGGTGCTACATCCTAAGTGCCATACGAGAGAAGCTAGCTGAACGCCTTGTCCAAAAGCAACTTACTTCGGAGAGTTGAGCTCACCCTCAGTCCCTCGCAGTTGCACACTGCCTGTAGAAAGAGTTTCCAACATCTGCATCAGAGCCGTTTGTCAGAGGCTTGTGAGATGCAAGTGGAATAAGCAGACCTGGATGGTGTCTCCAGCTGCAGTGGAGTGGTATTCTGGGTACCTCCTGGCTTAGAGTACTGCTACGTTCTCAGTGCCCTAAGAACGCAGCTGGTTGAAAGCTGGCTTGTAGGCATGCTTCGTTCTACGAGCTGAGGTCAGGGCAGGACCCTCCTGCATCCTGACTGCCCGTAGACATAGTACCCAGCATCCTAATGTTATTCGATCTAGGAGGTTTTGTGCATAGCATGTGGAAGTGACAGGATTCTCCTCAAGAGTATCTGAAAATACAGACATTGCAGACGTCCTTGTTCAATGAGAGTGTAGCTAGGTCCTAGCTCCCATCAAAGTGTCTAGCAGACATCTGCCTGCAAAGCATACACACTTCCGAGAGTTGAGCTTATGGACTATCCCTCCCACATCCTGCCTTCAAGTACCTGGCACTCCAAACAGGCCTAGCCCTGATGGTTGCCTGAAGTGTTGTGAGAGCTAAGTGGAAAGTCCCTGCCCACAAGACTAGTGCATCCAAGCTGATTCCAGCGATTTCCTAGTTTTTCCCGTGCGAACCAGGTGCTACATCCTAAGTGCCATACGAGAGAAGCTACCTGAACGCCTTGTCCAAAGCAACTTACTTCGGAGAGTTGAGCTCACCCTCAGTCCCTCACAGTTGCACACTGCCTGCAGAAAGAGTTTCCAACATCTGCAACACAGCCGTTTGTCAGAGGCTTGTGAGACGCAAGTGGAATAAGCAGACCTGGATGGTGTCTCCACCTGCAGTGGAGTGGTATTCTGGGTACCTCCTGGCTTAGAGTACTGCTACGTTCTCAGTGCCCTAAGAACGCAGCTGGTTGAAAGCTGGCTTGTAGGCATGCTTCGTTCTACGAGCTGAGGTCAGGGCAGGACCCTCCCGCATCCTGACTGCCCGTAGACATAGTACCCAGCATCCTAATGTTATTCGCCCTAGGAGGTTTTGCGCATAGCATGTGGAAGTGACAGGATTCTCCTCAAGTGTATCTGATCTCAATACAGACACTGCAAACGTCCTTGTTCAATGAGAGTGTAGCTCGGTCCTAGCTCCCATCAAAGTGTCTAGCAGACATCTGCCTGCAAAGCATACACACTTCCGAGAGTTGAGCTTATGGACTGTCCCTCCCACATCCTGCCTGCAGGTACACCGCGCTCCTAACAGGCCTAGCCCTGATGGTTGCCTGAAGTGTTGTGAGAGCTAAGTGGAAAGTCCCGGCCAACAAGACTAGTGCATCCGAGCTCAATCCAGCGATTTCCTAGTTTTTCCCGTGCGAACCAGGTGCTACATCCTAAGTGCCATACGAGAGAAGCTAGCTGAACGCCTTGTCCAAAAGCAACTTACTTCGGAGAGTTGAGCTCACCCTCAGTCCCTCGCAGTTGCACACTGCCTGTAGAAAGAGTTTCCAACTTCTGCATCAGAGCCGTTTGTCAGAGGCTTGTGAGATGCAAGTGGAATAAGCAGACCTGGATGGTGTCTCCAGCTGCAGTGGAGTGGTATTCTGGGTACCTCCTGGCTTAGAACACTGTTACGTTCTCAGTGCCCGAGGAACGCAGCTAGTTGAAAGCTGGCTTGTAGGCCTGCTTCCTTGTGCGAACTGACGTCAGGGCAAGGATCCTCCCGCATCCTGACTGCCCGTAGACGTAGGTCCCAGCATCCTTATGTTAGGTGCCGAAGAGGTTCTGTGAAAACCTTGTGGAAGTGCCAGGATTCTCCTCAAGTGTATCTGATCTCAATACAGACAATGCAAACGTCCTTGTTCAATGAGAGTGTAGCTCGGTCCTAGCTCCCATCAAAGTGTCTAGCAGACATCTGCCTGCAAAGCATACACACTTCCGAGAGTTGAGCTTATGGACTGTCCCTCCCACATCCTGCCTGCAGGTACACCGCGCTCCTAACAGGCCTAGCCCTGATGGTTGCCTGAAGTGTTGTGAGAGCTAAGTGGACAGTCCCGGCCAACAAGACTAGTGCATCCGAGCTCAATCCAGCGATTTCCTAGTTTTACCCGTGCGAACCAGGTGCTACATCCTAAGTGCCATACGAGAGAAGCTAGCTGAACGCCTTGTCCAAAAGCAACTTACTTCGGAGAGTTGAGCTCACCCTCAGTCCCTCGAAGTTGCACACTGCCTGTAGAAAGAGTTTCCAACATCTGCATCAGAGCCGTTTGTCAGAGGCTTGTGAGATGCAAGTGGAATAAGCAGACCTGGATGGTGTCTCCAGCTGCAGTGGAGTGGTATTCTGGGTACCTCCTGGCTTAGAACACTGTTACGTTCTCAGTGCCCGAGGAACGCAGCTAGTTGGAAGCTGGCTTGTAGGCGTGCTTCCTTGTGCGAACTGACGTCAGGGCAGGATCCTCCCGCATCCTGACTGCCCGTAGACGTAGGTCCCAGCATCCTTATGTTAGGTGCCGAAGAGGTTCTGTGAAAACCTTGTGGAAGTGCCAGGATTCTCCTCAAATGTATCTGATCTCAATACAGACAATGCAAACGTCCTTGTTCAATGAGAGTGTAGCTCGGTCCTAGCTCCCATCAAAGTGTCTAGCAGACATCTGCCTGCAAAGCATACACACTTCCGAGAGTTGAGCTTATGGACTGTCCCTCCCACATCCTGCCTGCAGGTACACCGCGCTCCTAACAGGCCTAGCCCTGATGGTTGCCTGAAGTGTTGTGAGAGCTAAGTGGAAAGTCCCGGCCAACAAGACTAGTGCATCCGAGCTCAATCCAGCGATTTCCTAGTTTTTCCCGTGCGAACCAGGTGCTACATCCTAAGTGCCATACGAGAGAAGCTAGCTGAACGCCTTGTCCAAAAGCAACTTACTTCGGAGAGTTGAGCTCACCCTCAGTCCCTCACAGTTGCACACTGCCTGCAGAAAGAGTTTCCAACATCTGCACCACAGCCGTTTGTCATAGGCTTGTGAGACGCAAGTGGAATAAGCAGACCTGGATGGTGTCTCCAGCTGCAGTGGAGTGGTAGTCTGGGTACCTCCTGGCTTAGAGTACTGCTACGTTCTCAGTGCCCTAAGAACGCAGCTGGTTGAAAGCTGGCTTGTAGGCATGCTTCGTTCTACGAGCTGAGGTCAGGGCAGGACCCTCCCGCATCCTGACTGCCCGTAGACATAGTACCCAGCATCCTAATGTTATTCGCCCTAGGAGGTTTTGTGCATAGCATGTGGAAGTGACAGGATTCTCCTCAAGTGTATCTGAAAATACAGACATTGCAAACGTCCTTGTTCAATGAGAGTGTAGCTCGGTCCTAGCTCCCATCAAAGTGTCTAGCAGACATCTGCCTGCAAAGCATACACACTTCCGAGAGTTGAGCTTATGGACTGTCCCTCCCACATCCTGCCTGCAGGTACACCGCGCTCCTAACAGGCCTAGCCCTGATGGTTGCCTGAAGTGTTGTGAGAGCTAAGTGGAAAGTCCCGGCCAACAAGACTAGTGCATCCGAGCTCAATCCAGCGATTTCCTAGTTTTTCCCGTGCGAACCAGGTGCTACATCCTAAGTGCCATACGAGAGAAGCTAGCTGAACGCCTTGTCCAAAAGCAACTTACTTCGGAGAGTTGAGCTCACCCTCTGTCCCTCGCAGTTGCACACTGCCTGTAGAAAGAGTTTCCAACATCTGCATCAGAGCCGTTTGTCAGAGGCTTGTGAGATGCAAGTGGAATAAGCAGACCTGGATGGTGTCTCCAGCTGCAGTGGAGTGGTATTCTGGGTACCTCCTGGCTTAGAACACTGTTACGTTCTCAGTGCCCGAGGAACGCAGCTAGTTGAAAGCTGGCTTGTAGGCGTGCTTCCTTGTGCGAACTGACGTCAGGGCAGGATCCTCCCGCATCCTGACTGCCCGTAGACGTAGGTCCCAGCATCCTTATGTTAGGTGCCGAAGAGGTTCTGTGAAAACCTTGTGGAAGTGCCAGGATTCTCCTCAAGTGTATCTGATCTCAATACAGACAATGCAAACGTCCTTGTTCAATGAGAGTGTAGCTCGGTCCTAGCTCCCATCAAAGTGTCTAGCAGACATCTGCCTGCAAAGCATACACACTTCCGAGAGTTGAGCTTATGGACTGTCCCTCCCACATCCCGCCTGCAGGTACACCGCGCTCCTAACAGGCCTAGCCCTGATGGTTGCCTGAAGTGTTGTGAGAGCTAAGTGGAAAGTCCCGGCCAACAAGACTAGTGCATCCGAGCTCAATCCAGCGATTTCCTAGTTTTTCCCGTGCGAACCAGGTGCTACATCCTAAGTGCCATACGAGAGAAGCTAGCTGAACGCCTTGTCCAAAAGCAACTTACTTCGGAGAGTTGAGCTCACCCTCAGTCCCTCGCAGTTGCACACTGCCTGTAGAAAGAGTTTCCAACATCTGCATCAGAGCCGTTTGTCAGAGGCTTGTGAGATGCAAGTGGAATAAGCAGACCTGGATGGTGTCTCCAGCTGCAGTGGAGTGGTATTCTGGGTACCTCCTGGCTTAGAGTACTGCTACGTTCTCAGTGCCCTAAGAACGCAGCTGGTTGAAAGCTGGCTTGTAGGCATGCTTCGTTCTACGAGCTGAGGTCAGGGCAGGACCCTCCCGCATCCTGACTGCCCGTAGACATAGTACCCAGCATCCTAATGTTATTCGACCTAGGAGGTTTTGTGCATAGCATGTGGAAGTGACAGGATTCTCCTCAAGAGTATCTGAAAATACAGACATTGCAGACGTCCTTGTTCAATGAGAGTGTAGCTAGGTCCTAGCTCCCATCAAAGTGTCTAGCAGACATCTGCCTGCAAAGCATACACACTTCCGAGAGTTGAGCTTATGGACTATCCCTCCCACATCCTGCCTTCAAGTACCTGGCACTCCAAACAGGCCTAGCCCTGATGGTTGCCTGAAGTGTTGTGAGAGCTAAGTGGAAAGTCCCTGCCCACAAGACTAGTGCATCCAAGCTGATTCCAGCGATTTCCTAGTTTTTCCCGTGCGAACCAGGTGCTACATCCTAAGTGCCATACGAGAGAAGCTACCTGAACGCCTTGTCCAAAGCAACTTACTTCGGAGAGTTGAGCTCACCCTCAGTCCCTCACAGTTGCACACTGCCTGCAGAAAGAGTTTCCAACATCTGCAACACAGCCGTTTGTCAGAGGCTTGTGAGACGCAAGTGGAATAAGCAGACCTGGATGGTGTCTCCACCTGCAGTGGAGTGGTATTCTGGGTACCTCCTGGCTTAGAGTACTGCTACGTTCTCAGTGCCCTAAGAACGCAGCTGGTTGAAAGCTGGCTTGTAGGCATGCTTCGTTCTACGAGCTGAGGTCAGGGCAGGACCCTCCCGCATCCTGACTGCCCGTAGACATAGTACCCAGCATCCTAATGTTATTCGCCCTAGGAGGTTTTGCGCATAGCATGTGGAAGTGACAGGATTCTCCTCAAGTGTATCTGATCTCAATACAGACACTGCAAACGTCCTTGTTCAATGAGAGTGTAGCTCGGTCCTAGCTCCCATCAAAGTGTCTAGCAGACATCTGCCTGCAAAGCATACACACTTCCGAGAGTTGAGCTTATGGACTGTCCCTCCCACATCCTGCCTGCAGGTACACCGCGCTCCTAACAGGCCTAGCCCTGATGGTTGCCTGAAGTGTTGTGAGAGCTAAGTGGAAAGTCCCGGCCAACAAGACTAGTGCATCCGAGCTCAATCCAGCGATTTCCTAGTTTTTCCCGTGCGAACCAGGTGCTACATCCTAAGTGCCATACGAGAGAAGCTAGCTGAACGCCTTGTCCAAAAGCAACTTACTTCGGAGAGTTGAGCTCACCCTCAGTCCCTCGCAGTTGCACACTGCCTGCAGAAAGAGTTTCCAACTTCTGCATCAGAGCCGTTTGTCAGAGGCTTGTGAGATGCAAGTGGAATAAGCAGACCTGGATGGTGTCTCCAGCTGCAGTGGAGTGGTATTCTGGGTACCTCCTGGCTTAGAACACTGTTACGTTCTCAGTGCCCGAGGAACGCAGCTAGTTGAAAGCTGGCTTGTAGGCGTGCTTCCTTGTGCGAACTGACGTCAGGGCAGGATCCTCCCGCATCCTGACTGCCCGTAGACGTAGGTCCCAGCATCCTTATGTTAGGTGCCGAAGAGGTTCTGTGAAAACCTTGTGGAAGTGCCAGGATTCTCCTCAAGTGTATCTGATCTCAATACAGACAATGCAAACGTCCTTGTTCAATGAGAGTGTAGCTCGGTCCTAGCTCCCATCAAAGTGTCTAGCAGACATCTGCCTGCAAAGCATACACACTTCCGAGAGTTGAGCTTATGGAATGTCCCTCCCACATCCCGCCTGCAGGTACACCGCGCTCCTAACAGGCCTAGCCCTGATGGTTGCCTGAAGTGTTGTGAGAGCTAAGTGGAAAGTCCCGGCCAACAAGACTAGTGCATCCGAGCTCAATCCAGCGATTTCCTAGTTTTTCCCGTGCGAACCAGGTGCTACATCCTAAGTGCCATACGAGAGAAGCTAGCTGAACGCCTTGTCCAAAAGCAACTTACTTCGGAGAGTTGAGCTCACCCTCAGTCCCTCGCAGTTGCACACTGCCTGTAGAAAGAGTTTCCAACATCTGCATCAGAGCCGTTTGTCAGAGGCTTGTGAGATGCAAGTGGAATAAGCAGACCTGGATGGTGTCTCCAGCTGCAGTGGAGTGGTATTCTGGGTACCTCCTGGCTTAGAGTACTGCTACGTTCTCAGTGCCCTAAGAACGCAGCTGGTTGAAAGCTGGCTTGTAGGCATGCTTCGTTCTACGAGCTGAGGTCAGGGCAGGACCCTCCCGCATCCTGACTGCCCGTAGACATAGTACCCAGCATCCTAATGTTATTCGCCCTAGGAGGTTTTGTGCATAGCATGTGGAAGTGACAGGATTCTCCTCAAGAGTATCTGAAAATACAGACATTGCAGACGTCCTTGTTCAATGAGAGTGTAGCTAGGTCCTAGCTCCCATCAAAGTGTCTAGCAGACATCTGCCTGCAAAGCATACACACTTCCGAGAGTTGAGCTTATGGACTATCCCTCCCACATCCTGCCTTCAAGTACCTGGCACTCCAAACAGGCCTATTCCCGATGCGTCTCTGAAGTGTTGTGAGAGCTAAGTGGAAAGTCCCTGCCCACAAGACTAGTGCATCCAAGCTGATTCCAGCGATTTCCTAGTTTTTCCCGTGCGAACCAGGTGCTACATCCTAAGTGCCATACGAGAGAAGCTACCTGAACGCCTTGTCCAAAGCAACTTACTTCGGAGAGTTGAGCTCACCCTCAGTCCCTCACAGTTGCACACTGCCTGCAGAAAGAGTTTCCAACATCTGCAACACAGCCGTTTGTCAGAGGCTTGTGAGACGCAAGTGGAATAAGCAGACCTGGATGGTGTCTCCACCTGCAGTGGAGTGGTATTCTGGGTACCTCCTGGCTTAGAGTACTGCTACGTTCTCAGTGCCCTAAGAACGCAGCTGGTTGAAAGCTGGCTTGTAGGCATGCTTCGTTCTACGAGCTGAGGTCAGGGCAGGACCCTCCCGCATCCTGACTGCCCGTAGACATAGTACCCAGCATCCTAATGTTATTCGCCCTAGGAGGTTTTGCGCATAGCATGTGGAAGTGACAGGATTCTCCTCAAGTGTATCTGAAAATACAGACATTGCAAACGTCCTTGTTCAATGAGAGTGTAGCTCGGTCCTAGCTCCCATCAAAGTGTCTAGCAGACATCTGCCTGCAAAGCATACACACTTCCGAGAGTTGAGCTTATGGACTGTCCCTCCCACATCCTGCCTGCAGGTACACCGCGCTCCTAACAGGCCTAGCCCTGATGGTTGCCTGAAGTGTTGTGAGAGCTAAGTGGAAAGTCCCGGCCAACAAGACTAGTGCATCCGAGCTCAATCCAGCGATTTCCTAGTTTTTCCCGTGCGAACCAGGTGCTACATCCTAAGTGCCATACGAGAGAAGCTAGCTGAACGCCTTGTCCAAAAGCAACTTACTTCGGAGAGTTGAGCTCACCCTCAGTCCCTCGCAGTTGCACACTGCCTGTAGAAAGAGTTTCCAACATCTGCATCAGAGCCGTTTGTCAGAGGCTTGTGAGATGCAAGTGGAATAAGCAGACCTGGATGGTGTCTCCAGCTGCAGTGGAGTGGTATTCTGGGTACCTCCTGGCTTAGAACACTGTTACGTTCTCAGTGCCCGAGGAACGCAGCTAGTTGAAAGCTGGCTTGTAGGCGTGCTTCCTTGTGCGAACTGACGTCAGGGCAGGATCCTCCCGCATCCTGACTGCCCGTAGACGTAGGTCCCAGCATCCTTATGTTAGGTGCCGAAGAGGTTCTGTGAAAACCTTGTGGAAGTGCCAGGATTCTCCTCAAGTGTATCTGATCTCAATACAGACAATGCAAACGTCCTTGTTCAATGAGAGTGTAGCTCGGTCCTAGCTCCCATCAAAGTGTCTAGCAGACATCTGCCTGCAAAGCATACACACTTCCGAGAGTTGAGCTTATGGACTGTCCCTCCCACATCCCGCCTGCAGGTACACCGCGCTCCTAACAGGCCTAGCCCTGATGGTTGCCTGAAGTGTTGTGAGAGCTAAGTGGAAAGTCCCGGCCAACAAGACTAGTGCATCCGAGCTCAATCCAGCGATTTCCTAGTTTTTCCCGTGCGAACCAGGTGCTACATCCTAAGTGCCATACGAGAGAAGCTAGCTGAACGCCTTGTCCAAAAGCAACTTACTTCGGAGAGTTGAGCTCACCCTCAGTCCCTCGCAGTTGCACACTGCCTGTAGAAAGAGTTTCCAACATCTGCATCAGAGCCGTTTGTCAGAGGCTTGTGAGATGCAAGTGGAATAAGCAGACCTGGATGGTGTCTCCAGCTGCAGTGGAGTGGTATTCTGGGTACCTCCTGGCTTAGAGTACTGCTACGTTCTCAGTGCCCTAAGAACGCAGCTGGTTGAAAGCTGGCTTGTAGGCATGCTTCGTTCTACGAGCTGAGGTCAGGGCAGGACCCTCCCGCATCCTGACTGCCCGTAGACATAGTACCCAGCATCCTAATGTTATTCGACCTAGGAGGTTTTGTGCATAGCATGTGGAAGTGACAGGATTCTCCTCAAGAGTATCTGAAAATACAGACATTGCAGACGTCCTTGTTCAATGAGAGTGTAGCTAGGTCCTAGCTCCCATCAAAGTGTCTAGCAGACATCTGCCTGCAAAGCATACACACTTCCGAGAGTTGAGCTTATGGACTATCCCTCCCACATCCTGCCTTCAAGTACCTGGCACTCCAAACAGGCCTAGCCCTGATGGTTGCCTGAAGTGTTGTGAGAGCTAAGTGGAAAGTCCCTGCCCACAAGACTAGTGCATCCAAGCTGATTCCAGCGATTTCCTAGTTTTTCCCGTGCGAACCAGGTGCTACATCCTAAGTGCCATACGAGAGAAGCTACCTGAACGCCTTGTCCAAAGCAACTTACTTCGGAGAGTTGAGCTCACCCTCAGTCCCTCACAGTTGCACACTGCCTGCAGAAAGAGTTTCCAACATCTGCAACACAGCCGTTTGTCAGAGGCTTGTGAGACGCAAGTGGAATAAGCAGACCTGGATGGTGTCTCCACCTGCAGTGGAGTGGTATTCTGGGTACCTCCTGGCTTAGAGTACTGCTACGTTCTCAGTGCCCTAAGAACGCAGCTGGTTGAAAGCTGGCTTGTAGGCATGCTTCGTTCTACGAGCTGAGGTCAGGGCAGGACCCTCCCGCATCCTGACTGCCCGTAGACATAGTACCCAGCATCCTAATGTTATTCGCCCTAGGAGGTTTTGCGCATAGCATGTGGAAGTGACAGGATTCTCCTCAAGTGTATCTGATCTCAATACAGACACTGCAAACGTCCTTGTTCAATGAGAGTGTAGCTCGGTCCTAGCTCCCATCAAGTGTCTAGCAGACATCTGCCTGCAAAGCATACACACTTCCGAGAGTTGAGCTTATGGACTGTCCCTCCCACATCCTGCCTGCAGGTACACCGCGCTCCTAACAGGCCTAGCCCTGATGGTTGCCTGAAGTGTTGTGAGAGCTAAGTGGAAAGTCCCGGCCAACAAGACTAGTGCATCCGAGCTCAATCCAGCGATTTCCTAGTTTTTCCCGTGCGAACCAGGTGCTACATCCTAAGTGCCATACGAGAGAAGCTAGCTGAACGCCTTGTCCAAAAGCAACTTACTTCGGAGAGTTGAGCTCACCCTCAGTCCCTCGCAGTTGCACACTGCCTGTAGAAAGAGTTTCCAACTTCTGCATCAGAGCCGTTTGTCAGAGGCTTGTGAGATGCAAGTGGAATAAGCAGACCTGGATGGTGTCTCCAGCTGCAGTGGAGTGGTATTCTGGGTACCTCCTGGCTTAGAACACTGTTACGTTCTCAGTGCCCGAGGAACGCAGCTAGTTGAAAGCTGGCTTGTAGGCCTGCTTCCTTGTGCGAACTGACGTCAGGGCAAGGATCCTCCCGCATCCTGACTGCCCGTAGACGTAGGTCCCAGCATCCTTATGTTAGGTGCCGAAGAGGTTCTGTGAAAACCTTGTGGAAGTGCCAGGATTCTCCTCAAGTGTATCTGATCTCAATACAGACAATGCAAACGTCCTTGTTCAATGAGAGTGTAGCTCGGTCCTAGCTCCCATCAAAGTGTCTAGCAGACATCTGCCTGCAAAGCATACACACTTCCGAGAGTTGAGCTTATGGACTGTCCCTCCCACATCCCGCCTGCAGGTACACCGCGCTCCTAACAGGCCTAGCCCTGATGGTTGCCTGAAGTGTTGTGAGAGCTAAGTGGAAAGTCCCGGCCAACAAGACTAGTGCATCCGAGCTCAATCCAGCGATTTCCTAGTTTTTCCCGTGCGAACCAGGTGCTACATCCTAAGTGCCATACGAGAGAAGCTAGCTGAACGCCTTGTCCAAAAGCAACTTACTTCGGAGAGTTGAGCTCACCCTCAGTCCCTCGCAGTTGCACACTGCCTGTAGAAAGAGTTTCCAACATCTGCATCAGAGCCGTTTGTCAGAGGCTTCTGAGATGCAAGTGGAATAAGCAGACCTGGATGGTGTCTCCAGCTGCAGTGGAGTGGTATTCTGGGTACCTACTGGCTTAGAACACTGTTACGTTCTCAGTGCCCGAGGAACGCAGCTAGTTGAAAGCTGGCTTGTAGGCGTGCTTCCTTGTGCGAACTGACGTCAGGGCAGGATCCTCCCGCATCCTGACTGCCCGTAGACGTAGGTCCCAGCATCCTTATGTTAGGTGCCGAAGAGGTTCTGTGAAAACCTTGTGGAAGTGCCAGGATTCTCCTCAAGTGTATCTGATCTCAATACAGACAATGCAAACGTCCTTGTTCAATGAGAGTGTAGCTCGGTCCTAGCTCCCATCAAAGTGTCTAGCAGACATCTGCCTGCAAAGCATACACACTTCCGAGAGTTGAGCTTATGGAATGTCCCTCCCACATCCCGCCTGCAGGTACACCGCGCTCCTAACAGGCCTAGCCCTGATGGTTGCCTGAAGTGTTGTGAGAGCTAAGTGGAAAGTCCCGACCAACAAGACTAGTGCATCCGAGCTCAATCCAGCGATTTCCTAGTTTTTCCCGTGCGAACCAGGTGCTACATCCTAAGTGCCATACGAGAGAAGCTAGCTGAACGCGTTGTCCAAAAGCAACTTACTTCGGAGAGTTGAGCTCACCCTCAGTCCCTCGCAGTTGCACACTGCCTGTAGAAAGAGTTTCCAACATCTGCATCAGAGCCGTTTGTCAGAGGCTTGTGAGATGCAAGTGGAATAAGCAGACCTGGATGGTGTCTCCAGCTGCAGTGGAGTGGTATTCTGGGTACCTCCTGGCTTAGAGTACTGCTACGTTCTCAGTGCCCTAAGAACGCAGCTGGTTGAAAGCTGGCTTGTAGGCATGCTTCGTTCTACGAGCTGAGGTCAGGGCAGGACCCTCCCGCATCCTGACTGCCCGTAGACATAGTACCCAGCATCCTAATGTTATTCGCCCTAGGAGGTTTTGTGCATAGCATGTGGAAGTGACAGGATTCTCCTCAAGAGTATCTGAAAATACAGACATTGCAGACGTCCTTGTTCAATGAGAGTGTAGCTAGGTCCTAGCTCCCATCAAAGTGTCTAGCAGACATCTGCCTGCAAAGCATACACACTTCCGAGAGTTGAGCTTATGGACTGTCCCTCCCACATCCTGCCTGCAGGTACACCGCGCTCCTAACAGGCCTAGCCCTGATGGTTGCCTGAAGTGTTGTGAGAGCTAAGTGGAAAGTCCCGGCCAACAAGACTAGTGCATCCGAGCTCAATCCAGCGATTTCCTAGTTTTTCCCGTGCGAACCAGGTGCTACATCCTAAGTGCCATATGAGAGAAGCTAGCTGAACGCCTTGTCCAAAAGCAACTTACCTCGGAGAGTTGAGCTCACCCTCAGTCCCTCGCAGTTGCACACTGCCTGTAGAAAGAGTTTCCAACATCTGCATCAGAGCCGTTTGTCAGAGGCTTGTGAGATGCAAGTGGAATAAGCAGACCTGGATGGTGTCTCCAGCTGCAGTGGAGTGGTATTCTGGGTACCTCCTGGCTTAGAACACTGTTACGTTCTCAGTGCCCGAGGAACGCAGCTAGTTGAAAGCTGGCTTGTAGGCGTGCTTCCTTGTGCGAACTGACGTCAGGGCAGGATCCTCCCGCATCCTGACTGCCCGTAGACGTAGGTCCCAGCATCCTTATGTTAGGTGCCGAAGAGGTTCTGTGAAAACCTTGTGGAAGTGCCAGGATTCTCCTCAAATGTATCTGATCTCAATACAGACAATGCAAACGTCCTTGTTCAATGAGAGTGTAGCTCGGTCCTAGCTCCCATCAAAGTGTCTAGCAGACATCTGCCTGCAAAGCATACACACTTCCGAGAGTTGAGCTTATGGACTGTCCCTCCCACATCCTGCCTGCAGGTACACCGCGCTCCTAACAGGCCTAGCCCTGATGGTTGCCTGAAGTGTTGTGAGAGCTAAGTGGAAAGTCCCGGCCAACAAGACTAGTGCATCCGAGCTCAATCCAGCGATTTCCTAGTTTTTCCCGTGTGAACCAGGTGCTACATCCTAAGTGCCATACGAGAGAAGCTAGCTAAACGCCTTGTCCAAAAGCAACTTACTTCGGAGAGTTGAGCTCACCCTCAGTCCCTCACAGTTGCACACTGCCTGCAGAAAGAGTTTCCAACATCTGCACCACAGCCGTTTGTCATAGGCTTGTGAGACGCAAGTGGAATAAGCAGACCTGGATGGTGTCTCCAGCTGCAGTGGAGTGGTATTCTGGGTACCTCCTGGCTTAGAGTACTGCTACGTTCTCAGTGCCCTAAGAACGCAGCTGGTTGAAAGCTGGCTTGTAGGCATGCTTCCTTCTACGAGCTGAGGTCAGGGCAGGACCCTCCCGCATCCTGACTGCCCGTAGACATAGTACCCAGCATCCTAATGTTATTCGCCCTAGGAGGTTTTGTGCATAGCATGTGGAAGTGACAGGATTCACCTCAAGTGTATCTGAAAATACAGACATTGCAAACGTCCTTGTTCAATGAGAGTGTAGCTCGGTCCTAGCTCCCATCAAAGTGTCTAGCAGACATCTGCCTGCAAAGCATACACACTTCCGAGAGTTGAGCTTATGGACTGTCCCTCCCACATCCTGCCTGCAGGTACACCGCGCTCCTAACAGGCCTAGCCCTGATGGTTGCCTGAAGTGTTGTGAGAGCTAAGTGGAAAGTCCCGGCCAACAAGACTAGTGCATCCGAGCTCAATCCAGCGATTTCCTAGTTTTTCCCGTGCGAACCAGGTGCTACATCCTAAGTGCCATACGAGAGAAGCTAGCTGAACGCCTTGTCCAAAAGCAACTTACTTCGGAGAGTTGAGCTCACCCTCAGTCCCTCGCAGTTGCACACTGCCTGTAGAAAGAGTTTCCAACATCTGCATCAGAGCCGTTTGTCAGAGGCTTCTGAGATGCAAGTGGAATAAGCAGACCTGGATGGTGTCTCCAGCTGCAGTGGAGTGGTATTCTGGGTACCTCCTGGCTTAGAACACTGTTACGTTCTCAGTGCCCGAGGAACGCAGCTAGTTGAAAGCTGGCTTGTAGGCGTGCTTCCTTGTGCGAACTGACGTCAGGGCAGGATCCTCCCGCATCCTGACTGCCCGTAGACGTAGGTCCCAGCATCCTTATGTTAGGTGCCGAAGAGGTTCTGTGAAAACCTTGTGGAAGTGCCAGGATTCTCCTCAAGTGTATCTGATCTCAATACAGACAATGCAAACGTCCTTGTTCAATGAGAGTGTAGCTCGGTCCTAGCTCCCATCAAAGTGTCTAGCAGACATCTGCCTGCAAAGCATACACACTTCCGAGAGTTGAGCTTATGGACTGTCCCTCCCACATCCCGCCTGCAGGTACACCGCGCTCCTAACAGGCCTAGCCCTGATGGTTGCCTGAAGTGTTGTGAGAGCTAAGTGGAAAGTCCCGGCCAACAAGACTAGTGCATCCGAGCTCAATCCAGCGATTTCCTAGTTTTTCCCGTGCGAACCAGGTGCTACATCCTAAGTGCCATACGAGAGAAGCTAGCTGAACGCCTTGTCCAAAAGCAACTTACTTCGGAGAGTTGAGCTCACCCTCAGTCCCTCGCAGTTGCACACTGCCTGTAGAAAGAGTTTCCAACATCTGCATCAGAGCCGTTTGTCAGAGGCTTCTGAGATGCAAGTGGAATAAGCAGACCTGGATGGTGTCTCCAGCTGCAGTGGAGTGGTATTCTGGGTACCTACTGGCTTAGAACACTGTTACGTTCTCAGTGCCCGAGGAACGCAGCTAGTTGAAAGCTGGCTTGTAGGCGTGCTTCCTTGTGCGAACTGACGTCAGGGCAGGATCCTCCCGCATCCTGACTGCCCGTAGACGTAGGTCCCAGCATCCTTATGTTAGGTGCCGAAGAGGTTCTGTGAAAACCTTGTGGAAGTGCCAGGATTCTCCTCAAGTGTATCTGATCTCAATACAGACAATGCAAACGTCCTTGTTCAATGAGAGTGTAGCTCGGTCCTAGCTCCCATCAAAGTGTCTAGCAGACATCTGCCTGCAAAGCATACACACTTCCGAGAGTTGAGCTTATGGAATGTCCCTCCCACATCCCGCCTGCAGGTACACCGCGCTCCTAACAGGCCTAGCCCTGATGGTTGCCTGAAGTGTTGTGAGAGCTAAGTGGAAAGTCCCGACCAACAAGACTAGTGCATCCGAGCTCAATCCAGCGATTTCCTAGTTTTTCCCGTGCGAACCAGGTGCTACATCCTAAGTGCCATACGAGAGAAGCTAGCTGAACGCGTTGTCCAAAAGCAACTTACTTCGGAGAGTTGAGCTCACCCTCAGTCCCTCGCAGTTGCACACTGCCTGTAGAAAGAGTTTCCAACATCTGCATCAGAGCCGTTTGTCAGAGGCTTGTGAGATGCAAGTGGAATAAGCAGACCTGGATGGTGTCTCCAGCTGCAGTGGAGTGGTATTCTGGGTACCTCCTGGCTTAGAGTACTGCTACGTTCTCAGTGCCCTAAGAACGCAGCTGGTTGAAAGCTGGCTTGTAGGCATGCTTCCTTCTACGAGCTGAGGTCAGGGCAGGACCCTCCCGCATCCTGACTGCCCGTAGACATAGTACCCAGCATCCTAATGTTATTCGCCCTAGGAGGTTTTGTGCATAGCATGTGGAAGTGACAGGATTCTCCTCAAGAGTATCTGAAAATACAGACATTGCAGACGTCCTTGTTCAATGAGAGTGTAGCTAGGTCCTAGCTCCCATCAAAGTGTCTAGCAGACATCTGCCTGCAAAGCATACACACTTCCGAGAGTTGAGCTTATGGACTGTCCCTCCCACATCCTGCCTGCAGGTACACCGCGCTCCTAACAGGCCTAGCCCTGATGGTTGCCTGAAGTGTTGTGAGAGCTAAGTGGAAAGTCCCGGCCAACAAGACTAGTGCATCCGAGCTCAATCCAGCGATTTCCTAGTTTTTCCCGTGCGAACCAGGTGCTACATCCTAAGTGCCATATGAGAGAAGCTAGCTGAACGCCTTGTCCAAAAGCAACTTACCTCGGAGAGTTGAGCTCACCCTCAGTCCCTCGCAGTTGCACACTGCCTGTAGAAAGAGTTTCCAACATCTGCATCAGAGCCGTTTGTCAGAGGCTTGTGAGATGCAAGTGGAATAAGCAGACCTGGATGGTGTCTCCAGCTGCAGTGGAGTGGTATTCTGGGTACCTCCTGGCTTAGAACACTGTTACGTTCTCAGTGCCCGAGGAACGCAGCTAGTTGAAAGCTGGCTTGTAGGCCTGCTTCCTTGTGCGAACTGACGTCAGGGCAAGGATCCTCCCGCATCCTGACTGCCCGTAGACGTAGGTCCCAGCATACTTATGTTAGGTGCCGAAGAGGTTCTGTGAAAACCTTGTGGAAGTGCCAGGATTCTCCTCAAGTGTATCTGATCTCAATACAGACAATGCAAACGTCCTTGTTCAATGAGAGTGTAGCTCGGTCCTAGCTCCCATCAAAGTGTCTAGCAGACATCTGCCTGCAAAGCATACACACTTCCGAGAGTTGAGCTTATGGACTGTCCCTCCCACATCCTGCCTGCAGGTACACCGCGCTCCTAACAGGCCTAGCCCTGATGGTTGCCTGAAGTGTTGTGAGAGCTAAGTGGAAAGTCCCGGCCAACAAGACTAGTGCATCCGAGCTCAATCCAGCGATTTCCTAGTTTTACCCGTGCGAACCAGGTGCTACATCCTAAGTGCCATACGAGAGAAGCTAGCTGAACGCCTTGTCCAAAAGCAACTTACTTCGGAGAGTTGAGCTCACCCTCAGTCCCTCGAAGTTGCACACTGCCTGTAGAAAGAGTTTCCAACATCTGCATCAGAGCCGTTTGTCAGAGGCTTGTGAGATGCAAGTGGAATAAGCAGACCTGGATGGTGTCTCCAGCTGCAGTGGAGTGGTATTCTGGGTACCTCCTGGCTTAGAACACTGTTACGTTCTCAGTGCCCGAGGAACGCAGCTAGTTGGAAGCTGGCTTGTAGGCGTGCTTCCTTGTGCGAACTGACGTCAGGGCAGGATCCTCCCGCATCCTGACTGCCCGTAGACGTAGGTCCCAGCATCCTTATGTTAGGTGCCGAAGAGGTTCTGTGAAAACCTTGTGGAAGTGCCAGGATTCTCCTCAAATGTATCTGATCTCAATACAGACAATGCAAACGTCCTTGTTCAATGAGAGTGTAGCTCGGTCCTAGCTCCCATCAAAGTGTCTAGCAGACATCTGCCTGCAAAGCATACACACTTCCGAGAGTTGAGCTTATGGACTGTCCCTCCCACATCCTGCCTGCAGGTACACCGCGCTCCTAACAGGCCTAGCCCTGATGGTTGCCTGAAGTGTTGTGAGAGCTAAGTGGAAAGTCCCGGCCAACAAGACTAGTGCATCCGAGCTCAATCCAGCGATTTCCTAGTTTTTCCCGTGCGAACCAGGTGCTACATCCTAAGTGCCATACGAGAGAAGCTAGCTAAACGCCTTGTCCAAAAGCAACTTACTTCGGAGAGTTGAGCTCACCCTCAGTCCCTCACAGTTGCACACTGCCTGCAGAAAGAGTTTCCAACATCTGCACCACAGCCGTTTGTCATAGGCTTGTGAGACGCAAGTGGAATAAGCAGACCTGGATGGTGTCTCCAGCTGCAGTGGAGTGGTATTCTGGGTACCTCCTGGCTTAGAGTACTGCTACGTTCTCAGTGCCCTAAGAACGCAGCTGGTTGAAAGCTGGCTTGTAGGCATGCTTCCTTCTACGAGCTGAGGTCAGGGCAGGACCCTCCCGCATCCTGACTGCCCGTAGACATAGTACCCAGCATCCTAATGTTATTCGCCCTAGGAGGTTTTGTGCATAGCATGTGGAAGTGACAGGATTCACCTCAAGTGTATCTGAAAATACAGACATTGCAAACGTCCTTGTTCAATGAGAGTGTAGCTCGGTCCTAGCTCCCATCAAAGTGTCTAGCAGACATCTGCCTGCAAAGCATACACACTTCCGAGAGTTGAGCTTATGGACTGTCCCTCCCACATCCTGCCTGCAGGTACACCGCGCTCCTAACAGGCCTAGCCCTGATGGTTGCCTGAAGTGTTGTGAGAGCTAAGTGGAAAGTCCCGGCCAACAAGACTAGTGCATCCGAGCTCAATCCAGCGATTTCCTAGTTTTTCCCGTGCGAACCAGGTGCTACATCCTAAGTGCCATACGAGAGAAGCTAGCTGAACGCCTTGTCCAAAAGCAACTTACTTCGGAGAGTTGAGCTCACCCTCAGTCCCTCGCAGTTGCACACTGCCTGTAGAAAGAGTTTCCAACATCTGCATCAGAGCCGTTTGTCAGAGGCTTCTGAGATGCAAGTGGAATAAGCAGACCTGGATGGTGTCTCCAGCTGCAGTGGAGTGGTATTCTGGGTACCTCCTGGCTTAGAACACTGTTACGTTCTCAGTGCCCGAGGAACGCAGCTAGTTGAAAGCTGGCTTGTAGGCGTGCTTCCTTGTGCGAACTGACGTCAGGGCAGGATCCTCCCGCATCCTGACTGCCCGTAGACGTAGGTCCCAGCATCCTTATGTTAGGTGCCGAAGAGGTTCTGTGAAAACCTTGTGGAAGTGCCAGGATTCTCCTCAAGTGTATCTGATCTCAATACAGACAATGCAAACGTCCTTGTTCAATGAGAGTGTAGCTCGGTCCTAGCTCCCATCAAAGTGTCTAGCAGACATCTGCCTGCAAAGCATACACACTTCCGAGAGTTGAGCTTATGGACTGTCCCTCCCACATCCCGCCTGCAGGTACACCGCGCTCCTAACAGGCCTAGCCCTGATGGTTGCCTGAAGTGTTGTGAGAGCTAAGTGGAAAGTCCCGGCCAACAAGACTAGTGCATCCGAGCTCAATCCAGCGATTTCCTAGTTTTTCCCGTGCGAACCAGGTGCTACATCCTAAGTGCCATACGAGAGAAGCTAGCTGAACGCCTTGTCCAAAAGCAACTTACTTCGGAGAGTTGAGCTCACCCTCAGTCCCTCGCAGTTGCACACTGCCTGTAGAAAGAGTTTCCAACATCTGCATCAGAGCCGTTTGTCAGAGGCTTCTGAGATGCAAGTGGAATAAGCAGACCTGGATGGTGTCTCCAGCTGCAGTGGAGTGGTATTCTGGGTACCTCCTGGCTTAGAACACTGTTACGTTCTCAGTGCCCGAGGAACGCAGCTAGTTGGAAGCTGGCTTGTAGGCGTGCTTCCTTGTGCGAACTGACGTCAGGGCAGGATCCTCCCGCATCCTGACTGCCCGTAGACGTAGGTCCCAGCATCCTTATGTTAGGTGCCGAAGAGGTTCTGTGAAAACCTTGTGGAAGTGCCAGGATTCTCCTCAAATGTATCTGATCTCAATACAGACAATGCAAACGTCCTTGTTCAATGAGAGTGTAGCTCGGTCCTAGCTCCCATCAAAGTGTCTAGCAGACATCTGCCTGCAAAGCATACACACTTCCGAGAGTTGAGCTTATGGACTGTCCCTCCCACATCCTGCCTGCAGGTACACCGCGCTCCTAACAGGCCTAGCCCTGATGGTTGCCTGAAGTATTGTGAGAGCTAAGTGGAAAGTCCCGGCCAACAAGACTAGTGCATCCGAGCTCAATCCAGCGATTTCCTAGTTTTTCCCGTGCGATCCAGGTGCTACATCCTAAGTGCCATACGAGAGAAGCTAGCTAAACGCCTTGTCCAAAAGCAACTTACTTCGGAGAGTTGAGCTCACCCTCAGTCCCTCACAGTTGCACACTGCCTGCAGAAAGAGTTTCCAACATCTGCACCACAGCCGTTTGTCATAGGCTTGTGAGACGCAAGTGGAATAAGCAGACCTGGATGGTGTCTCCAGCTGCAGTGGAGTGGTATTCTGGGTACCTCCTGGCTTAGAGTACTGCTACGTTCTCAGTGCCCTAAGAACGCAGCTGGTTGAAAGCTGGCTTGTAGGCATGCTTCCTTCTACGAGCTGAGGTCAGGGCAGGACCCTCCCGCATCCTGACTGCCCGTAGACATAGTACCCAGCATCCTAATGTTATTCGCCCTAGGAGGTTTTGTGCATAGCATGTGGAAGTGACAGGATTCTCCTCAAGTGTATCTGAAAATACAGACATTGCAAACGTCCTTGTTCAATGAGAGTGTAGCTCGGTCCTAGCTCCCATCAAAGTGTCTAGCAGACATCTGCCTGCAAAGCATACACACTTCCGAGAGTTGAGCTTATGGACTGTCCCTCCCACATCATGCCTGCAGGTACACCGCGCTCCTAAAAGGCCTAGCCCTGATGGTTGCCTGAAGTGTTGTGAGAGCTAAGTGGAAAGTCCCGGCCAACAAGACTAGTGCATCCGAGCTCAATCCAGCGATTTCCTAGTTTTTCCCGTGCGAACCAGGTGCTACATCCTAAGTGCCATACGAGAGAAGCTAGCTGAACGCCTTGTCCAAAAGCAACTTACTTCGGAGAGTTGAGCTCACCCTCAGTCCCTCGCCGTTGCACACTGCCTGTAGAAAGAGTTTCCAACATCTGCATCAGAGCCGTTTGTCAGAGGCTTCTGAGATGCAAGTGGAATAAGCAGACCTGGATGGTGTCTCCAGCTGCAGTGGAGTGGTATTCTGGGTACCTCCTGGCTTAGAACATTGTTACGTTCTCAGTGCCCGAGGAACGCAGCTAGTTGAAAGCTGGCTTGTAGGCGTGCTTCCTTGTGCGAACTGACGTCAGGGCAGGATCCTCCCGCATCCTGACTGCCCGTAGACGTAGGTCCCAGCATCCTTATGTTAGGTGCCGAAGAGGTTCTGTGAAAACCTTGTGGAAGTGCCAGGATTCTCCTCAAGTGTATCTGATCTCAATACAGACAATGCAAACGTCCTTGTTCAATGAGAGTGTAGCTCGGTCCTAGCTCCCATCAAAGTGTCTAGCAGACATCTGCCTGCAAAGCATACACACTTCCGAGAGTTGAGCTTATGGACTGTCCCTCCCACATCCCGCCTGCAGGTACACCGCGCTCCTAACAGGCCTAGCCCTGATGGTTGCCTGAAGTGTTGTGAGAGCTAAGTGGAAAGTCCCGGCCAACAAGACTAGTGCATCCGAGCTCAATCCAGCGATTTCCTAGTTTTTCCCGTGCGAACCAGGTGCTACATCCTAAGTGCCATACGAGAGAAGCTAGCTGAACGCCTTGTCCAAAAGCAACTTACTTCGGAGAGTTGAGCTCACCCTCAGTCCCTCGCAGTTGCACACTGCCTGTAGAAAGAGTTTCCAACATCTGCATCAGAGCCGTTTGTCGGAGGCTTGTGAGATGCAAGTGGAATAAGCAGACCTGGATGGTGTCTCCAGCTGCAGTGGAGTGGTATTCTGGGTACCTCCTGGCTTAGAGTACTGCTACGTTCTCAGTGCCCTAAGAACGCAGCTGGTTGAAAGCTGGCTTGTAGGCATGCTTCGTTCTACGAGCTGAGGTCAGGGCAGGACCCTCCCGCATCCTGACTGCCCGTAGACATAGTACCCTGCATCCTAATGTTATTCGCCCTAGGAGGTTTTGTGCATAGCATGTGGAAGTGACAGGATTCTCCTCAAGAGTATCTGAAAATACAGACATTGCAGACGTCCTTGTTCAATGAGAGTGTAGCTAGGTCCTAGCTCCCATCAAAGTGTCTAGCAGACATCTGCCTGCAAAGCATACACACTTCCGAGAGTTGAGCTTATGGACTATCCCTCCCACATCCTGCCTTCAAGTACCTGGCACTCCAAACAGGCCTATTCCCGATGCGTCTCTGAAGTGTTGTGAGAGCTAAGTGGAAAGTCCCTGCCCACATACTAGTGCATCCAAGCTGATTCCAGCGATTTCCTAGTTTTTCCCGTGCGAACCAGGTGCTACATCCTAAGTGCCATACGAGAGAAGCTACCTGAACGCCTTGTCCAAAGCAACTTACTTCGGAGAGTTGAGCTCACCCTCAGTCCCTCACAGTTGCACACTGCCTGCAGAAAGATTTTCCAACATCTGCACCACAGCCGTTTGTCAGAGGCTTGTGAGACGCAAGTGGAATAAGCAGACCTGGATGGTGTCTCCACCTGCAGTGGAGTGGTATTCTGGGTACCTCCTGGCTTAGAGTACTGCTACGTTCTCAGTGCCCTAAGAACGCAGCTGGTTGAAAGCTGGCTTGTAGGCATGCTTCCTTCTACGAGCTGAGGTCAGGGCAGGACCCTCCCGCATCCTGACTGCCCGTAGACATAGTACCCAGCATCCTAATGTTATTCGCCCTAGGAGGTTTTGCGCATAGCATGTGGAAGTGACAGGATTCTCCTCAAGTGTATCTGATCTCAATACAGACACTGCAAACGTCCTTGTTCAATGAGAGTGTAGCTCGGTCCTAGCTCCCATCAAAGTGTCTAGCAGACATCTGCCTGCAAAGCATACACACTTCCGAGAGTTGAGCTTATGGACTGTCCCTCCCACATCCTGCCTGCAGGTACACCGCGCTCCTAACAGGCCTAGCCCTGATGGTTGCCTGAAGTGTTGTGAGAGCTAAGTGGAAAGTCCCGGCCAACAAGACTAGTGCATCCGAGCTCAATCCAGCGATTTCCTAGTTTTTCCCGTGCGAACCAGGTGCTACATCCTAAGTGCCATACGAGAGAAGCTAGCTGAACGCCTTGTCCAAAAGCAACTTACCTCGGAGAGTTGAGCTCACCCTCAGTCCCTCGCAGTTGCACACTGCCTGTAGAAAGAGTTTCCAACATCTGCATCAGAGCCGTTTGTCAGAGGCTTGTGAGATGCAAGTGGAATAAGCAGACCTGGATGGTGTCTCCAGCTGCAGTGGAGTGGTATTCTGGGTACCTCCTGGCTTAGAACACTGTTACGTTCTCAGTGCCCGAGGAACGCAGCTAGTTGAAAGCTGGCTTGTAGGCCTGCTTCCTTGTGCGAACTGACGTCAGGGCAAGGATCCTCCCGCATCCTGACTGCCCGTAGACGTAGGTCCCAGCATCCTTATGTTAGGTGCCGAAGAGGTTCTGTGAAAACCTTGTGGAAGTGCCAGGATTCTCCTCAAGTGTATCTGATCTCAATACAGACAATGCAAACGTCCTTGTTCAATGAGAGTGTAGCTCGGTCCTAGCTCCCATCAAAGTGTCTAGCAGACATCTGCCTGCAAAGCATACACACTTCCGAGAGTTGAGCTTATGGACTGTCCCTCCCACATCCTGCCTGCAGGTACACCGCGCTCCTAACAGGCCTAGCCCTGATGGTTGCCTGAAGTGTTGTGAGAGCTAAGTGGAAAGTCCCGGCCAACAAGACTAGTGCATCCGAGCTCAATCCAGCGATTTCCTAGTTTTACCCGTGCGAACCAGGTGCTACATCCTAAGTGCCATAGGAGAGAAGCTAGCTGAACGCCTTGTCCAAAAGCAACTTACTTCGGAGAGTTGAGCTCACCCTCAGTCCCTCGAAGTTGCACACTGCCTGTAGAAAGAGTTTCCAACATCTGCATCAGAGCCGTTTGTCAGAGGCTTGTGAGATGCAAGTGGAATAAGCAGACCTGGATGGTGTCTCCAGCTGCAGTGGAGTGGTATTCTGGGTACCTCCTGGCTTAGAACACTGTTACGTTCTCAGTGCCCGAGGAACGCAGCTAGTTGGAAGCTGGCTTGTAGGCGTGCTTCCTTGTGCGAACTGACGTCAGGGCAGGATCCTCCCGCATCCTGACTGCCCGTAGACGTAGGTCCCAGCATCCTTATGTTAGGTGCCGAAGAGGTTCTGTGAAAACCTTGTGGAAGTGCCAGGATTCTCCTCAAGTGTATCTGATCTCAATACAGACAATGCAAACGTCCTTGTTCAATGAGAGTGTAGCTCGGTCCTAGCTCCCATCAAAGTGTCTAGCAGACATCTGCCTGCAAAGCATACACACTTCCGAGAGTTGAGCTTATGGACTGTCCCTCCCACATCCTGCCTGCAGGTACACCGCGCTCCTAACAGGCCTAGCCCTGATGGTTGCCTGAAGTGTTGTGAGAGCTAAGTGGAAAGTCCCGGCCAACAAGACTAGTGCATCCGAGCTCAATCCAGCGATTTCCTAGTTTTTCCCGTGCGAACCAGGTGCTACATCCTAAGTGCCATACGAGAGAAGCTAGCTGAACGCCTTGTCCAAAAGCAACTTACTTCGGAGAGTTGAGCTCACCCTCAGTCCCTCGCAGTTGCACACTGCCTGCAGAAAGAGTTTCCAACATCTGCACCACAGCCGTTTGTCATAGGCTTGTGAGACGCAAGTGGAATAAGCAGACCTGGATGGTGTCTCCAGCTGCAGTGGAGTGGTATTCTGGGTACCTCCTGGCTTAGAGTACTGCTACGTTCTCAGTGCCCTAAGAACGCAGCTGGTTGAAAGCTGGCTTGTAGGCATGCTTCCTTCTACGAGCTGAGGTCAGGGCAGGACCCTCCCGCATCCTGACTGCCCGTAGACATAGTACCCAGCATCCTAATGTTATTCGCCCTAGGAGGTTTTGTGCATAGCATGTGGAAGTGACAGGATTCTCCTCAAGTGTATCTGAAAATACAGACATTGCAAACGTCCTTGTTCAATGAGAGTGTAGCTCGGTCCTAGCTCCCATCAAAGTGTCTAGCAGACATCTGCCTGCAAAGCATACACACTTCCGAGAGTTGAGCTTATGGACTGTCCCTCCCACATCATGCCTGCAGGTACACCGCGCTCCTAACAGGCCTAGCCCTGATGGTTGCCTGAAGTGTTGTGAGAGCTAAGTGGAAAGTCCCGGCCAACAAGACTAGTGCATCCGAGCTCAATCCAGCGATTTCCTAGTTTTTCCCGTGCGAACCAGGTGCTACATCCTAAGTGCCATACGAGAGAAGCTAGCTGAACGCCTTGTCCAAAAGCAACTTACTTCGGAGAGTTGAGCTCACCCTCAGTCCCTCGCCGTTGCACACTGCCTGTAGAAAGAGTTTCCAACATCTGCATCAGAGCCGTTTGTCAGAGGCTTCTGAGATGCAAGTGGAATAAGCAGACCTGGATGGTGTCTCCAGCTGCAGTGGAGTGGTATTCTGGGTACCTCCTGGCTTAGAACATTGTTACGTTCTCAGTGCCCGAGGAACGCAGCTAGTTGAAAGCTGGCTTGTAGGCGTGCTTCCTTGTGCGAACTGACGTCAGGGCAGGATCCTCCCGCATCCTGACTGCCCGTAGACGTAGGTCCCAGCATCCTTATGTTAGGTGCCGAAGAGGTTCTGTGAAAACCTTGTGGAAGTGCCAGGATTCTCCTCAAGTGTATCTGATCTCAATACAGACAATGCAAACGTCCTTGTTCAATGAGAGTGTAGCTCGGTCCTAGCTCCCATCAAAGTGTCTAGCAGACATCTGCCTGCAAAGCATACACACTTCCGAGAGTTGAGCTTATGGACTGTCCCTCCCACATCCCGCCTGCAGGTACACCGCGCTCCTAACAGGCCTAGCCCTGATGGTTGCCTGAAGTGTTGTGAGAGCTAAGTGGAAAGTCCCGGCCAACAAGACTAGTGCATCCGAGCTCAATCCAGCGATTTCCTAGTTTTTCCCGTGCGAACCAGGTGCTACATCCTAAGTGCCATACGAGAGAAGCTAGCTGAACGCCTTGTCCAAAAGCAACTTACTTCGGAGAGTTGAGCTCACCCTCAGTCCCTCGCAGTTGCACACTGCCTGTAGAAAGAGTTTCCAACATCTGCATCAGAGCCGTTTGTCGGAGGCTTGTGAGATGCAAGTGGAATAAGCAGACCTGGATGGTGTCTCCAGCTGCAGTGGAGTGGTATTCTGGGTACCTCCTGGCTTAGAGTACTGCTACGTTCTCAGTGCCCTAAGAACGCAGCTGGTTGAAAGCTGGCTTGTAGGCATGCTTCGTTCTACGAGCTGAGGTCAGGGCAGGACCCTCCCGCATCCTGACTGCCCGTAGACATAGTACCCTGCATCCTAATGTTATTCGCCCTAGGAGGTTTTGTGCATAGCATGTGGAAGTGACAGGATTCTCCTCAAGAGTATCTGAAAATACAGACATTGCAGACGTCCTTGTTCAATGAGAGTGTAGCTAGGTCCTAGCTCCCATCAAAGTGTCTAGCAGACATCTGCCTGCAAAGCATACACACTTCCGAGAGTTGAGCTTATGGACTATCCCTCCCACATCCTGCCTTCAAGTACCTGGCACTCCAAACAGGCCTATTCCCGATGCGTCTCTGAAGTGTTGTGAGAGCTAAGTGGAAAGTCCCTGCCCACATACTAGTGCATCCAAGCTGATTCCAGCGATTTCCTAGTTTTTCCCGTGCGAACCAGGTGCTACATCCTAAGTGCCATACGAGAGAAGCTACCTGAACGCCTTGTCCAAAGCAACTTACTTCGGAGAGTTGAGCTCACCCTCAGTCCCTCACAGTTGCACACTGCCTGCAGAAAGATTTTCCAACATCTGCACCACAGCCGTTTGTCAGAGGCTTGTGAGACGCAAGTGGAATAAGCAGACCTGGATGGTGTCTCCACCTGCAGTGGAGTGGTATTCTGGGTACCTCCTGGCTTAGAGTACTGCTACGTTCTCAGTGCCCTAAGAACGCAGCTGGTTGAAAGCTGGCTTGTAGGCATGCTTCCTTCTACGAGCTGAGGTCAGGGCAGGACCCTCCCGCATCCTGACTGCCCGTAGACATAGTACCCAGCATCCTAATGTTATTCGCCCTAGGAGGTTTTGCGCATAGCATGTGGAAGTGACAGGATTCTCCTCAAGTGTATCTGATCTCAATACAGACACTGCAAACGTCCTTGTTCAATGAGAGTGTAGCTCGGTCCTAGCTCCCATCAAAGTGTCTAGCAGACATCTGCCTGCAAAGCATACACACTTCCGAGAGTTGAGCTTATGGACTGTCCCTCCCACATCCTGCCTGCAGGTACACCGCGCTCCTAACAGGCCTAGCCCTGATGGTTGCCTGAAGTGTTGTGAGAGCTAAGTGGAAAGTCCCGGCCAACAAGACTAGTGCATCCGAGCTCAATCCAGCGATTTCCTAGTTTTTCCCGTGCGAACCAGGTGCTACATCCTAAGTGCCATACGAGAGAAGCTAGCTGAACGCCTTGTCCAAAAGCAACTTACTTCGGAGAGTTGAGCTCACCCTCAGTCCCTCGCAGTTGCACACTGCCTGCAGAAAGAGTTTCCAACATCTGCACCACAGCCGTTTGTCATAGGCTTGTGAGACGCAAGTGGAATAAGCAGACCTGGATGGTGTCTCCAGCTGCAGTGGAGTGGTATTCTGGGTACCTCCTGGCTTAGAACACTGTTACGTTCTCAGTGCCCGAGGAACACAGCTAGTTGAAAGTTGGCTTGTAGGCGTGCTTCCTTGTGCGAACTGACGTCAGGGCAGGATCCTCCCGCATCCTGACTGCCCGTAGACGTAGGTCCCAGCATCCTTATGTTAGGTGCCGAAGAGGTTCTGTGAAAACCTTGTGGAAGTGCCAGGATTCTCCTCAAGTGTATCTGATCTCAATACAGACAATGCAAACGTCCTTGTTCAATGAGAGTGTAGCTCGGTCCTAGCTCCCATCAAAGTGTCTAGCAGACATCTGCCTGCAAAGCATACACACTTCCGAGAGTTGAGCTTATGGACTATCCCTCCCACATCCTGCCTTCAAGTACCTGGCACTCCAAACAGGCCTATTCCCGATGCGTCTCTGAAGTGTTGTGAGAGCTAAGTTGAAAGTCCCTGCCCACAAGACAAGTGCATCCAAGCTGATTCCAGCGATTTCCTAGTTTTTCCCGTGCGAACCAGGTGCTACATCCTAAGTGCCATACGAGAGAAGCTACCTGAACGCCTTGTCCAAAGCAACTTACTTCGGAGAGTTGAGCTCACCCTCAGTCCCTCACAGTTGCACACTGCCTGCAGAAAGAGTTTCCAACATCTGCACCACAGCCGTTTGTCAGAGACTTGTGAGACGCAAGTGGAATAAGCAGACCTGGATGGTGTCTCCACCTGCAGTGGAGTGGTATTCTGGGTACCTCCTGGCTTAGAGTACTGCTACGTTCTCAGTGCCCTAAGAACGCAGCTGGTTGAAAGCTGGCTTGTAGGCATGCTTCCTTCTACGAGCTGAGGTCACGGCAGGACCCTCCCGCATCCTGACTGCCCGTAGACATAGTACCCAGCATCCTAATGTTATTCGCCCAAGGAGGTTTTGTGCATAGCATGTGGAAGTGACAGGATTCTCCTCAAGTGTATCTGAAAATACAGACATTGCAAACGTCCTTGTTCAATGAGAGTGTAGCTCGGTCCTAGCTCCCATCAAAGTGTCTAGCAGACATCTGCCTGCAAAGCATACACACTTCCGAGAGTTGAGCTTATGGACTGTCCCTCCTACATCCTGCCTGCAGGTACACCGCGCTCCTAACAGGCCTAGCCCTGATGGTTGCCTGAAGTGTTGTGAGAGCTAAGTGGAAAGTCCCGGCCAACAAGACTAGTGCATCCGAGCTCAATCCAGCGATTTCCTAGTTTTTCCCGTGCGAACCAGGTGCTACATCCTATGTGCCATACGAGAGAAGCTAGCTGAACGCCTTGTCCAAAAGCAACTTACCTCGGAGAGTTGAGCTCACCCTCAGTCCCTCGCAGTTGCACACTGCCTGTAGAAAGAGTTTCCAACATCTGCATCAGAGCCGTTTGTCAGAGGCTTGTGAGATGCAAGTGGAATAAGCAGACCTGGATGGTGTCTCCAGCTGCAGTGGAGTGGTATTCTGGGTACCTCCTGGCTTAGAACACTGTTACGTTCTCAGTGCCCGAGGAACGCAGCTAGTTGAAAGCTGGCTTGTAGGCGTGCTTCCTTGTGCGAACTGACGTCAGGGCAGGATCCTCCCGCATCCTGACTGCCCGTAGACGTAGGTCCCAGCATCCTTATGTTAGGTGCCGAAGAGGTTCTGTGAAAACCTTGTGGAAGTGCCAGGATTCTCCTCAAGTGTATCTGATCTCAATACAGACAATGCAAACGTCCTTGTTCAATGAGAGTGTAGCTCGGTCCTAGCTCCCATCAAAGTGTCTAGCAGACATCTGCCTGCAAAGCATACACACTTCCGAGAGTTGAGCTTATGGACTGTCCCTCCCACATCCTGCCTGCAGGTACACCGCGCTCCTAACAGGCCTAGCCCTGATGGTTGCCTGAAGTGTTGTGAGAGCTAAGTGGAAAGTCCCGGCCAACAAGACTAGTGCATCCGAGCTCAATCCAGCGATTTCCTAGTTTTTCCCGTGCGAACCAGGTGCTACATCCTAAGTGCCATACGAGAGAAGCTAGCTGAACGCCTTGTCCAAAAGCAACTTACTTCGGAGAGTTGAGCTCACCCTCAGTCCCTCGCAGTTGCACACTGCCTGTAGAAAGAGTTTCCAACATCTGCATCAGAGCCGTTTGTCAGAGGCTTGTGAGATGCAAGTGGAATAAGCAGACCTGGATGGTGTCTCCAGCTGCAGTGGAGTGGTATTCTGGGTACCTCCTGGCTTAGAGTACTGCTACGTTCTCAGTGCCCGAGGAACGCAGCTAGTTGAAAGCTGGCTTGTAGGCGTGCTTCCTTGTGCGAACTGACGTCAGGGCAGGATCCTCCCGCATCCTGACTGCCCGTAGACGTAGGTCCCATCATCCTTATGTTAGGTGCCGAAGAGGTTCTGTGAAAACCTTGTGGAAGTGCCAGGATTCTCCTCAAGTGTATCTGATCTCAATACAGACAATGCAAACGTCCTTGTTCAATGAGAGTGTAGCTCGGTCCTAGCTCCCATCAAAGTGTCTAGCAGACATCTGCCTGCAAAGCATACACACTTCCGAGAGTTGAGCTTATGGACTGTCCCTCCCACATCCTGCCTGCAGGTACACCGCGCTCCTAACAGGCCTAGCCCTGATGGTTGCCTGAAGTGTTGTGAGAGCTAAGTGGAAAGTCCCGGCCAACAAGACTAGTGCATCCGAGCTCAATCCAGCGATTTCCTAGTTTTTCCCGTGCGAGCCAGGTGCTACATCCTAAGTGCCATACGAGAGAAGCTAGCTGAACGCCTTGTCCAAAAGCAACTTACTTCGGAGAGTTGAGCTCACCCTCAGTCCCTCGCAGTTGCACACTGCCTGCAGAAAGAGTTTCCAACATCTGCACCACAGCCGTTTGTCATAGGCTTGTGAGACGCAAGTGGAATAAGCAGACCTGGATGGTGTCTCCAGCTGCAGTGGAGTGGTATTCTGGGTACCTCCTGGATTAGAACACTGTTACGTTCTCAGTGCCCGAGGAACGCAGCTAGTTGAAAGCTGGCTTGTAGGCGTGCTTCCTTGTGCGAACTGACGTCAGGGCAGGATCCTCCCGCATCCTGACTGCCCGTAGACGTAGGTCCCAGCATCCTTATGTTAGGTGCCGAAGAGGTTCTGTGAAAACCTTGTGGAAGTGCCAGGATTCTCCTCAAGTGTATCTGATCTCAATACAGACAATGCAAACGTCCTTGTTCAATGAGAGTGTAGCTCGGTCCTAGCTCCCATCAAAGTGTCTAGCAGACATCTGCCTGCAAAGCATACACACTTCCGAGAGTTGAGCTTATGGACTGTCCCTCCCACATCCTGCCTGCAGGTACACCGCGCTCCTAACAGGCCTAGCCCTGATGGTTGCCTGAAGTGTTGTGAGAGCTAAGTGGAAAGTCCCGGCCAACAAGACTAGTGCATCCGAGCTCAATCCAGCGATTTCCTAGTTTTTCCCGTGCGAACCAGGTGCTACATCCTAAGTGCCATACGAGAGAAGCTAGCTGAACGCCTTGTCCAAAAGCAACTTACTTCGGAGAGTTGAGCTCACCCTCAGTCCCTCGCAGTTGCACACTGCCTGCAGAAAGAGTTTCCAACATCTGCACCACAGCCGTTTGTCATAGGCTTGTGAGACGCAAGTGGAATAAGCAGACCTGGATGGTGTCTCCAGCTGCAGTGGAGTGGTATTCTGGGTACCTCCTGGCTTAGAACACTGTTACGTTCTCAGTGCCCGAGGAACGCAGCTAGTTGAAAGCTGGCTTGTAGGCGTGCTTCCTTGTGCGAACTGACGTCAGGGCAGGATCCTCCCGCATCCTGACTGCCCGTAGACGTAGGTCCCAGCATCCTTATGTTAGGTGCCGAAGAGGTTCTGTGAAAACCTTGTGGAAGTGCCAGGATTCTCCTCAAGTGTATCTGATCTCAATACAGACAATGCAAACGTCCTTGTTCAATGAGAGTGTAGCTCGGTCCTAGCTCCCATCAAAGTGTCTAGCAGACATCTGCCTGCAAAGCATACACACTTCCGAGAGTTGAGCTTATGGACTGTCCCTCCCACATCCTGCCTGCAGGTACACCGCGCTCCTAACAGGCCTAGCCCTGATGGTTGCCTGAAGTGTTGTGAGAGCTAAGTGGAAAGTCCCGGCCAACAAGACTAGTGCATCCGAGCTCAATCCAGCGATTTCCTAGTTTTTCCCGTGCGAACCAGGTGCTACATCCTAAGTGCCATACGAGAGAAGCTAGCTGAACGCCTTGTCCAAAAGCAACTTACTTCGGAGAGTTGAGCTCACCCTCAGTCCCTCGCAGTTGCACACTGCCTGTAGAAAGAGTTTCCAACATCTGCATCAGAGCCGTTTGTCAGAGGCTTGTGAGATGCAAGTGGAATAAGCAGACCTGGAAGGTGTCTCCAGCTGCAGTGGAGTGGTATTCTGGGTACCTCCTGGCTTAGAGTACTGCTACGTTCTCAGTGCCCTAAGAACGCAGCTGGTTGAAAGCTGGCTTGTAGGCATGCTTCGTTCTACGAGCTGAGGTCAGGGCAGGACCCTCCCGCATCCTGACTGCCCGTAGACATAGTACCCAGCATCCTAATGTTATTCGCCCTAGGAGGTTTTGTGCATAGCATGTGGAAGTGACAGGATTCTCCTCAAGAGTATCTGAAAATACAGACATTGCAGACGTCCTTGTTCAATGAGAGTGTAGCTAGGTCCTAGCTCCCATCAAAGTGTCTAGCAGACATCTGCCTGCAAAGCATACACACTTCCGAGAGTTGAGCTTATGGACTATCCCTCCCACATCCTGCCTTCAAGTACCTGGCACTCCAAACAGGCCTATTCCCGATGCGTCTCTGAAGTGTTGTGAGAGCTAAGTGGAAAGTCCCTGCCCACAAGACTAGTGCATCCAAGCTGATTCCAGCGATTTCCTAGTTTTTCCCGTGCGAACCAGGTGCTACATCCTAAGTGCCATACGAGAGAGGCTACCTGAACGCCTTGTCCAAAGCAACTTACTTCGGAGAGTTGAGCTCACCCTCAGTCCCTCACAGTTGCACACTGCCTGCAGAAAGAGTTTCCAACATCTGCACCACAGCCGTTTGTCAGAGGCTTGTGAGACGCAAGTGGAATAAGCAGACCTGGATGGTGTCTCCACCTGCAGTGGAGTGGTATTCTGGGTACCTCCTGGCTTAGAGTACTGCTACGTTCTCAGTGCCCTAAGAACGCAGCTGGTTGAAAGCTGGCTTGTAGGCATGCTTCCTTCTACGAGCTGAGGTCACGGCAGGACCCTCCCGCATCCTGACTGCCCGTAGACATAGTACCCAGCATCCTAATGTTATTCGCCCTAGGAGGTTTTGCGCATAGCATGTGGAAGTGACAGGATTCTCCTCAAGTGTATCTGATCTCAATACAGACACTGCAAACGTCCTTGTTCAATGAGAGTGTAGCTCGGTCCTAGCTCCCATCAAAGTGTCTAGCAGACATCTGCCTGCAAAGCATACACACTTCCGAGAGTTGAGCTTATGGACTGTCCCTCCCACATCCTGCCTGCAGGTACACCGCGCTCCTAACAGGCCTAGCCCTGATGGTTGCCTGAAGTGTTGTGAGAGCTAAGTGGAAAGTCCCGGCCAACAAGACTAGTGCATCCGAGCTCAATCCAGCGATTTCCTAGTTTTTCCCGTGCGAACCAGGTGCTACATCCTAAGTGCCATACGAGAGAAGCTAGCTGAACGCCTTGTCCAAAAGCAACTTACTTCGGAGAGTTGAGCTCACCCTCAGTCCCTCGCAGTTGCACACTGCCTGTAGAAAGAGTTTCCAACATCTGCATCAGAGCCGTTTGTCAGAGGCTTGTGAGATGCAAGTGGAATAAGCAGACCTGGATGGTGTCTCCAGCTGCAGTGGAGTGGTATTCTGGGTACCTCCTGGCTTAGAACACTGTTACGTTCTCAGTGCCCGAGGAACGCAGCTAGTTGAAAGCTGGCTTGTAGGCGTGCTTCCTTGTGCGAACTGACGTCAGGGCAGGATCCTCCCGCATCCTGACTGCCCGTAGACGTAGGTCCCAGCATCCTTATGTTAGGTGCCGAAGAGGTTCTGTGAAAACCTTGTGGAAGTGCCAGGATTCTCCTCAAGTGTATCTGATCTCAATACAGACAATGCAAACGTCCTTGTTCAATGAGAGTGTAGCTCGGTCCTAGCTCCCATCAAAGTGTCTAGCAGACATCTGCCTGCAAAGCATACACACTTCCGAGAGTTGAGCTTATGGACTGTCCCTCCCACATCCTGCCTGCAGGTACACCGCGCTCCTAACAGGCCTAGCCCTGATGGTTGCCTGAAGTGTTGTGAGAGCTAAGTGGAAAGTCCCGGCCAACAAGACTAGTGCATCCGAGCTCAATCCAGCGATTTCCTAGTTTTTCCCGTGCGAACCAGGTGCTACATCCTAAGTGCCATACGAGAGAAGCTAGCTGAACGCCTTGTCCAAAAGCAACTTTCTTCGGAGAGTTGAGCTCACCCTCAGTCCCTCACAGTTGCACACTGCCTGCAGAAAGAGTTTCCAACATCTGCACCACAGCCGTTTGTCATAGGCTTGTGAGACGCAAGTGGAATAAGCAGACCTGGAAGGTGTCTCCAGCTGCATTGGAGTGGTATTCTGGGTACCTCCTGGCTTAGAGTACTGCTACGTTCTCAGTGCCCTAAGAACGCAGCTGGTTGAAAGCTGGCTTGTAGGCATGCTTCCTTCTACGAGCTGAGGTCAGGGCAGGACCCTACCGCATCCTGACTGCCCGTAGACATAGTACCCAGCATCCTAATGTTATTCGCCCTACGAGGTTTTGTGCATAGCATGTGGAAGTGACAGGATTCTCCTCAAGTGTATCTGAAAATACAGACATTGCAAACGTCCTTGTTCAATGAGAGTGTAGCTCGGTCCTAGCTCCCATCAAAGTGTCTAGCAGACATCTGCCTGCAAAGCATACACACTTCCGAGAGTTGAGCTTATGGACTGTCCCTCCTACATCCTGCCTGCAGGTACACCGCGCTCCTAACAGGCCTAGCCCTGATGGTTGCCTGAAGTGTTGTGAGAGCTAAGTGGAAAGTCCCGGCCAACAAGACTAGTGCATCCGAGCTCAATCCAGCGATTTCCTAGTTTTACCCGTGCGAACCAGGTGCTACATCCTAAGTGCCATACGAGAGAAGCTAGCTGAACGCCTTGTCCAAAAGCAACTTACTTCGGAGAGTTGAGCTCACCCTCAATCCCTCGCAGTTGCACACTGCCTGTAGAAAGAGTTTCCAACATCTGCATCAGAGCCGTTTGTCAGAGGCTTGTGAGATGCAAGTGGAATAAGCAGACCTGGATGGTGTCTCCAGCTGCAGTGGAGTGGTATTCTGGGTACCTCCTGGCTTAGAACACTGTTACGTTCTCAGTGCCCGAGGAACGCAGCTAGTTGAAAGCTGGCTTGTAGGCGTGCTTCCTTGTGCGAACTGACGTCAGGGCAGGATCCTCCCGCATCCTGACTGCCCGTAGACGTAGGTCCCAGCATCCTTATGTTAGGTGCCGAAGAGGTTCTGTGAAAACCTTGTGGAAGTGCCAGGATTCTCCTCAAGTGTATCTGATCTCAATACAGACAATGCAAACGTCCTTGTTCAATGAGAGTGTAGCTCGGTCCTAGCTCCCATCAAAGTGTCTAGCAGACATCTGCCTGCAAAGCATACACACTTCCGAGAGTTGAGCTTATGGACTGTCCCTCCCACATCCTGCCTGCAGGTACACCGCGCTCCTAACAGGCCTAGCCCTGATGGTTGCCTGAAGTGTTGTGAGAGCTAAGTGGAAAGTCCCGGCCAACAAGACTAGTGCATCCGAGCTCAATCCAGCGATTTCCTAGTTTTTCCTGTGCGAACCAGGTGCTACATCCTAAGTGCCATACGAGAGAAGCTAGCTGAACGCCTTGTCCAAAAGCAACTTACTTCGGAGAGTTGAGCTCACCCTCAGTCCCTCGCAGTTGCACACTGCCTGTAGAAAGAGTTTCCAACATCTGCATCAGAGCCGTTTGTCAGAGGCTTGTGAGATGCAAGTGGAATAAGCAGACATGGAAGGTGTCTCCAGCTGCAGTGGAGTGGTATTCTGGGTACCTCCTGGCTTAGAGTACTGCTACGTTCTCAGTGCCCTAAGAACGCAGCTGGTTGAAAGCTGGCTTGTAGGCATGCTTCGTTCTACGAGCTGAGGTCAGGGCAGGACCCTCCCGCATCCTGACTGCCCGTAGACATAGTACCCAGCATCCTAATGTTATTCGCCCTAGGAGGTTTTGTGCATAGCATGTGGAAGTGACAGGATTCTCCTCAAGAGTATCTGAAAATACAGACATTGCAGACGTCCTTGTTCAATGAGAGTGTAGCTAGGTCCTAGCTCCCATCAAAGTGTCTAGCAGACATCTGCCTGCAAAGCATACACACTTCCGAGAGTTGAGCTTATGGACTATCCCTCCCACATCCTGCCTTCAAGTACCTGGCACTCCAAACAGGCCTATTCCCGATGCGTCTCTGAACTGTTGTGAGAGCTAAGTGGAAAGTCCCTGCCCACAAGACTAGTGCATCCAAGCTGATTCCAGCGATTTCCTAGTTTTTCCTGTGCGAACCAGGTGCTACATCCTAAGTGCCATACGAGAGAAGCTACCTGAACGCCTTGTCCAAAGCAACTTACTTCGGAGAGTTGAGCTCACCCTCAGTCCCTCACAGTTGCACACTGCCTGCAGAAAGAGTTTCCAACATCTGCACCACAGCCGTTTGTCAGAGGCTTGTGAGACGCAAGTGGAATAAGCAGACCTGGATGGTGTCTCCACCTGCAGTGGAGTGGTATTCTGGGTACCTCCTGGCTTAGAGTACTGCTACGTTCTCAGTGCCCTAAGAACGCAGCTGGTTGAAAGCTGGCTTGTAGGCATGCTTCCTTCTACGAGCTGAGGTCACGGCAGGACCCTCCCGCATCCTGACTGCCCGTAGACATAGTACCCAGCATCCTAATGTTATTCGCCCTAGGAGGTTTTGCGCATAGCATGTGGAAGTGACAGGATTCTCCTCAAGTGTATCTGATCTCAATACAGACACTGCAAACGTCCTTGTTCAATGAGAGTGTAGCTCGGTCCTAGCTCCCATCAAAGTGTCTAGCAGACATCTGCCTGCAAAGCATACACACTTCCGAGAGTTGAGCTTATGGACTGTCCCTCCCACATCCTGCCTGCAGGTACACCGCGTTCCTAACAGGCCTAGCCCTGATGGTTGCCTGAAGTGTTGTGAGAGCTAAGTGGAAAGTCCCGGCCAACAAGACTAGTGCATCCGAGCTCAATCCAGCGATTTCCTAGTTTTTCCCGTGCGAACCAGGTGCTACATCCTAAGTGCCATACGAGAGAAGCTAGCTGAACGCCTTGTCCAAAAGCAACTTACCTCGGAGAGTTGAGCTCACCCTCAGTCCCTCGCAGTTGCACACTGCCTGTAGAAAGAGTTTCCAACATCTGCATCAGAGCCGTTTGTCAGAGGCTTGTGAGATGCAAGTGGAATAAGCAGACCTGGATGGTGTCTCCAGCTGCAGTGGAGTGGTATTCTGGGTACCTCCTGGCTTAGAACACTGTTACGTTCTCAGTGCCCGAGGAACGCAGCTAGTTGAAAGCTGGCTTGTAGGCGTGCTTCCTTGTGCGAACTGACGTCAGGGCAGGATCCTCCCGCATCCTGACTGCCCGTAGACGTAGGTCCCAGCATCCTTATGTTAGGTGCCGAAGAGGTTCTGTGAAAACCTTGTGGAAGTGCCAGGATTCTCCTCAAGTGTATCTGATCTCAATACAGACAATGCAAACGTCCTTGTTCAATGAGAGTGTAGCTCGGTCCTAGCTCCCATCAAAGTGTCTAGCAGACATCTGCCTGCAAAGCATACACACTTCCGAGAGTTGAGCTTATGGACTGTCCCTCCCACATCCTGCCTGCAGGTACACCGCGCTCCTAACAGGCCTAGCCCTGATGGTTGCCTGAAGTGTTGTGAGAGCTAAGTGGAAAGTCCCGGCCAACAAGACTAGTGCATCCGAGCTCAATCCAGCGATTTCCTAGTTTTTCCTGTGCGAACCAGGTGCTACATCCTAAGTGCCATACGAGAGAAGCTAGCTGAACGCCTTGTCCAAAAGCAACTTACTTCGGAGAGTTGAGCTCACCCTCAGTCCCTCGCAGTTGCACACTGCCTGTAGAAAGAGTTTCCAACATCTGCATCAGAGCCGTTTGTCAGAGGCTTGTGAGATGCAAGTGGAATAAGCAGACATGGAAGGTGTCTCCAGCTGCAGTGGAGTGGTATTCTGGGTACCTCCTGGCTTAGAGTACTGCTACGTTCTCAGTGCCCTAAGAACGCAGCTGGTTGAAAGCTGGCTTGTAGGCATGCTTCGTTCTACGAGCTGAGGTCAGGGCAGGACCCTCCCGCATCCTGACTGCCCGTAGACATAGTACCCAGCATCCTAATGTTATTCGCCCTAGGAGGTTTTGTGCATAGCATGTGGAAGTGACAGGATTCTCCTCAAGAGTATCTGAAAATACAGACATTGCAGACGTCCTTGTTCAATGAGAGTGTAGCTAGGTCCTAGCTCCCATCAAAGTGTCTAGCAGACATCTGCCTGCAAAGCATACACACTTCCGAGAGTTGAGCTTATGGACTATCCCTCCCACATCCTGCCTTCAAGTACCTGGCACTCCAAACAGGCCTATTCCCGATGCGTCTCTGAACTGTTGTGAGAGCTAAGTGGAAAGTCCCTGCCCACAAGACTAGTGCATCCAAGCTGATTCCAGCGATTTCCTAGTTTTTCCTGTGCGAACCAGGTGCTACATCCTAAGTGCCATACGAGAGAAGCTACCTGAACGCCTTGTCCAAAGCAACTTACTTCGGAGAGTTGAGCTCACCCTCAGTCCCTCACAGTTGCACACTGCCTGCAGAAAGAGTTTCCAACATCTGCACCACAGCCGTTTGTCAGAGGCTTGTGAGACGCAAGTGGAATAAGCAGACCTGGATGGTGTCTCCACCTGCAGTGGAGTGGTATTCTGGGTACCTCCTGGCTTAGAGTACTGCTACGTTCTCAGTGCCCTAAGAACGCAGCTGGTTGAAAGCTGGCTTGTAGGCATGCTTCCTTCTACGAGCTGAGGTCACGGCAGGACCCTCCCGCATCCTGACTGCCCGTAGACATAGTACCCAGCATCCTAATGTTATTCGCCCTAGGAGGTTTTGCGCATAGCATGTGGAAGTGACAGGATTCTCCTCAAGTGTATCTGATCTCAATACAGACACTGCAAACGTCCTTGTTCAATGAGAGTGTAGCTCGGTCCTAGCTCCCATCAAAGTGTCTAGCAGACATCTGCCTGCAAAGCATACACACTTCCGAGAGTTGAGCTTATGGACTGTCCCTCCCACATCCTGCCTGCAGGTACACCGCGTTCCTAACAGGCCTAGCCCTGATGGTTGCCTGAAGTGTTGTGAGAGCTAAGTGGAAAGTCCCGGCCAACAAGACTAGTGCATCCGAGCTCAATCCAGCGATTTCCTAGTTTTTCCCGTGCGAACCAGGTGCTACATCCTAAGTGCCATACGAGAGAAGCTAGCTGAACGCCTTGTCCAAAAGCAACTTACCTCGGAGAGTTGAGCTCACCCTCAGTCCCTCGCAGTTGCACACTGCCTGTAGAAAGAGTTTCCAACATCTGCATCAGAGCCGTTTGTCAGAGGCTTGTGAGATGCAAGTGGAATAAGCAGACCTGGATGGTGTCTCCAGCTGCAGTGGAGTGGTATTCTGGGTACCTCCTGGCTTAGAACACTGTTACGTTCTCAGTGCCCGAGGAACGCAGCTAGTTGAAAGCTGGCTTGTAGGCCTGCTTCCTTGTGCGAACTGACGTCAGGGCAAGGATCCTCCCGCATCCTGACTGCCCGTAGACGTAGGTCCCAGCATCCTTATGTTAGGTGCCGAAGAGGTTCTGTGAAAACCTTGTGGAAGTGCCAGGATTCTCCTCAAGTGTATCTGATCTCAATACAGACAATGCAAACGTCCTTGTTCAATGAGAGTGTAGCTCGGTCCTAGCTCCCATCAAAGTGTCTAGCAGACATCTGCCTGCAAAGCATACACACTTCCGAGAGTTGAGCTTATGGACTGTCCCTCCCACATCCTGCCTGCAGGTACACCGCGCTCCTAACAGGCCTAGCCCTGATGGTTGCCTGAAGTGTTGTGAGAGCTAAGTGGAAAGTCCCGGCCAACAAGACTAGTACATCCGAGCTCAATCCAGCGATTTCCTAGTTTTACCCGTGCGAACCAGGTGCTACATCCTAAGTGCCATACGAGAGAAGCTAGCTGAACGCCTTGTCCAAAAGCAACTTACTTCGGAGAGTTGAGCTCACCCTCAGTCCCTCGAAGTTGCACACTGCCTGTAGAAAGAGTTTCCAACATCTGCATCAGAGCCGTTTGTCAGAGGCTTGTGAGATGCAAGTGGAATAAGCAGACCTGGATGGTGTCTCCAGCTGCAGTGGAGTGGTATTCTGGGTACCTCCTGGCTTAGAACACTGCTACGTTCTCAGTGCCCGAGGAACGCAGCTAGTTGGAAGCTGGCTTGTAGGCATGCTTCCTTCTACGAGCTGAGGTCAGGGCAGGACCCTCCCGCATCCTGACTGCCCGTAGACATAGTACCCACCATCCTAATGTTATTCGCCCTAGGAGGTTTTGCGCATAGCATGTGGAAGTGACAGGATTCTCCTCAAGTGTATCTGATCTCAATACAGACAATGCAAACGTCCTTGTTCAATGAGAGTGTAGCTCGGTCCTAGCTCCCATCAAAGTGTCTAGCAGACATCTGCCTGCAAAGCATACACACTTCCGAGAGTTGAGCTTATGGACTGGCCCTCCCACATCCTGCCTGCAGGTACACCGCGTTCCTAACAGGCCTAGCCCTGATGGTTGCCTGAAGTGTTGTGAGAGCTAAGTGGAAAGTCCCGGCCAACAAGACTAGTGCATCCGAGCTCAATCCAGCGATTTCCTAGTTTTTCCCGTGCGAACCAGGTGCTACATCCTAAGTGCCATACGAGAGAAGCTAGCTGAACGCCTTGTCCAAAAGCAACTTACCTCGGAGAGTTGAGCTCACCCTCAGTCCCTCGCAGTTGCACACTGCCTGTAGAAAGAGTTTCCAACATCTGCATCAGAGCCGTTTGTCAGAGGCTTGTGAGATGCAAGTGGAATAAGCAGACCTGGATGGTGTCTCCAGCTGCAGTGGAGTGGTATTCTGGGTACCTCCTGGCTTAGAACACTGTTACGTTCTCAGTGCCCGAGGAACGCAGCTAGTTGAAAGCTGGCTTGTAGGCCTGCTTCCTTGTGCGAACTGACGTCAGGGCAAGGATCCTCCCGCATCCTGACTGCCCGTAGACGTAGGTCCCAGCATCCTTATGTTAGGTGCCGAAGAGGTTCTGTGAAAACCTTGTGGAAGTGCCAGGATTCTCCTCAAGTGTATCTGATCTCAATACAGACAATGCAAACGTCCTTGTTCAATGAGAGTGTAGCTCGGTCCTAGCTCCCATCAAAGTGTCTAGCAGACATCTGCCTGCAAAGCATACACACTTCCGAGAGTTGAGCTTATGGACTGTCCCTCCCACATCCTGCCTGCAGGTACACCGCGCTCCTAACAGGCCTAGCCCTGATGGTTGCCTGAAGTGTTGTGAGAGCTAAGTGGAAAGTCCCGGCCAACAAGACTAGTGCATCCGAGCTCAATCCAGCGATTTCCTAGTTTTTCCCGTGCGAACCAGGTGCTACATCCTAAGTGCCATACGAGAGAAGCTAGCTGAACGCCTTGTCCAAAAGCAACTTACTTCGGAGAGTTGAGCTCACGCTCAGTCCCTCGCAGTTGCACACTGCCTGCAGAAAGTGTTTCCAACATCTGCACCACAGCCGTTTGTCATTGGCTTGTGAGACGCAAGTGGAATAAGCAGACCTGGATGGTGTCTCCAGCTGCAGCGGAGTGGTATTCTGGGTACCTCCTGGCTTAGAACACTGTTACGTTCTCAGTGCCCGAGGAACGCAGCTAGTTGAAAGCTGGCTTGTAGGCGTGCTTCCTTGTGCGAACTGACGTCAGGGCAGGATCCTCCCGCATCCTGACTGCCCGTAGACGTAGGTCCCAGCATCCTTATGTTAGGTGCCGAAGAGGTTCTGTGAAAACCTTGTGGAAGTGCCAGGATTCTCCTCAAGTGTATCTGATCTCAATACAGACAATGCAAACGTCCTTGTTCAATGAGAGTGTAGCTCGGTCCTAGCTCCCATCAAAGTGTCTAGCAGACATCTGCCTGCAAAGCATACACACTTCCGAGAGTTGAGCTTATGGACTGTCCCTCCCACATCCCGCCTGCAGGTACACCGCGCTCCTAACAGGCCTAGCCCTGATGGTTGCCTGAAGTGTTGTGAGAGCTAAGTGGAAAGTCCCGGCCAACAAGACTAGTGCATCCGAGCTCAATCCAGCGATTTCCTAGTTTTTCCCGTGCGAACCAGGTGCTACATCCTAAGTGCCATACGAGAGAAGCTAGCTGAACGCCTTGTCCAAAAGCAACTTACTTCGGAGAGTTGAGCTCACCCTCAGTCCCTCGCAGTTGCACACTGCCTGTAGAAAGAGTTTCCAACATCTGCATCAGAGCCGTTTGTCAGAGGCTTGTGAGATGCAAGTGGAATAAGCAGACCTGGATGGTGTCTCCAGCTGCAGTGGAGTGGTATTCTGGGTACCTCCTGGCTTAGAGTACTGCTACGTTCTCAGTGCCCTAAGAACGCAGCTGGTTGAAAGCTGGCTTGTAGGCATGCTTCGTTCTACGAGCTGAGGTCAGGGCAGGACCCTCCCGCATCCTGACTGCCCGTAGACATAGTACCCAGCATCCTAATGTTATTCGACCTAGGAGGTTTTGTGCATAGCATGTGGAAGTGACAGGATTCTCCTCAAGAGTATCTGAAAATACAGACATTGCAGACGTCCTTGTTCAATGAGAGTGTAGCTAGGTCCTAGCTCCCATCAAAGTGTCTAGCAGACATCTGCCTGCAAAGCATACACACTTCCGAGAGTTGAGCTTATGGACTGTCCCTCCTACATCCTGCCTGCAGGTACACCGCGCTCCTAACAGGCCTAGCCCTGATGGTTGCCTGAAGTGTTGTGAGAGCTAAGTGGAAAGTCCCGGCCAACAAGACTAGTGCATCCGAGCTCAATCCAGCGATTTCCTAGTTTTTCCCGTGCGAACCAGGTGCTACATCCTATGTGCCATACGAGAGAAGCTAGCTGAACGCCTTGTCCAAAGCAACTTACCTCGGAGAGTTGAGCTCACCCTCAGTCCCTCGCAGTTGCACACTGCCTGTAGAAAGAGTTTCCAACATCTGCATCAGAGCCGTTTGTCAGAGGCTTGTGAGATGCAAGTGGAATAAGCAGACCTGGATGGTGTCTCCAGCTGCAGTGGAGTGGTATTCTGGGTACCTCCTGGCTTAGAACACTGTTACGTTCTCAGTGCCCGAGGAACGCAGCTAGTTGAAAGCTGGCTTGTAGGCGTGCTTCCTTGTGCGAACTGACGTCAGGGCAAGGATCCTCCCGCATCCTGACTGCCCGTAGACGTAGGTCCCAGCATCCTTATGTTAGGTGCCGAAGAGGTTCTGTGAAAACCTTGTGGAAGTGCCAGGATTCTCCTCAAGTGTATCTGATCTCAATACAGACAATGCAAACGTCCTTGTTCAATGAGAGTGTAGCTCGGTCCTAGCTCCCATCAAAGTGTCTAGCAGACATCTGTCTGCAAAGCATACACACTTCCGAGAGTTGAGCTTATGGACTGTCCCTCCCACATCCTGCCTGCAGGTACACCGCGCTCCTAACAGGCCTAGCCCTGATGGTTGCCTGAAGTGTTGTGAGAGCTAAGTGGAAAGTCCCGGCCAACAAGACTAGTGCATCCGAGCTCAATCCAGCGATTTCCTAGTTTTTCCCGTGCGAACCAGGTGCTACATCCTAAGTGCCATAGGAGAGAAGCTAGCTGAACGCCTTGTCGAAAAGCAACTTACTTCGGAGAGTTGAGCTCACCCTCAGTCCCTCGCAGTTGCACACTGCCTGTAGAAAGAGTTTCCAACATCTGCATCAGAGCCGTTTGTCAGAGGCTTCTGAGATGCAAGTGGAATAAGCAGACCTGGATGGTGTCTCCAGCTGCAGTGGAGTGGTATTCTGGGTACCTCCTGGCTTAGAACACTGTTACGTTCTCAGTGCCCGAGGAACGCAGCTAGTTGAAAGCTGGCTTGTAGGCGTGCTTCCTTGTGCGAACTGACGTCAGGGCAGGATCCTCCCGCATCCTGACTGCCCGTAGACGTAGGTCCCAGCATCCTTATGTTAGGTGCCGAAGAGGTTCTGTGAAAACCTTGTGGAAGTGCCAGGATTCTCCTCAAGTGTATCTGATCTCAATACAGACAATGCAAACGTCCTTGTTCAATGAGAGTGTAGCTCGGTCCTAGCTCCCATCAAAGTGTCTAGCAGACATCTGCCTGCAAAGCATACACACTTCCGAGAGTTGAGCTTATGGAATGTCCCTCCCACATCCCGCCTGCAGGTACACCGCGCTCCTAACAGGCCTAGCCCTGATGGTTGCCTGAAGTGTTGTGAGAGCTAAGTGGAAAGTCCCGGCCAACAAGACTAGTGCATCCGAGCTCAATCCAGCGATTTCCTAGTTTTTCCCGTGCGAACCAGGTGCTACATCCTAAGTGCCATACGAGAGAAGCTAGCTGAACGCCTTGTCCAAAAGCAACTTACTTCGGAGAGTTGAGCTCACCCTCAGTCCCTCGCAGTTGCACACTGCCTGTAGAAAGAGTTTCCAACATCTGCATCAGAGCCGTTTGTCAGAGGCTTGTGAGATGCAAGTGGAATAAGCAGACCTGGATGGTGTCTCCAGCTGCAGTGGAGTGGTATTCTGGGTACCTCCTGGCTTAGAGTACTGCTACGTTCTCAGTGCCCTAGGAACGCAGCTGGTTGAAAGCTGGCTTGTAGGCATGCTTCGTTCTACGAGCTGAGGTCAGGGCAGGACCCTCCCGCATCCTGACTGCCCGTAGACATAGTACCCAGCATCCTAATGTTATTCGCCCTAGGAGGTTTTGTGCATAGCATGTGGAAGTGACAGGATTCTCCTCAAGAGTATCTGAAAATACAGACATTGCAGACGTCCTTGTTCAATGAGAGTGTAGCTAGGTCCTAGCTCCCATCAAAGTGTCTAGCAGACATCTGCCTGCAAAGCATACACACTTCCGAGAGTTGAGCTTATGGACTATCCCTCCCACATCCTGCCTTCAAGTACCTGGCACTCCAAACAGGCCTATTCCCGATGCGTCTCTGAAGTGTTGTGAGAGCTAAGTGGAAAGTCCCTGCCCACAAGACTAGTGCATCCAAGCTGATTCCAGCGATTTCCTAGTTTTTCCCGTGCGAACCAGGTGCTACATCCTAAGTGCCATACGAGAGAAGCTACCTGAACGCCTTGTCCAAAGCAACTTACTTCGGAGAGTTGAGCTCACCCTCAGTCCCTCACAGTTGCACACTGCCTGCAGAAAGAGTTTCCAACATCTGCAACACAGCCGTTTGTCAGAGGCTTGTGAGACGCAAGTGGAATAAGCAGACCTGGATGGTGTCTCCACCTGCAGTGGAGTGGTATTCTGGGTACCTCCTGGCTTAGAGTACTGCTACGTTCTCAGTGCCCTAAGAACGCAGCTGGTTGAAAGCTGGCTTGTAGGCATGCTTCGTTCTACGAGCTGAGGTCAGGGCAGGACCCTCCCGCATCCTGACTGCCCGTAGACATAGTACCCAGCATCCTAATGTTATTCGCCCTAGGAGGTTTTGCGCATAGCATGTGGAAGTGACAGGATTCTCCTCAAGTGTATCTGAAAATACAGACATTGCAAACGTCCTTGTTCAATGAGAGTGTAGCTCGGTCCTAGCTCCCATCAAAGTGTCTAGCAGACATCTGCCTGCAAAGCATACACACTTCCGAGAGTTGAGCTTATGGACTGTCCCTCCCACATCCTGCCTGCAGGTACACCGCGCTCCTAACAGGCCTAGCCCTGATGGTTGCCTGAAGTGTTGTGAGAGCTAAGTGGAAAGTCCCGGCCAACAAGACTAGTGCATCCGAGCTCAATGCAGCGATTTCCTAGTTTTTCCCGTGCGAACCAGGTGCTACATCCTAAGTGCCATACGAGAGAAGCTAGCTGAACGCCTTGTCCAAAAGCAACTTACTTCGGAGAGTTGAGCTCACCCTCAGTCCCTCGCAGTTGCACAGTGCCTGCAGAAAGAGTTTCCAACATCTGCACCACAGCCGTTTGTCATAGGCTTGTGAGACGCAAGTGGAATAAGCAGACCTGGATGGTGTCTCCAGCTGCAGTGGAGTGGTATTCTGGGTACCTCCTGGCTTAGAACACTGTTACGTTCTCAGTGCCCGAGGAACGCAGCTAGTTGAAAGCTGGCTTGTAGGCGTGCTTCCTTGTGCGAACTGACGTCAGGGCAGGATCCTCCCGCATCCTGACTGCCCGTAGACGTAGGTCCCAGCATCCTTATGTTAGGTGCCGAAGAGGTTCTGTGAAAACCTTGTGGAAGTGCCAGGATTCTCCTCAAGTGTATCTGATCTCAATACAGACAATGCAAACGTCCTTGTTCAATGAGAGTGTAGCTCGGTCCTAGCTCCCATCAAAGTGTCTAGCAGACATCTGCCTGCAAAGCATACACACTTCCGAGAGTTGAGCTTATGGACTGTCCCTCCCACATCCTGCCTGCAGGTACACCGCGCTCCTAACAGGCCTAGCCCTGATGGTTGCCTGAAGTGTTGTGAGAGCTAAGTGGAAAGTCCCGGCCAACAAGACTAGTGCATCCGAGCTCAATCCAGCGATTTCCTAGTTTTTCCCGTGCGAACCAGGTGCTACATCCTAAGTGCCATACGAGAGAAGCTAGCTGAACGCCTTGTCCAAAAGCAACTTACTTCGGAGAGTTGAGCTCACCCTCAGTCCCTCGCAGTTGCACACTGCCTGTAGAAAGAGTTTCCAACATCTGCATCAGAGCCGTTTGTCAGAGGCTTGTGAGATGCAAGTGGAATAAGCAGACCTGGATGGTGTCTCCAGCTGCAGTGGAGTGGTATTCTGGGTACCTCCTGGCTTAGAGTACTGCTACGTTCTCAGTGCCCTAAGAACCCAGCTGGTTGAAAGCTGGCTTGTAGGCATGCTTCGTTCTACGAGCTGAGGTCAGGGCAGGACCCTCCCGCATCCTGACTGCCCGTAGACATAGTACCCAGCATCCTAATGTTATTCGCCCTAGGAGGTTTTGCGCATAGCATGTGGAAGTGACAGGATTCTCCTCAAGTGTATCTGAAAATACAGACATTGCAAACGTCCTTGTTCAATGAGAGTGTAGCTCGGTCCTAGCTCCCATCAAAGTGTCTAGCAGACATCTGCCTGCAAAGCATACACACTTCCGAGAGTTGAGCTTATGGACTGTCCCTCCCACATCCTGCCTGCAGGTACACCGCGCTCCTAACAGGCCTAGCCCTGATGGTTGCCTGAAGTGTTGTGAGAGCTAAGTGGAAAGTCCCGGCCAACAAGACTAGTGCATCCGAGCTCAATGCAGCGATTTCCTAGTTTTTCCCGTGCGAACCAGGTGCTACATCCTAAGTGCCATACGAGAGAAGCTAGCTGAACGCCTTGTCCAAAAGCAACTTACTTCGGAGAGTTGAGCTCACCCTCAGTCCCTCGCAGTTGCACAGTGCCTGCAGAAAGAGTTTCCAACATCTGCACCACAGCCGTTTGTCATAGGCTTGTGAGACGCAAGTGGAATAAGCAGACCTGGATGGTGTCTCCAGCTGCAGTGGAGTGGTATTCTGGGTACCTCCTGGCTTAGAACACTGTTACGTTCTCAGTGCCCGAGGAACGCAGCTAGTTGAAAGCTGGCTTGTAGGCGTGCTTCCTTGTGCGAACTGACGTCAGGGCAGGATCCTCCCGCATCCTGACTGCCCGTAGACGTAGGTCCCAGCATCCTTATGTTAGGTGCCGAAGAGGTTCTGTGAAAACCTTGTGGAAGTGCCAGGATTCTCCTCAAGTGTATCTGATCTCAATACAGACAATGCAAACGTCCTTGTTCAATGAGAGTGTAGCTCGGTCCTAGCTCCCATCAAAGTGTCTAGCAGACATCTGCCTGCAAAGCATACACACTTCCGAGAGTTGAGCTTATGGACTGTCCCTCCCACATCCTGCCTGCAGGTACACCGCGCTCCTAACAGGCCTAGCCCTGATGGTTGCCTGAAGTGTTGTGAGAGCTAAGTGGAAAGTCCCGGCCAACAAGACTAGTGCATCCGAGCTCAATCCAGCGATTTCCTAGTTTTTCCCGTGCGAACCAGGTGCTACATCCTAAGTGCCATACGAGAGAAGCTAGCTGAACGCCTTGTCCAAAAGCAACTTACTTCGGAGAGTTGAGCTCACCCTCAGTCCCTCGCAGTTGCACACTGCCTGTAGAAAGAGTTTCCAACATCTGCATCAGAGCCGTTTGTCAGAGGCTTCTGAGATGCAAGTGGAATAAGCAGACCTGGAAGGTGTCTCCAGTTGCAGTGGAGTGGTATTCTGGGTACCTCCTGGCTTAGAGTACTGCTACGTTCTCAGTGCCCTAAGAACCCAGCTGGTTGAAAGCTGGCTTGTAGGCATGCTTCGTTCTACGAGCTGAGGTCAGGGCAGGACCCTCCCGCATCCTGACTGCCCGTAGACATAGTACCCAGCATCCTAATGTTATTCGCCCTAGGAGGTTTTGTGCATAGCATGTGGAAGTGACAGGATTCTCCTCAAGAGTATCTGAAAATACAGACAATGCAGACGTCCTTGTTCAATGAGAGTGTAGCTAGGTCCTAGCTCCCATCAAAGTGTCTAGCAGACATCTGCCTGCAAAGCATACACACTTCCGAGAGTTGAGCTTATGGACTATCCCTCCCACATCCTGCCTTCAAGTACCTGGCACTCCAAACAGGCCTATTCCCGATGCGTCTCTGAAGTGTTGTGAGAGCTAAGTGGAAAGTCCCTGCCCACAAGACTAGTGCATCCAAGCTGATTCCAGCGATTTCCTAGTTTTTCCCGTGCGAACCAGGTGCTACATCCTAAGTGCCATACGAGAGAAGCTACCTGAACGCCTTGTCCAAAGCAACTTACTTCGGAGAGTTGAGCTCACCCTCAGTCCCTCACAGTTGCACACTGCCTGCAGAAAGAGTTTCCAACATCTGCACCACAGCCGTTTGTCAGAGGCTTGTGAGACGCAAGTGGAATAAGCAGACCTGGATGGTGTCTCCACCTGCAGTGGAGTGGTATTCTGGGTACCTCCTGGCTTAGAGTACTGCTACGTTCTCAGTGCCCTAAGAACGCAGCTGGTTGAAAGCTGGCTTGTAGGCATGCTTCCTTCTACGAGCTGAGGTCACGGCAGGACCCTCCCGCATCCTGACTGCCCGTAGACATAGTACCCAGCATCCTAATGTTATTCGCCCTAGGAGGTTTTGCGCAGAGCATGTGGAAGTGACAGGATTCTCCTCAAGTGTATCTGATCTCAATACAGACACTGCAAACGTCCTTGTTCAATGAGAGTGTAGCTCGGTCCTAGCTCCCATCAAAGTGTCTAGCAGACATCTGCCTGCAAAGCATACACACTTCCGAGAGTTGAGCTTATGGACTGTCCCTCCCACATCCTGCCTGCAGGTACACCGCGCTCCTAACAGGCCTAGCCCTGATGGTTGCCTGAAGTGTTGTGAGAGCTAAGTGGAAAGTCCCGGCCAACAAGACTAGTGCATCCGAGCTCAATCCAGCGATTTCCTAGTTTTTCCCGTGCGAACCAGGTGCTACATCCTAAGTGCCATACGAGAGAAGCTAGCTGAACGCCTTGTCCAAAAGCAACTTACTTCGGAGAGTTGAGCTCACCCTCAGTCCCTCGCAGTTGCACACTGCCTGTAGAAAGAGTTTCCAACATCTGCATCAGAGCCGTTTGTCAGAGGCTTGTGAGATGCAAGTGGAATAAGCAGACCTGGATGGTGTCTCCAGCTGCAGTGGAGTGGTATTCTGGGTACCTCCTGGCTTAGAACACTGTTACGTTCTCAGTGCCCGAGGAACGCAGCTAGTTGAAAGCTGGCTTGTAGGCGTGCTTCCTTGTGCGAACTGACGTCAGGGCAGGATCCTCCCGCATCCTGACTGCCCGTAGACGTAGGTCCCAGCATCCTTATGTTAGGTGCCGAAGAGGTTCTGTGAAAACCTTGTGGAAGTGCCAGGATTCTCCTCAAGTGTATCTGATCTCAATACAGACAATGCAAACGTCCTTGTTCAATGAGAGTGTAGCTCGGTCCTAGCTCCCATCAAAGTGTCTAGCAGACATCTGCCTGCAAAGCATACACACTTCCGAGAGTTGAGCTTATGGACTGTCCCTCCCACATCCTGCCTGCAGGTACACCGCGCTCCTAACAGGCCTAGACCTGATGGTTGCCTGAAGTGTTGTGAGAGCTAAGTGGAAAGTCCCGGCCAACAAGACTAGTGCATCCGAGCTCAATCCAGCGATTTCCTAGTTTTTCCCGTGCGAACCAGGTGCTACATCCTAAGTGCCATACGAGAGAAGCTAGCTGAACGCCTTGTCCAAAAGCAACTTACTTCGGAGAGTTGAGCTCACCCTCAGTCCCTCACAGTTGCACACTGCCTGCAGAAAGAGTTTCCAACATCTGCACCACAGCCGTTTGTCATAGGCTTGTGAGACGCAAGTGGAATAAGCAGACCTGGAAGGTGTCTCCAGCTGCATTGGAGTGGTATTCTGGGTACCTCCTGGCTTAGAGTACTGCTACGTTCTCAGTGCCCTAAGAACGCAGCTGGTTGAAAGCTGGCTTGTAGGCATGCTTCCTTCTACGAGCTGAGGTCAGGGCAGGACCCTACCGCATCCTGACTGCCCGTAGACATAGTACCCAGCATCCTAATGTTATTCGCCCTACAAGGTTTTGTGCATAGCATGTGGAAGTGACAGGATTCTCCTCAAGTGTATCTGAAAATACAGACATTGCAAACGTCCTTGTTCAATGAGAGTGTAGCTCGGTCCTAGCTCCCATCAAAGTGTCTAGCAGACATCTGCCTGCAAAGCATACACACTTCCGAGAGTTGAGCTTATGGACTGTCCCTCCTACATCCTGCCTGCAGGTACACCGCGCTCCTAACAGGCCTAGCCCTGATGGTTGCCTGAAGTGTTGTGAGAGCTAAGTGGAAAGTCCCGGCCAACAAGACTAGTGCATCCGAGCTCAATCCAGCGATTTCCTAGTTTTACCTGTGCGAACCAGGTGCTACATCCTAAGTGCCATACGAGAGAAGCTAGCTGAACGCCTTGTCCAAAAGCAACTTACTTCGGAGAGTTGAGCTCACCCTCAATCCCTCGCAGTTGCACACTGCCTGTAGAAAGAGTTTCCAACATCTGCATCAGAGCCGTTTGTCAGAGGCTTGTGAAATGCAAGTGGAATAAGCAGACCTGGATGGTGTCTCCAGCTGCAGTGGAGTGGTATTCTGGGTACCTCCTGGCTTAGAACACTGTTACGTTCTCAGTGCCCGAGGAACGCAGCTAGTTGAAAGCTGGCTTGTAGGCGTGCTTCCTTGTGCGAACTGACGTCAGGGCAGGATCCTCCCGCATCCTGACTGCCCGTAGACGTAGGTCCCAGCATCCTTATGTTAGGTGCCGAAGAGGTTCTGTGAAAACCTTGTGGAAGTGCCAGGATTCTCCTCAAGTGTATCTGATCTCAATACAGACAATGCAAACGTCCTTGTTCAATGAGAGTGTAGCTCGGTCCTAGCTCCCATCAAAGTGTCTAGCAGACATCTGCCTGCAAAGCATACACACTTCCGAGAGTTGAGCTTATGGACTGTCCCTCCCACATCCTGCCTGCAGGTACACCGCGCTCCTAACAGGCCTAGCCCTGATGGTTGCCTGAAGTGTTGTGAGAGCTAAGTGGAAAGTCCCGGCCAACAAGACTAGTGCATCCGAGCTCAATCCAGCGATTTCCTAGTTTTTCCCGTGCGAACCAGGTGCTACATCCTAAGTGCCATACGAGAGAAGCTAGCTGAACGCCTTGTCCAAAAGCAACTTACTTCGGAGAGTTGAGCTCACCCTCAGTCCCTCGCAGTTGCACACTGCCTGTAGAAAGAGTTTCCAACATCTGCATCAGAGCCGTTTGTCAGAGGCTTGTGAGATGCAAGTGGAATAAGCAGACCTGGAAGGTGTCTCCAGCTGCAGTGGAGTGGTATTCTGGGTACCTCCTGGCTTAGAGTACTGCTACGTTCTCAGTGCCCTAAGAACGCAGCTGGTTGAAAGCTGGCTTGTAGGCATGCTTCGTTCTACGAGCTGAGGTCAGGGCAGGACCCTCCCGCATCCTGACTGCCCGTAGACATAGTACCCAGCATCCTAATGTTATTCGCCCTAGGAGGTTTTGTGCATAGCATGTGGAAGTGACAGGATTCTCCTCAAGAGTATCTGAAAATACAGACATTGCAGACGTCCTTGTTCAATGAGAGTGTAGCTAGGTCCTAGCTCCCATCAAAGTGTCTAGCAGACATCTGCCTGCAAAGCATACACACTTCCGAGAGTTGAGCTTATGGACTATCCCTCCCACATCCTGCCTTCAAGTACCTGGCACTCCAAACAGGCCTATTCCCGATGCGTCTCTGAAGTGTTGTGAGAGCTAAGTGGAAAGTCCCTGCCCACAAGACTAGTGCATCCAAGCTGATTCCAGCGATTTCCTAGTTTTTCCCGTGCGAACCAGGTGCTACATCCTAAGTGCCATACGAGAGAAGCTACCTGAACGCCTTGTCCAAAGCAACTTACTTCGGAGAGTTGAGCTCACCCTCAGTCCCTCACAGTTGCACACTGCCTGCAGAAAGAGTTTCCAACATCTGCACCACAGCCGTTTGTCAGAGGCTTGTGAGATGCAAGTGGAATAAGCAGACCTGGATGGTGTCTCCACCTGCAGTGGAGTGGTATTCTGGGTACCTCCTGGCTTAGAGTACTGCTACGTTCTCAGTGCCCTAAGAACGCAGCTGGTTGAAAGCTGGCTTGTAGGCATGCTTCCTTCTACGAGCTGAGGTCACGGCAGGACCCTCCCGCATCCTGACTGCCCGTAGACATAGTACCCAGCATCCTAATGTTATTCGCCCTAGGAGGTTTTGCGCATAGCATGTGGAAGTGACAGGATTCTCCTCAAGTGTATCTGATCTCAATACAGACAATGCAAACGTCCTTGTTCAATGAGAGTGTAGCTCGGTCCTAGCTCCCATCAAAGTGTCTAGCAGACATCTGCCTGCAAAGCATACACACTTCCGAGAGTTGAGCTTATGGACTGTCCCTCCCACATCCTGCCTGCAGGTACACCGCGTTCCTAACAGGCCTAGCCCTGATGGTTGCCTGAAGTGTTGTGAGAGCTAAGTGGAAAGTCCCGGCCAACAAGACTAGTGCATCCGAGCTCAATCCAGCGATTTCCTAGTTTTTCCCGTGCGAACCAGGTGCTACATCCTAAGTGCCATACGAGAGAAGCTAGCTGAACGCCTTGTCCAAAAGCAACTTACCTCGGAGAGTTGAGCTCACCCTCAGTCCCTCGCAGTTGCACACTGCCTGTAGAAAGAGTTTCCAACATCTGCATCAGAGCCGTTTGTCAGAGGCTTGTGAGATGCAAGTGGAATAAGCAGACCTGGATGGTGTCTCCAGCTGCAGTGGAGTGGTATTCTGGGTACCTCCTGGCTTAGAACACTGTTACGTTCTCAGTGCCCGAGGAACGCAGCTAGTTGAAAGCTGGCTTGTAGGCCTGCTTCCTTGTGCGAACTGACGTCAGGGCAAGGATCCTCCCGCATCCTGACTGCCCGTAGACGTAGGTCCCAGCATCCTTATGTTAGGTGCCGAAGAGGTTCTGTGAAAACCTTGTGGAAGTGCCAGGATTCTCCTCAAGTGTATCTGATCTCAATACAGACAATGCAAACGTCCTTGTTCAATGAGAGTGTAGCTCGGTCCTAGCTCCCATCAAAGTGTCTAGCAGACATCTGCCTGCAAAGCATACACACTTCCGAGAGTTGAGCTTATGGACTGTCCCTCCCACATCCTGCCTGCAGGTACACCGCGCTCCTAACAGGCCTAGCCCTGATGGTTGCCTGAAGTGTTGTGAGAGCTAAGTGGAAAGTCCCGGCCAACAAGACTAGTGCATCCGAGCTCAATCCAGCGATTTCCTAGTTTTACCCGTGCGAACCAGGTGCTACATCCTAAGTGCCATACGAGAGAAGCTAGCTGAACGCCTTGTCCAAAAGCAACTTACTTCGGAGAGTTGAGCTCACCCTCAGTCCCTCGAAGTTGCACACTGCCTGTAGAAAGAGTTTCCAACATCTGCATCAGAGCCGTTTGTCAGAGGCTTGTGAGATGCAAGTGGAATAAGCAGACCTGGATGGTGTCTCCAGCTGCAGTGGAGTGGTATTCTGGGTACCTCCTGGCTTAGAACACTGCTACGTTCTCAGTGCCCGAGGAACGCAGCTAGTTGGAAGCTGGCTTGTAGGCATGCTTCCTTCTACGAGCTGAGGTCAGGGCAGGACCCTCCCGCATCCTGACTGCCCGTAGACATAGTACCCAGCATCCTAATGTTATTCGCCCTAGGAGGTTTTGCGCATAGCATGTGGAAGTGACAGGATTCTCCTCAAGTGTATCTGATCTCAATACAGACACTGCAAACGTCCTTGTTCAATGAGAGTGTAGCTCGGTCCTAGCTCCCATCAAAGTGTCTAGCAGACATCTGCCTGCAAAGCATACACACTTCCGAGAGTTGAGCTTATGGACTGTCCCTCCCACATCCGGCCTGCAGGTACACCGCGTTCCTAACAGGCCTAGCCCTGATGGTTGCCTGAAGTGTTGTGAGAGCTAAGTGGAAAGTCCCGGCCAACAAGACTAGTGCATCCGAGCTCAATCCAGCGATTTCCTAGTTTTTCCCGTGCGAACCAGGTGCTACATCCTAAGTGCCATACGAGAGAAGCTAGCTGAACGCCTTGTCCAAAAGCAACTTACCTCGGAGAGTTGAGCTCACCCTCAGTCCCTCGCAGTTGCACACTGCCTGTAGAAAGAGTTTCCAACATCTGCATCAGAGCCGTTTGTCAGAGGCTTGTGAGATGCAAGTGGAATAAGCAGACCTGGATGGTGTCTCCAGCTGCAGTGGAGTGGTATTCTGGGTACCTCCTGGCTTAGAACACTGTTACGTTCTCAGTGCCCGAGGAACGCAGCTAGTTGAAAGCTGGCTTGTAGGCCTGCTTCCTTGTGCGAACTGACGTCAGGGCAAGGATCCTCCCGCATCCTGACTGCCCGTAGACGTAGGTCCCAGCATCCTTATGTTAGGTGCCGAAGAGGTTCTGTGAAAACCTTGTGGAAGTGCCAGGATTCTCCTCAAGTGTATCTGATCTCAATACAGACAATGCAAACGTCCTTGTTCAATGAGAGTGTAGCTCGGTCCTAGCTCCCATCAAAGTGTCTAGCAGACATCTGCCTGCAAAGCATACACACTTCCGAGAGTTGAGCTTATGGACTGTCCCTCCCACATCCTGCCTGCAGGTACACCGCGCTCCTAACAGGCCTAGCCCTGATGGTTGCCTGAAGTGTTGTGAGAGCTAAGTGGAAAGTCCCGGCCAATAAGACTAGTGCATCCGAGCTCAATCCAGCGATTTCCTAGTTTTACCCGTGCGAACCAGGTGCTACATCCTAAGTGCCATACGAGAGAAGCTAGCTGAACGCCTTGTCCAAAAGCAACTTACTTCGGAGAGTTGAGCTCACCCTCAGTCCCTCACAGTTGCACACTGCCTGCAGAAAGAGTTTCCAACATCTGCACCACAGCCGTTTGTCAGAGGCTTGTGAGACGCAAGTGGAATAAGCAGACCTGGAAGGTGTCGCCAGCTGCATTGGAGTGGTATTCTGGGTACCTCCTGTCTTAGAGTACTGCTACGTTCTCAGTGCCCTAAGAACGCAGCTGGTTGAAAGCTGGCTTGTAGGCATGCTTCCTTCTACGAGCTGAGGTCAGGGCAGGACCCTACCGCATCCTGACTGCCCGTAGACATAGTACCCAGCATCCTAATGTTATTCGCCCTAGGAGGTTTTGTGCATAGCATGTGGAAGTGACAGGATTCTCCTCAAGTGTATCTGAAAATACAGACATTGCAAACGTCCTTGTTCAATGAGAGTGTAGCTCGGTCCTAGCTCCCATCAAAGTGTCTAGCAGACATGTGCCTGCAAAGCATACACACTTCCGAGAGTTGAGCTTATGGACTGTCCCTCCTACATCCTGCCTGCAGGTACACCGCGCTCCTAACAGGCCTAGCCCTGATGGTTGCCTGAAGTGTTGTGAGAGCTAAGTGGAAAGTCCCGGCCAACAAGACTAGTGCATCCGAGCTCAATCCAGCGATTTCCTAGTTTTACCCGTGCGAACCAGGTGCTACATCCTAAGTGCCATACGAGAGAAGCTAGCTGAACGCCTTGTCCAAAAGCAACTTACTTCGGAGAGTTGAGCTCACCCTCAGTCCCTCGCAGTTGCACACTGCCTGTAGAAAGAGTTTCCAACATCTGCATCAGAGCCGTTTGTCAGAGGCTTGTGAGATGCAAGTGGAATAAGCAGACCTGGATGGTGTCTCCAGCTGCAGTGGAGTGGTATTCTGGGTACCTCCTGGCTTAGAACACTGTTACGTTCTCAGTGCCCGAGGAACGCAGCTAGTTGAAAGCTGGCTTGTAGGCCTGCTTCCTTGTGCGAACTGACGTCAGGGCAAGGATCCTCCCGCATCCTGACTGCCCGTAGACGTAGGTCCCAGCATCCTTATGTTAGGTGCCGAAGAGGTTCTGTGAAAACCTTGTGGAAGTGCCAGGATTCTCCTCAAGTGTATCTGATCTCAATACAGACAATGCAAACGTCCTTGTTCAATGAGAGTGTAGCTCGGTCCTAGCTCCCATCAAAGTGTCTAGCAGACATCTGCCTGCAAAGCATACACACTTCCGAGAGTTGAGCTTATGGACTGTCCCTCCCACATCCTGCCTGCAGGTACACCGCGCTCCTAACAGGCCTAGCCCTGATGGTTGCCTGAAGTGTTGTGAGAGCTAAGTGGAAAGTCCCGGCCAATAAGACTAGTGCATCCGAGCTCAATCCAGCGATTTCCTAGTTTTACCCGTGCGAACCAGGTGCTACATCCTAAGTGCCATACGAGAGAAGCTAGCTGAACGCCTTGTCCAAAAGCAACTTACTTCGGAGAGTTGAGCTCACCCTCAGTCCCTCACAGTTGCACACTGCCTGCAGAAAGAGTTTCCAACATCTGCACCACAGCCGTTTGTCAGAGGCTTGTGAGACGCAAGTGGAATAAGCAGACCTGGAAGGTGTCGCCAGCTGCATTGGAGTGGTATTCTGGGTACCTCCTGGCTTAGAGTACTGCTACGTTCTCAGTGCCCTAAGAACGCAGCTGGTTGAAAGCTGGCTTGTAGGCATGCTTCCTTCTACGAGCTGAGGTCAGGGCAGGACCCTACCGCATCCTGACTGCCCGTAGACATAGTACCCAGCATCCTAATGTTATTCGCCCTAGGAGGTTTTGTGCATAGCATGTGGAAGTGACAGGATTCTCCTCAAGTGTATCTGAAAATACAGACATTGCAAACGTCCTTGTTCAATGAGAGTGTAGCTCGGTCCTAGCTCCCATCAAAGTGTCTAGCAGACATGTGCCTGCAAAGCATACACACTTCCGAGAGTTGAGCTTATGGACTGTCCCTCCCACATCCTGCCTGCAGGTACACCGCGCTCCTAACAGGCCTAGCCCTGATGGTTGCCTGAAGTGTTGTGAGAGCTAAGTGGAAAGTCCCGGCCAACAAGACTAGTGCATCCGAGCTCAATCCAGCGATTTCCTAGTTTTTCCCGTGCGAACCAGGTGCTACATCCTAAGTGCCATACGAGAGAAGCTAGCTGAACGCCTTGTCCAAAAGCAACTTACTTCGGAGAGTTGAGCTCACCCTCAGTCCCTCGCAGTTGCACACTGCCTGTAGAAAGAGTTTCCAACATCTGCATCAGAGCCGTTTGTCAGAGACTTGTGAGATGCAAGTGGAATAAGCAGACCTGGATGGTGTCTCCAGCTGCAGTGGAGTGGTATTCTGGGTACCTCCTGGCTTAGAGTACTGCTACGTTCTCAGTGCCCGAGGAACGCAGCTAGTTGAAAGCTGGCTTGTAGGCGTGCTTCCTTGTGCGAACTGACGTCAGGGCAGGATCCTCCCGCATCCTGACTGCCCGTAGACGTAGGTCCCAGCATCCTTATGTTAGGTGCCGAAGAGGTTCTGTGAAAACCTTGTGGAAGTGCCAGGATTCTCCTCAAGTGTATCTGATCTCAATACAGACAATGCAAACGTCCTTGTTCAATGAGAGTGTAGCTCGGTCCTAGCTCCCATCAAAGTGTCTAGCAGACATCTGCCTGCAAAGCATACACACTTCCGAGAGTTGAGCTTATGGACTGTCCCTCCCACATCCTGCCTGCAGGGACACCGCGCTCCTAACAGGCCTAGCCCTGATGGTTGCCTGAAGTGTTGTGAGAGCTAAGTGGAAAGTCCCGGCCAACAAGACTAGTGCATCCGAGCTCAATCCAGCGATTTCCTAGTTTTTCCCGTGCGAACCAGGTGCTACATCCTAAGTGCCATACGAGAGAAGCTAGCTGAACGCCTTGTCCAAAAGCAACTTACTTCGGAGAGTTGAGCTCACCCTCAGTCCCTCGCAGTTGCACACTGCCTGTAGAAAGAGTTTCCAACATCTGCATCAGAGCCGTTTGTCAGAGGCTTGTGAGATGCAAGTGGAATAAGCAGACCTGGAAGGTGTCTCCAGCTGCAGTGGAGTGGTATTCTGGGTACCTCCTGGCTTAGAGTACTGCTACGTTCTCAGTACCCTAAGAACCCAGCTGGTTGAAAGCTGGCTTGTAGGCATGCTTCGTTCTACGAGCTGAGGTCAGGGCAGGACCCTCCCGCATCCTGACTGCCCGTAGACATAGTACCCAGCATCCTAATGTTATTCGCCCCAGGAGGTTTTGTGCATAGCATGTGGAAGTGACAGGATTCTCCTCAAGAGTATCTGAAAATACAGACATTGCAGACGTCCTTGTTCAATGAGAGTGTAGCTAGGTCCTAGCTCCCATCAAAGTGTCTAGCAGACATCTGCCTGCAAAGCATACACACTTCCGAGAGTTGAGCTTATGGACTATCCCTCCCACATCCTGCCTTCAAGTACCTGGCACTCCAAACAGGCCTATTCCCGATGCGTCTCTGAAGTGTTGTGAGAGCTAAGTGGAAAGTCCCTGCCCACAAGACTAGTGCATCCAAGCTGATTCCAGCGATTTCCTAGTTTTTCCCGTGCGAACCAGGTGCTACATCCTAAGTGCCATACGAGAGAAGCTACCTGAACGCCTTGTCCAAAGCAACTTACTTCGGAGAGTTGAGCTCACCCTCAGTCCCTCACAGTTGCACACTGCCTGCAGAAAGAGTTTCCAACATCTGCACCACAGCCGTTTGTCAGAGGCTTGTGAGACGCAAGTGGAATAAGCAGACCTGGATGGTGTCTCCACCTGCAGTGGAGTGGTATTCTGGGTACCTCCTGGCTTAGAGTACTGCTACGTTCTCAGTGCCCTAAGAACGCAGCTGGTTGAAAGCTGGCTTGTAGGCATGCTTCCTTCTACGAGCTGAGGTCACGGCAGGACCCTCCCGCATCCTGACTGCCCGTAGACATAGTACCCAGCATCCTAATGTTATTCGCCCTAGGAGGTTTTGCGCATAGCATGTGGAAGTGACAGGATTCTCCTCAAGTGTATCTGATCTCAATACAGACAATGCAAACGTCCTTGTTCAATGAGAGTGTAGCTCGGTCCTAGCTCCCATCAAAGTGTCTAGCAGACATCTGCCTGCAAAGCATACACACTTCCGAGAGTTGAGCTTATGGACTGTCCCTCCCACATCCTGCCTGCAGGTACACCGCGCTCCTAACAGGCCTAGCCCTGATGGTTGCCTGAAGTGTTGTGAGAGCTAAGTGGAAAGTCCCGGCCAACAAGACTAGTGCATCCGAGCTCAATCCAGCGATTTCCTAGTTTTTCCCGTGCGAACCAGGTGCTACATCCTAAGTGCCATACGAGAGAAGCTAGCTGAACGCCTTGTCCAAAAGCAACTTACTTCGGAGAGTTGAGCTCACCCTCAGTCCCTCGCAGTTGCACACTGCCTGTAGAAAGAGTTTCCAACATCTGCATCAGAGCCGTTTGTCAGAGGCTTGTGAGATGCAAGTGGAATAAGCAGACCTGGATGGTGTCTCCAGCTGCAGTGGAGTGGTATTCTGGGTACCTCCTGGCTTAGAACACTGTTACGTTCTCAGTGCCCGAGGAACGCAGCTAGTTGAAAGCTGGCTTGTAGGCGTGCTTCCTTGTGCGAACTGACGTCAGGGCAGGATCCTCCCGCATCCTGACTGCCCGTAGACGTAGGTCCCAGCATCCTTATGTTAGGTGCCGAAGAGGTTCTGTGAAAACCTTGTGGAAGTGCCAAGATTCTCCTCAAGTGTATCTGATCTCAATACAGACAATGCAAACGTCCTTGTTCAATGAGAGTGTAGCTCGGTCCTAGCTCCCATCAAAGTGTCTAGCAGACATCTGCCTGCAAAGCATACACACTTCCGAGAGTTGAGCTTATGGACTGTCCCTCCCACATCCTGCCTGCAGGTACACCGCGCTCCTAACAGGCCTAGCCCTGATGGTTGCCTGAAGTGTTGTGAGAGCTAAGTGGAAAGTCCCGGCCAACAAGACTAGTGCATCCGAGCTCAATCCAGCGATTTCCTAGTTTTTCCCGTGCGAACCAGGTGCTACATCCTAAGTGCCATACGAGAGAAGCTAGCTGAACGCCTTGTCCAAAAGCAACTTACTTCGGAGAGTTGAGCTCACCCTCAGTCCCTCACAGTTGCACACTGCCTGCAGAAAGAGTTTCCAACATCTGCACCACAGCCGTTTGTCATAGGCTTGTGAGACGCAAGTGGAATAAGCAGACCTGGAAGGTGTCTCCAGCTGCATTGGAGTGGTATTCTGGGTACCTCCTGGCTTAGAGTACTGCTACGTTCTCAGTGCCCTAAGAACGCAGCTGGTTGAAAGCTGGCTTGTAGGCATGCTTCCTTCTACGAGCTGAGGTCAGGGCAGGACCCTACCGCATCCTGACTGCCCGTAGACATAGTACCCAGCATCCTAATGTTATTCGCCCTACGAGGTTTTGTGCATAGCATGTGGAAGTGACAGGATTCTCCTCAAGTGTATCTGAAAATACAGACATTGCAAACGTCCTTGTTCAATGAGAGTGTAGCTCGGTCCTAGCTCCCATCAAAGTGTCTAGCAGACATCTGCCTGCAAAGCATACACACTTCCGAGAGTTGAGCTTATGGACTGTCCCTCCTACATCCTGCCTGCAGGTACACCGCGCTCCTAACAGGCCTAGCCCTGATGGTTGCCTGAAGTGTTGTGAGAGCTAAGTGGAAAGTCCCGGCCAACAAGACTAGTGCATCCGAGCTCAATCCAGCGATTTCCTAGTTTTACCCGTGCGAACCAGGTGCTACATCCTAAGTGCCATACGAGAGAAGCTAGCTGAACGCCTTGTCCAAAAGCAACTTACTTCGGAGAGTTGAGCTCACCCTCAATCCCTCGCAGTTGCACACTGCCTGTAGAAAGAGTTTCCAACATCTGCATCAGAGCCGTTTGTCAGAGGCTTGTGAGATGCAAGTGGAATAAGCAGACCTGGATGGTGTCTCCAGCTGCAGTGGAGTGGTATTCTGGGTACCTCCTGGCTTAGAACACTGTTACGTTCTCAGTGCCCGAGGAACGCAGCTAGTTGAAAGCTGGCTTGTAGGCGTGCTTCCTTGTGCGAACTGACGTCAGGGCAGGATCCTCCCGCATCCTGACTGCCCGTAGACGTAGGTCCCAGCATCCTTATGTGAGGTGCCGAAGAGGTTCTGTGAAAACCTTGTGGAAGTGCCAGGATTCTCCTCAAGTGTATCTGATCTCAATACAGACAATGCAAACGTCCTTGTTCAATGAGAGTGTAGCTCGGTCCTAGCTCCCATCAAAGTGTCTAGCAGACATCTGCCTGCAAAGCATACACACTTCCGAGAGTTGAGCTTATGGACTGTCCCTCCCACATCCTGCCTGCAGGTACACCGCGCTCCTAACAGGCCTAGCCCTGATGGTTGCCTGAAGTGTTGTGAGAGCTAAGTGGAAAGTCCCGGCCAACAAGACTAGTGCATCCGAGCTCAATCCAGCGATTTCCTAGTTTTTCCCGTGCGAACCAGGTGCTACATCCTAAGTGCCATACGAGAGAAGCTAGCTGAACGCCTTGTCCAAAAGCAACTTACTTCGGAGAGTTGAGCACACCCTCAGTCCCTCGCAGTTGCACACTGCCTGTAGAAAGAGTTTCCAACATCTGCATCAGAGCCGTTTGTCAGAGGCTTGTGAGATGCAAGTGGAATAAGCAGACCTGGAAGGTGTCTCCAGCTGCAGTGGAGTGGTATTCTGGGTACCTCCTGGCTTAGAGTACTGCTACGTTCTCAGTGCCCTAAGAACGCAGCTGGTTGAAAGCTGGCTTGTAGGCATGCTTCGTTCTACGAGCTGAGGTCAGGGCAGGACCCTCCCGCATCCTGACTGCCCGTAGACATAGTACCCAGCATCCTAATGTTATTCGCCCTAGGAGGTTTTGTGCATAGCATGTGGAAGTGACAGGATTCTCCTCAAGAGTATCTGAAAATACAGACATTGCAGACGTCCTTGTTCAATGAGAGTGTAGCTAGGTCCTAGCTCCCATCAAAGTGTCTAGCAGACATCTGCCTGCAAAGCATACACACTTCCGAGAGTTGAGCTTATGGACTATCCCTCCCACATCCTGCCTTCAAGTACCTGGCACTCCAAACAGGCCTATTCCCGATGCGTCTCTGAAGTGTTGTGAGAGCTAAGTGGAAAGTCCCTGCCCACAAGACTAGTGCATCCAAGCTGATTCCAGCGATTTCCTAGTTTTTCCCGTGCGAACCAGGTGCTACATCCTAAGTGCCATACGAGAGAAGCTACCTGAACGCCTTGTCCAAAGCAACTTACTTCGGAGAGTTGAGCTCACCCTCAGTCCCTCACAGTTGCACACTGCCTGCAGAAAGAGTTTCCAACATCTGCACCACAGCCGTTTGTCAGAGGCTTGTGAGACGCAAGTGGAATAAGCAGACCTGGATGGTGTCTCCACCTGCAGTGGAGTGGTATTCTGGGTACCTCCTGGCTTAGAGTACTGCTACGTTCTCAGTGCCCTAAGAACGCAGCTGGTTGAAAGCTGGCTTGTAGGCATGCTTCCTTCTACGAGCTGAGGTCAGGGCAGGACCCTCCCGCATCCTGACTGCCCGTAGACATAGTACCCAGCATCCTAATGTTATTCGCCCTAGGAGGTTTTGCGCATAGCATGTGGAAGTGACAGGATTCTCCTCAAGTGTATCTGATCTCAATACAGACACTGCAAACGTCCTTGTTCAATGAGAGTGTAGCTCGGTCCTAGCTCCCATCAAAGTGTCTAGCAGACATCTGCCTGCAAAGCATACACACTTCCGAGAGTTGAGCTTATGGACTGTCCCTCCTACATCCTGCCTGCAGGTACACCGCGCTCCTAACAGGCCTAGCCCTGATGGTTGCCTGAAGTGTTGTGAGAGCTAAGTGGAAAGTCCCGGCCAACAAGACTAGTGCATCCGAGCTCAATCCAGCGATTTCCTAGTTTTACCCGTGCGAACCAGGTGCTACATCCTAAGTGCCATACGAGAGAAGCTAGCTGAACGCCTTGTCCAAAAGCAACTTACTTCGGAGAGTTGAGCTCACCCTCAATCCCTCGCAGTTGCACACTGCCTGTAGAAAGAGTTTCGAACATCTGCATCAGAGCCGTTTGTCAGAGGCTTGTGAGATGCAAGTGGAATAAGCAGACCTGGATGGTGTCTCCAGCTGCAGTGGAGTGGTATTCTGGGTACCTCCTGGCTTAGAACACTGTTACGTTCTCAGTGCCCGAGGAACGCAGCTAGTTGAAAGCTGGCTTGTAGGCGTGCTTCCTTGTGCGAACTGACGTCAGGGCAGGATCCTCCCGCATCCTGACTGCCCGTAGACGTAGGTCCCAGCATCCTTATGTTAGGTGCCGAAGAGGTTCTGTGAAAACCTTGTGGAAGTGCCAGGATTCTCCTCAAGTGTATCTGATCTCAATACAGACAATGCAAACGTCCTTGTTCAATGAGAGTGTAGCTCGGTCCTAGCTCCCATCAAAGTGTCTAGCAGACATCTGCCTGCAAAGCATACACACTTCCGAGAGTTGAGCTTATGGACTGTCCCTCCCACATCCTGCCTGCAGGTACACCGCGCTCCTAACAGGCCTAGCCCTGATGGTTGCCTGAAGTGTTGTGAGAGCTAAGTGGAAAGTCCCGGCCAACAAGACTAGTGCATCCGAGCTCAATCCAGCGATTTCCTAGTTTTTCCCGTGCGAACCAGGTGCTACATCCTAAGTGCCATACGAGAGAAGCTAGCTGAACGCCTTGTCCAAAAGCAACTTACTTCGGAGAGTTGAGCTCACCCTCAGTCCCTCGCAGTTGCACACTGCCTGTAGAAAGAGTTTCCAACATCTGCATCAGAGCCGTTTGTCAGAGGCTTGTGAGATGCAAGTGGAATAAGCAGACCTGGAAGGTGTCTCCAGCTGCAGTGGAGTGGTATTCTGGGTACCTCCTGGCTTAGAGTACTGCTACGTTCTCAGTGCCCTAAGAACGCAGCTGGTTGAAAGCTGGCTTGTAGGCATGCTTCGTTCTACGAGCTGAGGTCAGGGCAGGACCCTCCCGCATCCTGACTGCCCGTAGACATAGTACCCAGCATCCTAATGTTATTCGCCCTAGGAGGTTTTGTGCATAGCATGTGGAAGTGACAGGATTCTCCTCAAGAGTATCTGAAAATACAGACATTGCAGACGTCCTTGTTCAATGAGAGTGTAGCTAGGTCCTAGCTCCCATCAAAGTGTCTAGCAGACATCTGCCTGCAAAGCATACACACTTCCGAGAGTTGAGCTTATGGACTATCCCTCCCACATCCTGCCTTCAAGTACCTGGCACTCCAAACAGGCCTATTCCCGATGCGTCTCTGAAGTGTTGTGAGAGCTAAGTTGAAAGTCCCTGCCCACAAGACTAGTGCATCCAAGCTGATTCCAGCGATTTCCTAGTTTTTCCCGTGCGAACCAGGTGCTACATCCTAAGTGCCATACGAGAGAAGCTACCTGAACGCCTTGTCCAAAGCAACTTACTTCGGAGAGTTGAGCTCACCCTCAGTCCCTCACAGTTGCACACTGCCTGCAGAAAGAGTTTCCAACATCTGCACCACAGCCGTTTGTCAGAGGCTTGTGAGACGCAAGTGGAATAAGCAGACCTGGATGGTGTCTCCACCTGCAGTGGAGTGGTATTCTGGGTACCTCCTGGCTTAGAGTACTGCTACGTTCTCAGTGCCCTAAGAACGCAGCTGGTTGAAAGCTGGCTTGTAGGCATGCTTCCTTCTACGAGCTGAGGTCACGGCAGGACCCTCCCGCATCCTGACTGCCCGTAGACATAGTACCCAGCATCCTAATGTTATTCGCCCTAGGAGGTTTTGCGCACAGCATGTGGAAGTGACAGGATTCTCCTCAAGTGTATCTGATCTCAATACAGACACTGCAAACGTCCTTGTTCAATGAGAGTGTAGCTCGGTCCTAGCTCCCATCAAAGTGTCTAGCAGACATCTGCCTGCAAAGCATACACACTTCCGAGAGTTGAGCTTATGGACTGTCCCTCCCACATCCTGCCTGCAGGTACACCGCGTTCCTAACAGGCCTAGCCCTGATGGTTGCCTGAAGTGTTGTGAGAGCTAAGTGGAAAGTCCCGGCCAACAAGACTAGTGCATCCGAGCTCAATCCAGCGATTTCCTAGTTTTTCCCGTGCGAACCAGGTGCTACATCCTAAGTGCCATACGAGAGAAGCTAGCTGAACGCCTTGTCCAAAAGCAACTTACTTCGGAGAGTTGAGCTCACCCTCAGTCCCTCGCAGTTGCACACTGCCTGCAGAAAGAGTTTCCAACATCTGCACCACAGCCGTTTGTCATAGGCTTGTGAGACGCAAGTGGAATAAGCAGACCTGGATGGTGTCTCCAGCTGCAGTGGAGTGGTATTCTGGGTACCTCCTGGCTTAGAACACTGTTACGTTCTCAGTGCCCGAGGAACGCAGCTAGTTGAAAGCTGGCTTGTAGGCGTGCTTCCTTGTGCGAACTGACGTCAGGGCAGGATCCTCCCGCATCCTGACTGCCCGTAGACGTAGGTCCCAGCATCCTTATGTTAGGTGCCGAAGAGGTTCTGTGAAAACCTTGTGGAAGTGCCAGGATTCTCCTCAAGTGTATATGATCTCAATACAGACAATGCAAACGTCCTTGTTCAATGAGAGTGTAGCTCGGTCCTAGCTCCCATCAAAGTGTCTAGCAGACATCTGCCTGCAAAGCATACACACTTCCGAGAGTTGAGCTTATGGACTGTCCCTCCCACATCCTGCCTGCAGGTACACCGCGCTCCTAACAGGCCTAGCCCTGATGGTTGCCTGAAGTGTTGTGAGAGCTAAGTGGAAAGTCCCGGCCAACAAGACTAGTGCATCCGAGCTCAATCCAGCGATTTCCTAGTTTTTCCCGTGCGAACCAGGTGCTACATCCTAAGTGCCATACGAGAGAAGCTAGCTGAACGCCTTGTCCGAAAGCAACTTACCTCGGAGAGTTGAGCTCACCCTCAGTCCCTCGCAGTTGCACACTGCCTGTAGAAAGAGTTTCCAACATCTGCATCAGAGCCGTTTGTCAGAGGCTTGTGAGATGCAAGTGGAATAAGCAGACCTGGATGGTGTCTCCAGCTGCAGTGGAGTGGTATTCTGGGTACCTCCTGGCTTAGAACACTGTTACGTTCTCAGTGCCCGAGGAACGCAGCTAGTTGAAAGCTGGCTTGTAGGCGTGCTTCCTTGTGCGAACTGACGTCAGGGCAGGATCCTCCCGCATCCTGACTGCCCGTAGACGTAGGTCCCAGCATCCTTATGTTAGGTGCCGAAGAGGTTCTGTGAAAACCTTGTGGAAGTGCCAGGATTCTCCTCAAGTGTATATGATCTCAATACAGACAATGCAAACGTCCTTGTTCAATGAGAGTGTAGCTCGGTCCTAGCTCCCATCAAAGTGTCTAGCAGACATCTGCCTGCAAAGCATACACACTTCCGAGAGTTGAGCTTATGGACTATCCCTCCCACATCCTGCCTTCAAGTACCTGGCACTCCAAACAGGCCTATTCCCGATGCGTCTCTGAAGTGTTGTGAGAGCTAAGTGGAAAGTCCCTGCCCACAAGACTAGTGCATCCAAGCTGATTCCAGCGATTTCCTAGTTTTTCCCGTGCGAACCAGGTGCTACATCCTAAGTGCCATACGAGAGAAGCTACCTGAACGCCTTGTCCAAAGCAACTTACTTCGGAGAGTTGAGCTCACCCTCAGTCCCTCACAGTTGCACACTGCCTGCAGAAAGAGTTTCCAACATCTGCACCACAGCCGTTTGTCAGAGGCTTGTGAGACGCAAGTGGAATAAGCAGACCTGGATGGTGTCTCCACCTGCAGTGGAGTGGTATTCTGGGTACCTCCTGGCTTAGAGTACTGCTACGTTCTCAGTGCCCTAAGAACGCAGCTGGTTGAAAGCTGGCTTGTAGGCATGCTTCCTTCTACGAGCTGAGGTCACGGCAGGACCCTCCCGCATCCTGACTGCCCGTAGACATAGTACCCAGCATCCTAATGTTATTCGCCCTAGGAGGTTTTGCGCATAGCATGTGGAAGTGACAGGATTCTCCTCAAGTGTATCTGATCTCAATACAGACACTGCAAACGTCCTTGTTCAATGAGAGTGTAGCTCGGTCCTAGCTCCCATCAAAGTGTCTAGCAGACATCTGCCTGCAAAGCATACACACTTCCGAGAGTTGAGCTTATGGACTGTCCCTCCCACATCCTGCCTGCAGGTACACCGCGTTCCTAACAGGCCTAGCCCTGATGGTTGCCTGAAGTGTTGTGAGAGCTAAGTGGAAAGTCCCGGCCAACAAGACTAGTGCATCCGAGCTCAATCCAGCGATTTCCTAGTTTTTCCCGTGCGAACCAGGTGCTACATCCTAAGTGCCATACGAGAGAAGCTAGCTGAACGCCTTGTCCAAAAGCAACTTACCTCGGAGAGTTGAGCTCACCCTCAGTCCCTCGCAGTTGCACACTGCCTGTAGAAAGAGTTTCCAACATCTGCATCAGAGCCGTTTGTCAGAGGCTTGTGAGATGCAAGTGGAATAAGCAGACCTGGATGGTGTCTCCAGCTGCAGTGGAGTGGTATTCTGGGTACCTCCTGGCTTAGAACACTGTTACGTTCTCAGTGCCCGAGGAACGCAGCTAGTTGAAAGCTGGCTTGTAGGCCTGCTTCCTTGTGCGAACTGACGTCAGGGCAAGGATCCTCCCGCATCCTGACTGCCCGTAGACGTAGGTCCCAGCATCCTTATGTTAGGTGCCGAAGAGGTTCTGTGAAAACCTTGTGGAAGTGCCAGGATTCTCCTCAAGTGTATCTGATCTCAATACAGACAATGCAAACGTCCTTGTTCAATGAGAGTGTAGCTCGGTCCTAGCTCCCATCAAAGTGTCTAGCAGACATCTGCCTGCAAAGCATACACACTTCCGAGAGTTGAGCTTATGGACTGTCCCTCCCACATCCTGCCTGCAGGTACACCGCGCTCCTAACAGGCCTAGCCCTGATGGTTGCCTGAAGTGTTGTGAGAGCTAAGTGGAAAGTCCCGGCCAACAAGACTAGTGCATCCGAGCTCAATCCAGCGATTTCCTAGTTTTACCCGTGCGAACCAGGTGCTACATCCTAAGTGCCATACGAGAGAAGCTAGCTGAACGCCTTGTCCAAAAGCAACTTACTTCGGAGAGTTGAGCTCACCCTCAGTCCCTCGAAGTTGCACACTGCCTGTAGAAAGAGTTTCCAACATCTGCATCAGAGCCGTTTGTCAGAGTCTTGTGAGATGCAAGTGGAATAAGCAGACCTGGATGGTGTCTCCAGCTGCAGTGGAGTGGTATTCTGGGTACCTCCTGGCTTAGAACACTGCTACGTTCTCAGTGCCCGAGGAACGCAGCTAGTTGGAAGCTGGCTTGTAGGCATGCTTCCTTCTACGAGCTGAGGTCAGGGCAGGACCCTCCCGCATCCTGACTGCCCGTAGACATAGTACCCAGCATCCTAATGTTATTCGCCCTAGGAGGTTTTGCGCATAGCATGTGGAAGTGACAGGATTCTCCTCAAGTGTATCTGATCTCAATACAGACACTGCAAACGTCCTTGTTCAATGAGAGTGTAGCTCGGTCCTAGCTCCCATCAAAGTGTCTAGCAGACATCTGCCTGCAAAGCATACACACTTCCGAGAGTTGAGCTTATGGACTGTCCCTCCCACATCCTGCCTGCAGGTACACCGCGTTCCTAACAGGCCTAGCCCTGATGGTTGCCTGAAGTGTTGTGAGAGCTAAGTGGAAAGTCCCGGCCAACAAGACTAGTGCATCCGAGCTCAATCCAGCGATTTCCTAGTTTTTCCCGTGCGAACCAGGTGCTACATCCTAAGTGCCATACGAGAGAAGCTAGCTGAACGCCTTGTCCAAAAGCAACTTACCTCGGAGAGTTGAGCTCACCCTCAGTCCCTCGCAGTTGCACACTGCCTGTAGAAAGAGTTTCCAACATCTGCATCAGAGCCGTTTGTCAGAGGCTTGTGAGATGCAAGTGGAATAAGCAGACCTGGATGGTGTCTCCAGCTGCAGTGGAGTGGTATTCTGGGTACCTCCTGGCTTAGAACACTGTTACGTTCTCAGTGCCCGAGGAACGCAGCTAGTTGAAAGCTGGCTTGTAGGCCTGCTTCCTTGTGCGAACTGACGTCAGGGCAAGGATCCTCCCGCATCCTGACTGCCCGTAGACGTAGGTCCCAGCATCCTTATGTTAGGTGCCGAAGAGGTTCTGTGAAAACCTTGTGGAAGTGCCAGGATTCTCCTCAAGTGTATCTGATCTCAATACAGACAATGCAAACGTCCTTGTTCAATGAGAGTGTAGCTCGGTCCTAGCTCCCATCAAAGTGTCTAGCAGACATCTGCCTGCAAAGCATACACACTTCCGAGAGTTGAGCTTATGGACTGTCCCTCCGACATCCTGCCTGCAGGTACACCGTGCTCCTAACAGGCCTAGCCCTGATGGTTGCCTGAAGTGTTGTGAGAGCTAAGTGGAAAGTCCCGGCCAACAAGACTAGTGCATCCGAGCTCAATCCAGCGATTTCCTAGTTTTTCCCGTGCGAACCAGGTGCTACATCCTAAGTGCCATACGAGAGAAGCTAGCTGAACGCCTTGTCCAAAAGCAACTTACCTCGGAGAGTTGAGCTCACCCTCAGTCCCTCACAGTTGCACACTGCCTGCAGAAAGAGTTTCCAACATCTGCACCACAGCCGTTTGTCAGAGGCTTGTGAGACGCAAGTGGAATAAGCAGACCTGGAAGGTGTCTCCAGCTGCATTGGAGTGGTATTCTGGGTACCTCCTGGCTTAGAGTACTGCTACGTTCTCAGTGCCCTAAGAACGCAGCTGGTTGAAAGCTGGCTTGTAGGCATGATTCCTTCTACGAGCTGAGGTCAGGGCAGGACCCTACCGCATCCTGACTGCCCGTAGACATAGTACCCAGCATCCTAATGTTATTCGCCCTAGGAGGTTTTGCGCATAGCATGTGGAAGTGACAGGATTCTCCTCAAGTGTATCTGATCTCAATACAGACACTGCAAACGTCCTTGTTCAATGAGAGTGTAGCTCGGTCCTAGCTCCCATCAAAGTGTCTAGCAGACATCTGCCTGCAAAGCATACACACTTCTGAGAGTTGAGCTTATGGACTGTCCCTCCCACATCCTGCCTGCTGGTACACCGCGCTCCTAACAGGCCTAGCCCTGATGGTTGCCTGAAGTGTTGTGAGAGCTAAGTGGAAAGTCCCGGCCAACAAGACTAGTGCATCCGAGCTCAATCCAGCGATTTCCTAGTTTTTCCCGTGCGAACCAGGTGCTACATCCTAAGTGCCATACGAGAGAAGCTAGCTGAACGCCTTGTCCAAAAGCAACTTACCTCGGAGAGTTGAGCTCACCCTCAGTCCCTCGCAGTTGCACACTGCCTGTAGAAAGAGTTTCCAACATCTGCATCAGAGCCGTTTGTCAGAGGCTTGTGAGATGCAAGTGGAATAAGCAGACCTGGATGGTGTCTCCAGCTGCAGTGGAGTGGTATTCTGGGTACCTCCTGGCTTAGAACACTGTTACGTTCTCAGTGCCCGAGGAACGCAGCTAGTTGAAAGCTGGCTTGTAGGCCTGCTTCCTTGTGCGAACTGACGTCAGGGCAAGGATCCTCCCGCATCCTGACTGCCCGTAGACGTAGGTCCCAGCATCCTTATGTTAGGTGCCGAAGAGGTTCTGTGAAAACCTTGTGGAAGTGCCAGGATTCTCCTCAAGTGTATCTGATCTCAATACAGACAATGCAAACGTCCTTGTTCAATGAGAGTGTAGCTCGGTCCTAGCTCCCATCAAAGTGTCTAGCAGACATCTGCCTGCAAAGCATACACACTTCCGAGAGTTGAGCTTATGGACTGTCCCTCCCACATCCTGCCTGCAGGTACACCGCGCTCCTAACAGGCCTAGCCCTGATGGTTGCCTGAAGTGTTGTGAGAGCTAAGTGGAAAGTCCCGGCCAACAAGACTAGTGCATCCGAGCTCAATCCAGCGATTTCCTAGTTTTTCCCGTGCGAACCAGGTGCTACATCCTAAGTGCCATACGAGAGAAGCTAGCTGAACGCCTTGTCCAAAAGCAACTTACCTCGGAGAGTTGAGCTCACCCTCAGTCCCTCGCAGTTGCACACTGCCTGTAGAAAGAGTTTCCAACATCTGCATCAGAGCCGTTTGTCAGAGGCTTGTGAGATGCAAGTGGAATAAGCAGACCTGGATGGTGTCTCCAGCTGCAGTGGAGTGGTATTCTGGGTACCTCCTGGCTTAGAACACTGTTACGTTCTCAGTGCCCGAGGAACGCAGCTAGTTGAAAGCTGGCTTGTAGGCCTGCTTCCTTGTGCGAACTGACGTCAGGGCAAGGATCCTCCCGTATCCTGACTGCCCGTAGACGTAGGTCCCAGCATCCTTATGTTAGGTGCCGAAGAGGTTCTGTGAAAACCTTGTGGAAGTGCCAGGATTCTCCTCAAGTGTATCTGATCTCAATACAGACAATGCAAACGTCCTTGTGCAATGAGAGTGTAGCTCGGTCCTAGCTCCCATCAAAGTGTCTAGCAGACATCTGCCTGCAAAGCATACACACTTCCGAGAGTTGAGCTTATGGACTGTCCCTCCCACATCCTGCCTGCAGGTACACCGCGCTCCTAACAGGCCTAGCCCTGATGGTTGCCTGAAGTGTTGTGAGAGCTAAGTGGAAAGTCCCGGCCAACAAGACTAGTGCATCCGAGCTCAATCCAGCGATTTCCTAGTTTTACCCGTGCGAACCAGGTGCTACATCCTAAGTGCCATACGAGAGAAGCTAGCTGAACGCCTTGTCCAAAAGCAACTTACTTCGGAGAGTTGAGCTCACCCTCAGTCCCTCACAGTTGCACACTGCCTGCAGAAAGAGTTTCCAACATCTGCACCACAGCCGTTTGTCAGAGGCTTGTGAGACGCAAGTGGAATAAGCAGACCTGGAAGGTGTCTCCAGCTGCATTGGAGTGGTATTCTGGGTACCTCCTGGCTTAGAGTACTGCTACGTTCTCAGTGCCCTAAGAACGCAGCTGGTTGAAAGCTGGCTTGTAGGCATGCTTCCTTCTACGAGCTGAGGTCAGGGCAGGACCCTCCCGCATCCTGACTGCCCGTAGACATAGTACCCAGCATCCTAATGTTATTCGCCCTAGGAGGTTTTGTGCATAGCATGTGGAAGTGACAGGATTCTCCTCAAGTGTATCTGAAAATACAGACATTGCAAACGTCCTTGTTCAATGAGAGTGTAGCTCGGTCCTAGCTCCCATCAAAGTGTCTAGCAGACATGTGCCTGCAAAGCATACACACTTCCGAGAGTTGAGCTTATGGACTGTCCCTCCTACATCCTGCCTGCAGGTACACCGCGCTCCTAACAGGCCTAGCCCTGATGGTTGCCTGAAGTGTTGTGAGAGCTAAGTGGAAAGTCCCGGCCAACAAGACTAGTGCATCCGAGCTCAATCCAGCGATTTCCTAGTTTTTCCCGTGCGAACCAGGTGCTACATCCTAAGTGCCATACGAGAGAAGCTAGCTGAACGCCTTGTCCAAAAGCAACTTACCTCGGAGAGTTGAGCTCACCCTCAGTCCCTCGCAGTTGCACACTGCCTGTAGAAAGAGTTTCCAACATCTGCATCAGAGCCGTTTGTCAGAGGCTTGTGAGATGCAAGTGGAATAAGCAGACCTGGATGGTGTCTCCAGCTGCAGTGGAGTGGTATTCTGGGTACCTCCTGGCTTAGAACACTGTTACGTTCTCAGTGCCCGAGGAACGCAGCTAGTTGAAAGCTGGCTTGTAGGCGTGCTTCCTTGTGCGAACTGACGTCAGGGCAGGATCCTCCCGCATCCTGACTGCCCGTAGACGTAGGTCCCAGCATCCTTATGTTAGGTGCCGAAGAGGTTCTGTGAAAACCTTGTGGAAGTGCCAGGATTCTCCTCAAGTGTATCTGATCTCAATACAGACAATGCAAACGTCCTTGTTCAATGAGAGTGTAGCTCGGTCCTAGCTCCCATCAAAGTGTCTAGCAGACATCTGCCTGCAAAGCATACACACTTCCGAGAGTTGAGCTTATGGACTGTCCCTCCGACATCCTGCCTGCAGGTACACCGCGCTCCTAACAGGCCTAGCCCTGATGGTTGCCTGAAGTGTTGTGAGAGCTAAGTGGAAAGTCCCGGCCAACAAGACTAGTGCATCCGAGCTCAATCCAGCGATTTCCTAGTTTTTCCCGTGCGAACCAGGTGCTACATCCTAAGTGCCATACGAGAGAAGCTAGCTGAACGCCTTGTCCAAAAGCAACTTACTTCGGAGAGTTGAGCTCACCCTCAGTCCCTCGCAGTTGCACACTGCCTGCAGAAAGAGTTTCCAACATCTGCACCACAGCCGTTTGTCATAGGCTTGTGAGACGCAAGTGGAATAAGCAGACCTGGATGGTGTCTCCAGCTGCAGTGGAGTGGTATTCTGGGTACCTCCTGGCTTAGAACACTGTTACGTTCTCAGTGCCCGAGGAACGCAGCTAGTTGAAAGCTGGCTTGTAGGCGTGCTTCCTTGTGCGAACTGACGTCAGGGCAGGATCCTCCCGCATCCTGACTGCCCGTAGACGTAGGTCCCAGCATCCTTATGTTAGGTGCCGAAGAGGTTCTGTGAAAACCTTGTGGAAGTGCCAGGATTCTCCTCAAGTGTATCTGATCTCAATACAGACAATGCAAACGTCCTTGTTCAATGAGAGTGTAGCTCGGTCCTAGCTCCCATCAAAGTGTCTAGCAGACATCTGCCTGCAAAGCATACACACTTCCGAGAGTTGAGCTTATGGACTGTCCCTCCCACATCCTGCCTGCAGGTACACCGCGCTCCTAACAGGCCTAGCCCTGATGGTTGCCTGAAGTGTTGTGAGAGCTAAGTGGAAAGTCCCGGCCAACAAGACTAGTGCATCCGAGCTCAATCCAGCGATTTCCTAGTTTTTCCCGTGCGAACCAGGTGCTACATCCTAAGTGCCATACGAGAGAAGCTAGCTGAACGCCTTGTCCAAAAGCAACTTACTTCGGAGAGTTGAGCTCACCCTCAGTCCCTCGCAGTTGCACACTGCCTGTAGAAAGAGTTTCCAACATCTGCATCAGAGCAGTTTGTCGGAGGCTTGTGAGATGCAAGTGGAATAAGCAGACCTGGATGGTGTCTCCAGCTGCAGTGGAGTGGTATTCTGGGTACCTCCTGGCTTAGAGTACTGCTACGTTCTCAGTGCCCTAAGAACGCAGCTGGTTGAAAGCTGGCTTGTAGGCATGCTTCCTTCTACGAGCTGAGGTCAGGGCAGGACCCTCCCGCATCCTGACTGCCCGTAGACATAGTACCCAGCATCCTAATGTTATTCGCCCTAGGAGGTTTTGTGCATAGCATGTGGAAGTGACAGGATTCTCCTCAAGAGTATCTGAAAATACAGACATTGCAGACGTCCTTGTTCAATGAGAGTGTAGCTCGGTCCTAGCTCCCATCAAAGTGTCTAGCAGACATCTGCCTGCAAAGCATACACACTTCCGAGAGTTGAGCTTATGGACTATCCCTCCCACATCCTGCCTTCAAGTACCTGGCACTCCAAACAGGCCTATTCCCGATGCGTCTCTGAAGTGTTGTGAGAGCTACGTTGAAAGTCCCTGCCCACAAGACTAGTGCATCCAAGCTGATTCCAGCGATTTCCAGTTTTTCCCGTGCGAACCAGGTGCTACATCCTAAGTGCCATACGAGAGAAGCTACCTGAACGCCTTGTCCAAAGCAACTTACTTCGGAGAGTTGAGCTCACCCTCAGTCCCTCACAGTTGCACACTGCCTGCAGAAAGAGTTTCCAACATCTGCACCACAGCCGTTTGTCAGAGGCTTGTGAGACGCAAGTGGAATAAGCAGACCTGGATGGTGTCTCCACCTGCAGTGGAGTGGTATTCTGGGTACCTCCTGGCTTAGAGTACTGCTACGTTCTCAGTGCCCTAAGAACGCAGCTGGGTGAATGCTGGCTTGTAGGCATGCTTCCTTCTACGAGCTGAGGTCACGGCAGGACCCTCCCGCATCCTGACTGCCCATAGACATAGTACCCAGCATCCTAATGTTATTCGCCCTAGGAGGTTTTGTGCATAGCATGTGGAAGTGACAGGATTCTCCTCAAGTGTATCTGAAAATACAGACATTGCAAACGTCCTTGTTCAATGAGAGTGTAGCTCGGTCCTAGCTCCCATCAAAGTGTCTAGCAGACATGTGCCTGCAAAGCATACACACTTCCGAGAGTTGAGCTTATGGACTGTCCCTCCTACATCCTGCCTGCAGGTACACCGCGCTCCTAACAGGCCTAGCCCTGATGGTTGCCTGAAGTGTTGTGAGAGCTAAGTGGAAAGTCCCGGCCAACAAGACTAGTGCATCCGAGCTCAATCCAGCGATTTCCTAGTTTTTCCCGTGCGAACCAGGTGCTACATCCTAAGTGCCATACGAGAGAAGCTAGCTGAACGCCTTGTCCAAAAGCAACTTACCTCGGAGAGTTGAGCTCACCCTCAGTCCCTCGCAGTTGCACACTGCCTGTAGAAAGAGTTTCCAACATCTGCATCAGAGCCGTTTGTCAGAGGCTTGTGAGATGCAAGTGGAATAAGCAGACCTGGATGGTGTCTCCAGCTGCAGTGGAGTGGTATTCTGGGTACCTCCTGGCTTAGAACACTGTTACGTTCTCAGTGCCCGAGGAACGCAGCTAGTTGAAAGCTGGCTTGTAGGCGTGCTTCCTTGTGCGAACTGACGTCAGGGCAGGATCCTCCCGCATCCTGACTGCCCGTAGACGTAGGTCCCAGCATCCTTATGTTAGGTGCCGAAGAGGTTCTGTGAAAACCTTGTGGAAGTGCCAGGATTCTCCTCAAGTGTATCTGATCTCAATACAGACAATGCAAACGTCCTTGTTCAATGAGAGTGTAGCTCGGTCCTAGCTCCCATCAAAGTGTCTAGCAGACATCTGCCTGCAAAGCATACACACTTCCGAGAGTTGAGCTTATGGACTGTCCCTCCGACATCCTGCCTGCAGGTACACCGCGCTCCTAACAGGCCTAGCCCTGATGGTTGCCTGAAGTGTTGTGAGAGCTAAGTGGAAAGTCCCGGCCAACAAGACTAGTGCATCCGAGCTCAATCCAGCGATTTCCTAGTTTTTCCCGTGCGAACCAGGTGCTACATCCTAAGTGCCATACGAGAGAAGCTAGCTGAACGCCTTGTCCAAAAGCAACTTACTTCGGAGAGTTGAGCTCACCCTCAGTCCCTCGCAGTTGCACACTGCCTGCAGAAAGAGTTTCCAACATCTGCACCACAGCCGTTTGTCATAGGCTTGTGAGACGCAAGTGGAATAAGCAGACCTGGATGGTGTCTCCAGCTGCAGTGGAGTGGTATTCTGGGTACCTCCTGGCTTAGAACACTGTTACGTTCTCAGTGCCCGAGGAACGCAGCTAGTTGAAAGCTGGCTTGTAGGCGTGCTTCCTTGTGCGAACTGACGTCAGGGCAGGATCCTCCCGCATCCTGACTGCCCGTAGACGTAGGTCCCAGCATCCTTATGTTAGGTGCCGAAGAGGTTCTGTGAAAACCTTGTGGAAGTGCCAGGATTCTCCTCAAGTGTATCTGATCTCAATACAGACAATGCAAACGTCCTTGTTCAATGAGAGTGTAGCTCGGTCCTAGCTCCCATCAAAGTGTCTAGCAGACATCTGCCTGCAAAGCATACACACTTCCGAGAGTTGAGCTTATGGACTGTCCCTCCCACATCCTGCCTGCAGGTACACCGCGCTCCTAACAGGCCTAGCCCTGATGGTTGCCTGAAGTGTTGTGAGAGCTAAGTGGAAAGTCCCGGCCAACAAGACTAGTGCATCCGAGCTCAATCCAGCGATTTCCTAGTTTTTCCCGTGCGAACCAGGTGCTACATCCTAAGTGCCATACGAGAGAAGCTAGCTGAACGCCTTGTCCAAAAGCAACTTACCTCGGAGAGTTGAGCTCACCCTCAGTCCCTCGCAGTTGCACACTGCCTGTAGAAAGAGTTTCCAACATCTGCATCAGAGCCGTTTGTCAGAGGCTTGTGAGATGCAAGTGGAATAAGCAGACCTGGATGGTGTCTCCAGCTGCAGTGGAGTGGTATTCTGGGTACCTCCTGGCTTAGAACACTGTTACGTTCTCAGTGCCCGAGGAACGCAGCTAGTTGAAAGCTGGCTTGTAGGCCTGCTTCCTTGTGCGAACTGACGTCAGGGCAAGGATCCTCCCGTATCCTGACTGCCCGTAGACGTAGGTCCCAGCATCCTTATGTTAGGTGCCGAAGAGGTTCTGTGAAAACCTTGTGGAAGTGCCAGGATTCTCCTCAAGTGTATCTGATCTCAATACAGACAATGCAAACGTCCTTGTGCAATGAGAGTGTAGCTCGGTCCTAGCTCCCATCAAAGTGTCTAGCAGACATCTGCCTGCAAAGCATACACACTTCCGAGAGTTGAGCTTATGGACTGTCCCTCCCACATCCTGCCTGCAGGTACACCGCGCTCCTAACAGGCCTAGCCCTGATGGTTGCCTGAAGTGTTGTGAGAGCTAAGTGGAAAGTCCCGGCCAACAAGACTAGTGCATCCGAGCTCAATCCAGCGATTTCCTAGTTTTACCCGTGCGAACCAGGTGCTACATCCTAAGTGCCATACGAGAGAAGCTAGCTGAACGCCTTGTCCAAAAGCAACTTACTTCGGAGAGTTGAGCTCACCCTCAGTCCCTCACAGTTGCACACTGCCTGCAGAAAGAGTTTCCAACATCTGCACCACAGCCGTTTGTCAGAGGCTTGTGAGACGCAAGTGGAATAAGCAGACCTGGAAGGTGTCTCCAGCTGCATTGGAGTGGTATTCTGGGTACCTCCTGGCTTAGAGTACTGCTACGTTCTCAGTGCCCTAAGAACGCAGCTGGTTGAAAGCTGGCTTGTAGGCATGCTTCCTTCTACGAGCTGAGGTCAGGGCAGGACCCTCCCGCATCCTGACTGCCCGTAGACATAGTACCCAGCATCCTAATGTTATTCGCCCTAGGAGGTTTTGTGCATAGCATGTGGAAGTGACAGGATTCTCCTCAAGTGTATCTGAAAATACAGACATTGCAAACGTCCTTGTTCAATGAGAGTGTAGCTCGGTCCTAGCTCCCATCAAAGTGTCTAGCAGACATGTGCCTGCAAAGCATACACACTTCCGAGAGTTGAGCTTATGGACTGTCCCTCCTACATCCTGCCTGCAGGTACACCGCGCTCCTAACAGGCCTAGCCCTGATGGTTGCCTGAAGTGTTGTGAGAGCTAAGTGGAAAGTCCCGGCCAACAAGACTAGTGCATCCGAGCTCAATCCAGCGATTTCCTAGTTTTTCCCGTGCGAACCAGGTGCTACATCCTAAGTGCCATACGAGAGAAGCTAGCTGAACGCCTTGTCCAAAAGCAACTTACCTCGGAGAGTTGAGCTCACCCTCAGTCCCTCGCAGTTGCACACTGCCTGTAGAAAGAGTTTCCAACATCTGCATCAGAGCCGTTTGTCAGAGGCTTGTGAGATGCAAGTGGAATAAGCAGACCTGGATGGTGTCTCCAGCTGCAGTGGAGTGGTATTCTGGGTACCTCCTGGCTTAGAACACTGTTACGTTCTCAGTGCCCGAGGAACGCAGCTAGTTGAAAGCTGGCTTGTAGGCGTGCTTCCTTGTGCGAACTGACGTCAGGGCAGGATCCTCCCGCATCCTGACTGCCCGTAGACGTAGGTCCCAGCATCCTTATGTTAGGTGCCGAAGAGGTTCTGTGAAAACCTTGTGGAAGTGCCAGGATTCTCCTCAAGTGTATCTGATCTCAATACAGACAATGCAAACGTCCTTGTTCAATGAGAGTGTAGCTCGGTCCTAGCTCCCATCAAAGTGTCTAGCAGACATCTGCCTGCAAAGCATACACACTTCCGAGAGTTGAGCTTATGGACTGTCCCTCCGACATCCTGCCTGCAGGTACACCGCGCTCCTAACAGGCCTAGCCCTGATGGTTGCCTGAAGTGTTGTGAGAGCTAAGTGGAAAGTCCCGGCCAACAAGACTAGTGCATCCGAGCTCAATCCAGCGATTTCCTAGTTTTTCCCGTGCGAACCAGGTGCTACATCCTAAGTGCCATACGAGAGAAGCTAGCTGAACGCCTTGTCCAAAAGCAACTTACTTCGGAGAGTTGAGCTCACCCTCAGTCCCTCGCAGTTGCACACTGCCTGCAGAAAGAGTTTCCAACATCTGCACCACAGCCGTTTGTCATAGGCTTGTGAGACGCAAGTGGAATAAGCAGACCTGGATGGTGTCTCCAGCTGCAGTGGAGTGGTATTCTGGGTACCTCCTGGCTTAGAACACTGTTACGTTCTCAGTGCCCGAGGAACGCAGCTAGTTGAAAGCTGGCTTGTAGGCGTGCTTCCTTGTGCGAACTGACGTCAGGGCAGGATCCTCCCGCATCCTGACTGCCCGTAGACGTAGGTCCCAGCATCCTTATGTTAGGTGCCGAAGAGGTTCTGTGAAAACCTTGTGGAAGTGCCAGGATTCTCCTCAAGTGTATCTGATCTCAATACAGACAATGCAAACGTCCTTGTTCAATGAGAGTGTAGCTCGGTCCTAGCTCCCATCAAAGTGTCTAGCAGACATCTGCCTGCAAAGCATACACACTTCCGAGAGTTGAGCTTATGGACTGTCCCTCCCACATCCTGCCTGCAGGTACACCGCGCTCCTAACAGGCCTAGCCCTGATGGTTGCCTGAAGTGTTGTGAGAGCTAAGTGGAAAGTCCCGGCCAACAAGACTAGTGCATCCGAGCTCAATCCAGCGATTTCCTAGTTTTTCCCGTGCGAACCAGGTGCTACATCCTAAGTGCCATACGAGAGAAGCTAGCTGAACGCCTTGTCCAAAAGCAACTTACTTCGGAGAGTTGAGCTCACCCTCAGTCCCTCGCAGTTGCACACTGCCTGTAGAAAGAGTTTCCAACATCTGCATCAGAGCAGTTTGTCGGAGGCTTGTGAGATGCAAGTGGAATAAGCAGACCTGGATGGTGTCTCCAGCTGCAGTGGAGTGGTATTCTGGGTACCTCCTGGCTTAGAGTACTGCTACGTTCTCAGTGCCCTAAGAACGCAGCTGGTTGAAAGCTGGCTTGTAGGCATGCTTCCTTCTACGAGCTGAGGTCAGGGCAGGACCCTCCCGCATCCTGACTGCCCGTAGACATAGTACCCAGCATCCTAATGTTATTCGCCCTAGGAGGTTTTGTGCATAGCATGTGGAAGTGACAGGATTCTCCTCAAGAGTATCTGAAAATACAGACATTGCAGACGTCCTTGTTCAATGAGAGTGTAGCTCGGTCCTAGCTCCCATCAAAGTGTCTAGCAGACATCTGCCTGCAAAGCATACACACTTCCGAGAGTTGAGCTTATGGACTATCCCTCCCACATCCTGCCTTCAAGTACCTGGCACTCCAAACAGGCCTATTCCCGATGCGTCTCTGAAGTGTTGTGAGAGCTACGTTGAAAGTCCCTGCCCACAAGACTAGTGCATCCAAGCTGATTCCAGCGATTTCCAGTTTTTCCCGTGCGAACCAGGTGCTACATCCTAAGTGCCATACGAGAGAAGCTACCTGAACGCCTTGTCCAAAGCAACTTACTTCGGAGAGTTGAGCTCACCCTCAGTCCCTCACAGTTGCACACTGCCTGCAGAAAGAGTTTCCAACATCTGCACCACAGCCGTTTGTCAGAGGCTTGTGAGACGCAAGTGGAATAAGCAGACCTGGATGGTGTCTCCACCTGCAGTGGAGTGGTATTCTGGGTACCTCCTGGCTTAGAGTACTGCTACGTTCTCAGTGCCCTAAGAACGCAGCTGGGTGAATGCTGGCTTGTAGGCATGCTTCCTTCTACGAGCTGAGGTCACGGCAGGACCCTCCCGCATCCTGACTGCCCATAGACATAGTACCCAGCATCCTAATGTTATTCGCCCTAGGAGGTTTTGTGCATAGCATGTGGAAGTGACAGGATTCTCCTCAAGTGTATCTGAAAATACAGACATTGCAAACGTCCTTGTTCAATGAGAGTGTAGCTCGGTCCTAGCTCCCATCAAAGTGTCTAGCAGACATCTGCCTGCAAAGCATACACACTTCCGAGAGTTGAGCTTATGGACTGTCCCTCCCACATCCTGCCTGCAGGTACACCGCGCTCCTAACAGGCCTAGCCCTGATGGTTGCCTGAAGTGTTGTGAGAGCTAAGTGGAAAGTCCCGGCCAACAAGACTAGTGCATCCGAGCTCAATCCAGCGATTTCCTAGTTTTTCCCGTGCGAACCAGGTGCTACATCCTAAGTGCCATACGAGAGAAGCTAGCTGAACGCCTTGTCCAAAAGCAACTTACCTCGGAGAGTTGAGCTCACCCTCAGTCCCTCGCAGTTGCACACTGCCTGTAGAAAGAGTTTCCAACATCTGCATCAGAGCCGTTTGTCAGAGGCTTGTGAGATGCAAGTGGAATAAGCAGACCTGGATGGTGTCTCCAGCTGCAGTGGAGTGGTATTCTGGGTACCTCCTGGCTTAGAACACTGTTACGTTCTCAGTGCCCGAGGAACGCAGCTAGTTGAAAGCTGGCTTGTAGGCGTGCTTCCTTGTGCGAACTGACGTCAGGGCAGGATCCTCCCGCATCCTGACTGCCCGTAGACGTAGGTCCCAGCATCCTTATGTTAGGTGCCGAAGAGGTTCTGTGAAAACCTTGTGGAAGTGCCAGGATTCTCCTCAAGTGTATCTGATCTCAATACAGACAATGCAAACGTCCTTGTTCAATGAGAGTGTAGCTCGGTCCTAGCTCCCATCAAAGTGTCTAGCAGACATCTGCCTGCAAAGCATACACACTTCCGAGAGTTGAGCTTATGGACTGTCCCTCCGACATCCTGCCTGCAGGTACACCGCGCTCCTAACAGGCCTAGCCCTGATGGTTGCCTGAAGTGTTGTGAGAGCTAAGTGGAAAGTCCCGGCCAACAAGACTAGTGCATCCGAGCTCAATCCAGCGATTTCCTAGTTTTTCCCGTGCGAACCAGGTGCTACATCCTAAGTGCCATACGAGAGAAGCTAGCTGAACGCCTTGTCCAAAAGCAACTTACTTCGGAGAGTTGAGCTCACCCTCAGTCCCTCGCAGTTGCACACTGCCTGCAGAAAGAGTTTCCAACATCTGCACCACAGCCGTTTGTCATAGGCTTGTGAGACGCAAGTGGAATAAGCAGACCTGGATGGTGTCTCCAGCTGCAGTGGAGTGGTATTCTGGGTACCTCCTGGCTTAGAGTACTGCTACGTTCTCAGTGCCCTAAGAACGCAGCTGGTTGAAAGCTGGCTTGTAGGCATGATTCCTTCTACGAGCTGAGGTCAGGGCAGGACCCTACCGCATCCTGACTGCCCGTAGACATAGTACCCAGCATCCTAATGTTATTCGCCCTAGGAGGTTTTGCGCATAGCATGTGGAAGTGACAGGATTCTCCTCAAGTGTATCTGATCTCAATACAGACACTGCAAACGTCCTTGTTCAATGAGAGTGTAGCTCGGTCCTAGCTCCCATCAAAGTGTCTAGCAGACATCTGCCTGCAAAGCATACACACTTCTGAGAGTTGAGCTTATGGACTGTCCCTCCCACATCCTGCCTGCTGGTACACCGCGCTCCTAACAGGCCTAGCCCTGATGGTTGCCTGAAGTGTTGTGAGAGCTAAGTGGAAAGTCCCGGCCAACAAGACTAGTGCATCCGAGCTCAATCCAGCGATTTCCTAGTTTTTCCCGTGCGAACCAGGTGCTACATCCTAAGTGCCATACGAGAGAAGCTAGCTGAACGCCTTGTCCAAAAGCAACTTACCTCGGAGAGTTGAGCTCACCCTCAGTCCCTCGCAGTTGCACACTGCCTGTAGAAAGAGTTTCCAACATCTGCATCAGAGCCGTTTGTCAGAGGCTTGTGAGATGCAAGTGGAATAAGCAGACCTGGATGGTGTCTCCAGCTGCAGTGGAGTGGTATTCTGGGTACCTCCTGGCTTAGAACACTGTTACGTTCTCAGTGCCCGAGGAACGCAGCTAGTTGAAAGCTGGCTTGTAGGCCTGCTTCCTTGTGCGAACTGACGTCAGGGCAAGGATCCTCCCGCATCCTGACTGCCCGTAGACGTAGGTCCCAGCATCCTTATGTTAGGTGCCGAAGAGGTTCTGTGAAAACCTTGTGGAAGTGCCAGGATTCTCCTCAAGTGTATCTGATCTCAATACAGACAATGCAAACGTCCTTGTTCAATGAGAGTGTAGCTCGGTCCTAGCTCCCATCAAAGTGTCTAGCAGACATCTGCCTGCAAAGCATACACACTTCCGAGAGTTGAGCTTATGGACTGTCCCTCCCACATCCTGCCTGCAGGTACACCGCGCTCCTAACAGGCCTAGCCCTGATGGTTGCCTGAAGTGTTGTGAGAGCTAAGTGGAAAGTCCCGGCCAACAAGACTAGTGCATCCGAGCTCAATCCAGCGATTTCCTAGTTTTTCCCGTGCGAACCAGGTGCTACATCCTAAGTGCCATACGAGAGAAGCTAGCTGAACGCCTTGTCCAAAAGCAACTTACCTCGGAGAGTTGAGCTCACCCTCAGTCCCTCGCAGTTGCACACTGCCTGTAGAAAGAGTTTCCAACATCTGCATCAGAGCCGTTTGTCAGAGGCTTGTGAGATGCAAGTGGAATAAGCAGACCTGGATGGTGTCTCCAGCTGCAGTGGAGTGGTATTCTGGGTACCTCCTGGCTTAGAACACTGTTACGTTCTCAGTGCCCGAGGAACGCAGCTAGTTGAAAGCTGGCTTGTAGGCCTGCTTCCTTGTGCGAACTGACGTCAGGGCAAGGATCCTCCCGTATCCTGACTGCCCGTAGACGTAGGTCCCAGCATCCTTATGTTAGGTGCCGAAGAGGTTCTGTGAAAACCTTGTGGAAGTGCCAGGATTCTCCTCAAGTGTATCTGATCTCAATACAGACAATGCAAACGTCCTTGTGCAATGAGAGTGTAGCTCGGTCCTAGCTCCCATCAAAGTGTCTAGCAGACATCTGCCTGCAAAGCATACACACTTCCGAGAGTTGAGCTTATGGACTGTCCCTCCCACATCCTGCCTGCAGGTACACCGCGCTCCTAACAGGCCTAGCCCTGATGGTTGCCTGAAGTGTTGTGAGAGCTAAGTGGAAAGTCCCGGCCAACAAGACTAGTGCATCCGAGCTCAATCCAGCGATTTCCTAGTTTTACCCGTGCGAACCAGGTGCTACATCCTAAGTGCCATACGAGAGAAGCTAGCTGAACGCCTTGTCCAAAAGCAACTTACTTCGGAGAGTTGAGCTCACCCTCAGTCCCTCACAGTTGCACACTGCCTGCAGAAAGAGTTTCCAACATCTGCACCACAGCCGTTTGTCAGAGGCTTGTGAGACGCAAGTGGAATAAGCAGACCTGGAAGGTGTCTCCAGCTGCATTGGAGTGGTATTCTGGGTACCTCCTGGCTTAGAGTACTGCTACGTTCTCAGTGCCCTAAGAACGCAGCTGGTTGAAAGCTGGCTTGTAGGCATGCTTCCTTCTACGAGCTGAGGTCAGGGCAGGACCCTCCCGCATCCTGACTGCCCGTAGACATAGTACCCAGCATCCTAATGTTATTCGCCCTAGGAGGTTTTGTGCATAGCATGTGGAAGTGACAGGATTCTCCTCAAGTGTATCTGAAAATACAGACATTGCAAACGTCCTTGTTCAATGAGAGTGTAGCTCGGTCCTAGCTCCCATCAAAGTGTCTAGCAGACATGTGCCTGCAAAGCATACACACTTCCGAGAGTTGAGCTTATGGACTGTCCCTCCTACATCCTGCCTGCAGGTACACCGCGCTCCTAACAGGCCTAGCCCTGATGGTTGCCTGAAGTGTTGTGAGAGCTAAGTGGAAAGTCCCGGCCAACAAGACTAGTGCATCCGAGCTCAATCCAGCGATTTCCTAGTTTTTCCCGTGCGAACCAGGTGCTACATCCTAAGTGCCATACGAGAGAAGCTAGCTGAACGCCTTGTCCAAAAGCAACTTACCTCGGAGAGTTGAGCTCACCCTCAGTCCCTCGCAGTTGCACACTGCCTGTAGAAAGAGTTTCCAACATCTGCATCAGAGCCGTTTGTCAGAGGCTTGTGAGATGCAAGTGGAATAAGCAGACCTGGATGGTGTCTCCAGCTGCAGTGGAGTGGTATTCTGGGTACCTCCTGGCTTAGAACACTGTTACGTTCTCAGTGCCCGAGGAACGCAGCTAGTTGAAAGCTGGCTTGTAGGCGTGCTTCCTTGTGCGAACTGACGTCAGGGCAGGATCCTCCCGCATCCTGACTGCCCGTAGACGTAGGTCCCAGCATCCTTATGTTAGGTGCCGAAGAGGTTCTGTGAAAACCTTGTGGAAGTGCCAGGATTCTCCTCAAGTGTATCTGATCTCAATACAGACAATGCAAACGTCCTTGTTCAATGAGAGTGTAGCTCGGTCCTAGCTCCCATCAAAGTGTCTAGCAGACATCTGCCTGCAAAGCATACACACTTCCGAGAGTTGAGCTTATGGACTGTCCCTCCGACATCCTGCCTGCAGGTACACCGCGCTCCTAACAGGCCTAGCCCTGATGGTTGCCTGAAGTGTTGTGAGAGCTAAGTGGAAAGTCCCGGCCAACAAGACTAGTGCATCCGAGCTCAATCCAGCGATTTCCTAGTTTTTCCCGTGCGAACCAGGTGCTACATCCTAAGTGCCATACGAGAGAAGCTAGCTGAACGCCTTGTCCAAAAGCAACTTACTTCGGAGAGTTGAGCTCACCCTCAGTCCCTCGCAGTTGCACACTGCCTGCAGAAAGAGTTTCCAACATCTGCACCACAGCCGTTTGTCATAGGCTTGTGAGACGCAAGTGGAATAAGCAGACCTGGATGGTGTCTCCAGCTGCAGTGGAGTGGTATTCTGGGTACCTCCTGGCTTAGAACACTGTTACGTTCTCAGTGCCCGAGGAACGCAGCTAGTTGAAAGCTGGCTTGTAGGCGTGCTTCCTTGTGCGAACTGACGTCAGGGCAGGATCCTCCCGCATCCTGACTGCCCGTAGACGTAGGTCCCAGCATCCTTATGTTAGGTGCCGAAGAGGTTCTGTGAAAACCTTGTGGAAGTGCCAGGATTCTCCTCAAGTGTATCTGATCTCAATACAGACAATGCAAACGTCCTTGTTCAATGAGAGTGTAGCTCGGTCCTAGCTCCCATCAAAGTGTCTAGCAGACATCTGCCTGCAAAGCATACACACTTCCGAGAGTTGAGCTTATGGACTGTCCCTCCCACATCCTGCCTGCAGGTACACCGCGCTCCTAACAGGCCTAGCCCTGATGGTTGCCTGAAGTGTTGTGAGAGCTAAGTGGAAAGTCCCGGCCAACAAGACTAGTGCATCCGAGCTCAATCCAGCGATTTCCTAGTTTTTCCCGTGCGAACCAGGTGCTACATCCTAAGTGCCATACGAGAGAAGCTAGCTGAACGCCTTGTCCAAAAGCAACTTACTTCGGAGAGTTGAGCTCACCCTCAGTCCCTCGCAGTTGCACACTGCCTGTAGAAAGAGTTTCCAACATCTGCATCAGAGCAGTTTGTCGGAGGCTTGTGAGATGCAAGTGGAATAAGCAGACCTGGATGGTGTCTCCAGCTGCAGTGGAGTGGTATTCTGGGTACCTCCTGGCTTAGAGTACTGCTACGTTCTCAGTGCCCTAAGAACGCAGCTGGTTGAAAGCTGGCTTGTAGGCATGCTTCCTTCTACGAGCTGAGGTCAGGGCAGGACCCTCCCGCATCCTGACTGCCCGTAGACATAGTACCCAGCATCCTAATGTTATTCGCCCTAGGAGGTTTTGTGCATAGCATGTGGAAGTGACAGGATTCTCCTCAAGAGTATCTGAAAATACAGACATTGCAGACGTCCTTGTTCAATGAGAGTGTAGCTCGGTCCTAGCTCCCATCAAAGTGTCTAGCAGACATCTGCCTGCAAAGCATACACACTTCCGAGAGTTGAGCTTATGGACTATCCCTCCCACATCCTGCCTTCAAGTACCTGGCACTCCAAACAGGCCTATTCCCGATGCGTCTCTGAAGTGTTGTGAGAGCTACGTTGAAAGTCCCTGCCCACAAGACTAGTGCATCCAAGCTGATTCCAGCGATTTCCAGTTTTTCCCGTGCGAACCAGGTGCTACATCCTAAGTGCCATACGAGAGAAGCTACCTGAACGCCTTGTCCAAAGCAACTTACTTCGGAGAGTTGAGCTCACCCTCAGTCCCTCACAGTTGCACACTGCCTGCAGAAAGAGTTTCCAACATCTGCACCACAGCCGTTTGTCAGAGGCTTGTGAGACGCAAGTGGAATAAGCAGACCTGGATGGTGTCTCCACCTGCAGTGGAGTGGTATTCTGGGTACCTCCTGGCTTAGAGTACTGCTACGTTCTCAGTGCCCTAAGAACGCAGCTGGGTGAATGCTGGCTTGTAGGCATGCTTCCTTCTACGAGCTGAGGTCACGGCAGGACCCTCCCGCATCCTGACTGCCCATAGACATAGTACCCAGCATCCTAATGTTATTCGCCCTAGGAGGTTTTGTGCATAGCATGTGGAAGTGACAGGATTCTCCTCAAGTGTATCTGAAAATACAGACATTGCAAACGTCCTTGTTCAATGAGAGTGTAGCTCGGTCCTAGCTCCCATCAAAGTGTCTAGCAGACATCTGCCTGCAAAGCATACACACTTCCGAGAGTTGAGCTTATGGACTGTCCCTCCTACATCCTGCCTGCAGGTACACCGCGCTCCTAACAGGCCTAGCCCTGATGGTTGCCTGAAGTGTTGTGAGAGCTAAGTGGAAAGTCCCGGCCAACAAGACTAGTGCATCCGAGCTCAATCCAGCGATTTCCTAGTTTTTCCCGTGCGAACCAGGTGCTACATCCTAAGTGCCATACGAGAGAAGCTAGCTGAACGCCTTGTCCAAAAGCAACTTACCTCGGAGAGTTGAGCTCACCCTCAGTCCCTCGCAGTTGCACACTGCCTGTAGAAAGAGTTTCCAACATCTGCATCAGAGCCGTTTGTCAGAGGCTTGTGAGATGCAAGTGGAATAAGCAGACCTGGATGGTGTCTCCAGCTGCAGTGGAGTGGTATTCTGGGTACCTCCTGGCTTAGAACACTGTTACGTTCTCAGTGCCCGAGGAACGCAGCTAGTTGAAAGCTGGCTTGTAGGCGTGCTTCCTTGTGCGAACTGACGTCAGGGCAGGATCCTCCCGCATCCTGACTGCCCGTAGACGTAGGTCCCAGCATCCTTATGTTAGGTGCCGAAGAGGTTCTGTGAAAACCTTGTGGAAGTGCCAGGATTCTCCTCAAGTGTATCTGATCTCAATACAGACAATGCAAACGTCCTTGTTCAATGAGAGTGTAGCTCGGTCCTAGCTCCCATCAAAGTGTCTAGCAGACATCTGCCTGCAAAGCATACACACTTCCGAGAGTTGAGCTTATGGACTGTCCCTCCGACATCCTGCCTGCAGGTACACCGCGCTCCTAACAGGCCTAGCCCTGATGGTTGCCTGAAGTGTTGTGAGAGCTAAGTGGAAAGTCCCGGCCAACAAGACTAGTGCATCCGAGCTCAATCCAGCGATTTCCTAGTTTTTCCCGTGCGAACCAGGTGCTACATCCTAAGTGCCATACGAGAGAAGCTAGCTGAACGCCTTGTCCAAAAGCAACTTACTTCGGAGAGTTGAGCTCACCCTCAGTCCCTCGCAGTTGCACACTGCCTGCAGAAAGAGTTTCCAACATCTGCACCACAGCCGTTTGTCATAGGCTTGTGAGACGCAAGTGGAATAAGCAGACCTGGATGGTGTCTCCAGCTGCAGTGGAGTGGTATTCTGGGTACCTCCTGGCTTAGAACACTGTTACGTTCTCAGTGCCCGAGGAACGCAGCTAGTTGAAAGCTGGCTTGTAGGCGTGCTTCCTTGTGCGAACTGACGTCAGGGCAGGATCCTCCCGCATCCTGACTGCCCGTAGACGTAGGTCCCAGCATCCTTATGTTAGGTGCCGAAGAGGTTCTGTGAAAACCTTGTGGAAGTGCCAGGATTCTCCTCAAGTGTATCTGATCTCAATACAGACAATGCAAACGTCCTTGTTCAATGAGAGTGTAGCTCGGTCCTAGCTCCCATCAAAGTGTCTAGCAGACATCTGCCTGCAAAGCATACACACTTCCGAGAGTTGAGCTTATGGACTGTCCCTCCCACATCCTGCCTGCAGGTACACCGCGCTCCTAACAGGCCTAGCCCTGATGGTTGCCTGAAGTGTTGTGAGAGCTAAGTGGAAAGTCCCGGCCAACAAGACTAGTGCATCCGAGCTCAATCCAGCGATTTCCTAGTTTTTCCCGTGCGAACCAGGTGCTACATCCTAAGTGCCATACGAGAGAAGCTAGCTGAACGCCTTGTCCAAAAGCAACTTACCTCGGAGAGTTGAGCTCACCCTCAGTCCCTCGCAGTTGCACACTGCCTGTAGAAAGAGTTTCCAACATCTGCATCAGAGCCGTTTGTCAGAGGCTTGTGAGATGCAAGTGGAATAAGCAGACCTGGATGGTGTCTCCAGCTGCAGTGGAGTGGTATTCTGGGTACCTCCTGGCTTAGAACACTGTTACGTTCTCAGTGCCCGAGGAACGCAGCTAGTTGAAAGCTGGCTTGTAGGCCTGCTTCCTTGTGCGAACTGACGTCAGGGCAAGGATCCTCCCGTATCCTGACTGCCCGTAGACGTAGGTCCCAGCATCCTTATGTTAGGTGCCGAAGAGGTTCTGTGAAAACCTTGTGGAAGTGCCAGGATTCTCCTCAAGTGTATCTGATCTCAATACAGACAATGCAAACGTCCTTGTGCAATGAGAGTGTAGCTCGGTCCTAGCTCCCATCAAAGTGTCTAGCAGACATCTGCCTGCAAAGCATACACACTTCCGAGAGTTGAGCTTATGGACTGTCCCTCCCACATCCTGCCTGCAGGTACACCGCGCTCCTAACAGGCCTAGCCCTGATGGTTGCCTGAAGTGTTGTGAGAGCTAAGTGGAAAGTCCCGGCCAACAAGACTAGTGCATCCGAGCTCAATCCAGCGATTTCCTAGTTTTACCCGTGCGAACCAGGTGCTACATCCTAAGTGCCATACGAGAGAAGCTAGCTGAACGCCTTGTCCAAAAGCAACTTACTTCGGAGAGTTGAGCTCACCCTCAGTCCCTCACAGTTGCACACTGCCTGCAGAAAGAGTTTCCAACATCTGCACCACAGCCGTTTGTCAGAGGCTTGTGAGACGCAAGTGGAATAAGCAGACCTGGAAGGTGTCTCCAGCTGCATTGGAGTGGTATTCTGGGTACCTCCTGGCTTAGAGTACTGCTACGTTCTCAGTGCCCTAAGAACGCAGCTGGTTGAAAGCTGGCTTGTAGGCATGCTTCCTTCTACGAGCTGAGGTCAGGGCAGGACCCTCCCGCATCCTGACTGCCCGTAGACATAGTACCCAGCATCCTAATGTTATTCGCCCTAGGAGGTTTTGTGCATAGCATGTGGAAGTGACAGGATTCTCCTCAAGTGTATCTGAAAATACAGACATTGCAAACGTCCTTGTTCAATGAGAGTGTAGCTCGGTCCTAGCTCCCATCAAAGTGTCTAGCAGACATGTGCCTGCAAAGCATACACACTTCCGAGAGTTGAGCTTATGGACTGTCCCTCCTACATCCTGCCTGCAGGTACACCGCGCTCCTAACAGGCCTAGCCCTGATGGTTGCCTGAAGTGTTGTGAGAGCTAAGTGGAAAGTCCCGGCCAACAAGACTAGTGCATCCGAGCTCAATCCAGCGATTTCCTAGTTTTTCCCGTGCGAACCAGGTGCTACATCCTAAGTGCCATACGAGAGAAGCTAGCTGAACGCCTTGTCCAAAAGCAACTTACCTCGGAGAGTTGAGCTCACCCTCAGTCCCTCGCAGTTGCACACTGCCTGTAGAAAGAGTTTCCAACATCTGCATCAGAGCCGTTTGTCAGAGGCTTGTGAGATGCAAGTGGAATAAGCAGACCTGGATGGTGTCTCCAGCTGCAGTGGAGTGGTATTCTGGGTACCTCCTGGCTTAGAACACTGTTACGTTCTCAGTGCCCGAGGAACGCAGCTAGTTGAAAGCTGGCTTGTAGGCGTGCTTCCTTGTGCGAACTGACGTCAGGGCAGGATCCTCCCGCATCCTGACTGCCCGTAGACGTAGGTCCCAGCATCCTTATGTTAGGTGCCGAAGAGGTTCTGTGAAAACCTTGTGGAAGTGCCAGGATTCTCCTCAAGTGTATCTGATCTCAATACAGACAATGCAAACGTCCTTGTTCAATGAGAGTGTAGCTCGGTCCTAGCTCCCATCAAAGTGTCTAGCAGACATCTGCCTGCAAAGCATACACACTTCCGAGAGTTGAGCTTATGGACTGTCCCTCCGACATCCTGCCTGCAGGTACACCGCGCTCCTAACAGGCCTAGCCCTGATGGTTGCCTGAAGTGTTGTGAGAGCTAAGTGGAAAGTCCCGGCCAACAAGACTAGTGCATCCGAGCTCAATCCAGCGATTTCCTAGTTTTTCCCGTGCGAACCAGGTGCTACATCCTAAGTGCCATACGAGAGAAGCTAGCTGAACGCCTTGTCCAAAAGCAACTTACTTCGGAGAGTTGAGCTCACCCTCAGTCCCTCGCAGTTGCACACTGCCTGCAGAAAGAGTTTCCAACATCTGCACCACAGCCGTTTGTCATAGGCTTGTGAGACGCAAGTGGAATAAGCAGACCTGGATGGTGTCTCCAGCTGCAGTGGAGTGGTATTCTGGGTACCTCCTGGCTTAGAACACTGTTACGTTCTCAGTGCCCGAGGAACGCAGCTAGTTGAAAGCTGGCTTGTAGGCGTGCTTCCTTGTGCGAACTGACGTCAGGGCAGGATCCTCCCGCATCCTGACTGCCCGTAGACGTAGGTCCCAGCATCCTTATGTTAGGTGCCGAAGAGGTTCTGTGAAAACCTTGTGGAAGTGCCAGGATTCTCCTCAAGTGTATCTGATCTCAATACAGACAATGCAAACGTCCTTGTTCAATGAGAGTGTAGCTCGGTCCTAGCTCCCATCAAAGTGTCTAGCAGACATCTGCCTGCAAAGCATACACACTTCCGAGAGTTGAGCTTATGGACTGTCCCTCCCACATCCTGCCTGCAGGTACACCGCGCTCCTAACAGGCCTAGCCCTGATGGTTGCCTGAAGTGTTGTGAGAGCTAAGTGGAAAGTCCCGGCCAACAAGACTAGTGCATCCGAGCTCAATCCAGCGATTTCCTAGTTTTTCCCGTGCGAACCAGGTGCTACATCCTAAGTGCCATACGAGAGAAGCTAGCTGAACGCCTTGTCCAAAAGCAACTTACTTCGGAGAGTTGAGCTCACCCTCAGTCCCTCGCAGTTGCACACTGCCTGTAGAAAGAGTTTCCAACATCTGCATCAGAGCAGTTTGTCGGAGGCTTGTGAGATGCAAGTGGAATAAGCAGACCTGGATGGTGTCTCCAGCTGCAGTGGAGTGGTATTCTGGGTACCTCCTGGCTTAGAGTACTGCTACGTTCTCAGTGCCCTAAGAACGCAGCTGGTTGAAAGCTGGCTTGTAGGCATGCTTCCTTCTACGAGCTGAGGTCAGGGCAGGACCCTCCCGCATCCTGACTGCCCGTAGACATAGTACCCAGCATCCTAATGTTATTCGCCCTAGGAGGTTTTGTGCATAGCATGTGGAAGTGACAGGATTCTCCTCAAGAGTATCTGAAAATACAGACATTGCAGACGTCCTTGTTCAATGAGAGTGTAGCTCGGTCCTAGCTCCCATCAAAGTGTCTAGCAGACATCTGCCTGCAAAGCATACACACTTCCGAGAGTTGAGCTTATGGACTATCCCTCCCACATCCTGCCTTCAAGTACCTGGCACTCCAAACAGGCCTATTCCCGATGCGTCTCTGAAGTGTTGTGAGAGCTACGTTGAAAGTCCCTGCCCACAAGACTAGTGCATCCAAGCTGATTCCAGCGATTTCCAGTTTTTCCCGTGCGAACCAGGTGCTACATCCTAAGTGCCATACGAGAGAAGCTACCTGAACGCCTTGTCCAAAGCAACTTACTTCGGAGAGTTGAGCTCACCCTCAGTCCCTCACAGTTGCACACTGCCTGCAGAAAGAGTTTCCAACATCTGCACCACAGCCGTTTGTCAGAGGCTTGTGAGACGCAAGTGGAATAAGCAGACCTGGATGGTGTCTCCACCTGCAGTGGAGTGGTATTCTGGGTACCTCCTGGCTTAGAGTACTGCTACGTTCTCAGTGCCCTAAGAACGCAGCTGGGTGAATGCTGGCTTGTAGGCATGCTTCCTTCTACGAGCTGAGGTCACGGCAGGACCCTCCCGCATCCTGACTGCCCATAGACATAGTACCCAGCATCCTAATGTTATTCGCCCTAGGAGGTTTTGTGCATAGCATGTGGAAGTGACAGGATTCTCCTCAAGTGTATCTGAAAATACAGACATTGCAAACGTCCTTGTTCAATGAGAGTGTAGCTCGGTCCTAGCTCCCATCAAAGTGTCTAGCAGACATCTGCCTGCAAAGCATACACACTTCCGAGAGTTGAGCTTATGGACTGTCCCTCCTACATCCTGCCTGCAGGTACACCGCGCTCCTAACAGGCCTAGCCCTGATGGTTGCCTGAAGTGTTGTGAGAGCTAAGTGGAAAGTCCCGGCCAACAAGACTAGTGCATCCGAGCTCAATCCAGCGATTTCCTAGTTTTTCCCGTGCGAACCAGGTGCTACATCCTAAGTGCCATACGAGAGAAGCTAGCTGAACGCCTTGTCCAAAAGCAACTTACCTCGGAGAGTTGAGCTCACCCTCAGTCCCTCGCAGTTGCACACTGCCTGTAGAAAGAGTTTCCAACATCTGCATCAGAGCCGTTTGTCAGAGGCTTGTGAGATGCAAGTGGAATAAGCAGACCTGGATGGTGTCTCCAGCTGCAGTGGAGTGGTATTCTGGGTACCTCCTGGCTTAGAACACTGTTACGTTCTCAGTGCCCGAGGAACGCAGCTAGTTGAAAGCTGGCTTGTAGGCGTGCTTCCTTGTGCGAACTGACGTCAGGGCAGGATCCTCCCGCATCCTGACTGCCCGTAGACGTAGGTCCCAGCATCCTTATGTTAGGTGCCGAAGAGGTTCTGTGAAAACCTTGTGGAAGTGCCAGGATTCTCCTCAAGTGTATCTGATCTCAATACAGACAATGCAAACGTCCTTGTTCAATGAGAGTGTAGCTCGGTCCTAGCTCCCATCAAAGTGTCTAGCAGACATCTGCCTGCAAAGCATACACACTTCCGAGAGTTGAGCTTATGGACTGTCCCTCCGACATCCTGCCTGCAGGTACACCGCGCTCCTAACAGCCCTAGCCCTGATGGTTGCCTGAAGTGTTGTGAGAGCTAAGTGGAAAGTCCCGGCCAACAAGACTAGTGCATCCGAGCTCAATCCAGCGATTTCCTAGTTTTTCCCGTGCGAACCAGGTGCTACATCCTAAGTGCCATACGAGAGAAGCTAGCTGAACGCCTTGTCCAAAAGCAACTTACTTCGGAGAGTTGAGCTCACCCTCAGTCCCTCGCAGTTGCACACTGCCTGCAGAAAGAGTTTCCAACATCTGCACCACAGCCGTTTGTCATAGGCTTGTGAGACGCAAGTGGAATAAGCAGACCTGGATGGTGTCTCCAGCTGCAGTGGAGTGGTATTCTGGGTACCTCCTGGCTTAGAACACTGTTACGTTCTCAGTGCCCGAGGAACGCAGCTAGTTGAAAGCTGGCTTGTAGGCGTGCTTCCTTGTGCGAACTGACGTCAGGGCAGGATCCTCCCGCATCCTGACTGCCCGTAGACGTAGGTCCCAGCATCCTTATGTTAGGTGCCGAAGAGGTTCTGTGAAAACCTTGTGGAAGTGCCAGGATTCTCCTCAAGTGTATCTGATCTCAATACAGACAATGCAAACGTCCTTGTTCAATGAGAGTGTAGCTCGGTCCTAGCTCCCATCAAAGTGTCTAGCAGACATCTGCCTGCAAAGCATACACACTTCCGAGAGTTGAGCTTATGGACTGTCCCTCCGACATCCTGCCTGCAGGTACACCGCGCTCCTAACAGGCCTAGCCCTGATGGTTGCCTGAAGTGTTGTGAGAGCTAAGTGGAAAGTCCCGGCCAACAAGACTAGTGCATCCGAGCTCAATCCAGCGATTTCCTAGTTTTTCCCGTGCGAACCAGGTGCTACATCCTAAGTGCCATACGAGAGAAGCTAGCTGAACGCCTTGTCCAAAAGCAACTTACTTCGGAGAGTTGAGCTCACCCTCAGTCCCTCGCAGTTGCACACTGCCTGTAGAAAGAGTTTCCAACATCTGCATCAGAGCAGTTTGTCGGAGGCTTGTGAGATGCAAGTGGAATAAGCAGACCTGGATGGTGTCTCCAGCTGCAGTGGAGTGGTATTCTGGGTACCTCCTGGCTTAGAGTACTGCTACGTTCTCAGTGCCCTAAGAACGCAGCTGGTTGAAAGCTGGCTTGTAGGCATGCTTCCTTCTACGAGCTGAGGTCAGGGCAGGACCCTCCCGCATCCTGACTGCCCGTAGACATAGTACCCAGCATCCTAATGTTATTCGCCCTAGGAGGTTTTGTGCATAGCATGTGGAAGTGACAGGATTCTCCTCAAGAGTATCTGAAAATACAGACATTGCAGACGTCCTTGTTCAATGAGAGTGTAGCTCGGTCCTAGCTCCCATCAAAGTGTCTAGCAGACATCTGCCTGCAAAGCATACACACTTCCGAGAGTTGAGCTTATGGACTATCCCTCCCACATCCTGCCTTCAAGTACCTGGCACTCCAAACAGGCCTATTCCCGATGCGTCTCTGAAGTGTTGTGAGAGCTACGTTGAAAGTCCCTGCCCACAAGACTAGTGCATCCAAGCTGATTCCAGCGATTTCCAGTTTTTCCCGTGCGAACCAGGTGCTACATCCTAAGTGCCATACGAGAGAAGCTAGCTGAACGCCTTGTCCAAAGCAACTTACTTCGGAGAGTTGAGCTCACCCTCAGTCCCTCACAGTTGCACACTGCCTGCAGAAAGAGTTTCCAACATCTGCACCACAGTCGTTTGTCAGAGGCTTGTGAGACGCAAGTGGAATAAGCAGACCTGGATGGTGTCTCCACCTGCAGTGGAGTGGTATTCTGGGTACCTCCTGGCTTAGAGTACTGCTACGTTCTCAGTGCCCTAAGAACGCAGCTGGGTGAATGCTGGCTTGTAGGCATGCTTCCTTCTACGAGCTGAGGTCACGGCAGGACCCTCCCGCATCCTGACTGCCCATAGACATAGTACCCAGCATCCTAATGTTATTCGCCCTAGGAGGTTTTGTGCATAGCATGTGGAAGTGACAGGATTCTCCTCAAGTGTATCTGAAAATACAGACATTGCAGACGTCCTTGTTCAATGAGAGTGTAGCTCGGTCCTAGCTCCCATCAAAGTGTCTAGCAGACATCTGCCTGCAAAGCATACACACTTCCGAGAGTTGAGCTTATGGACTGTCCCTCCTACATCCTGCCTGCAGGTACACCGCGCTCCTAACAGGCCTAGCCCTGATGGTTGCCTGAAGTGTTGTGAGAGCTAAGTGGAAAGTCCCGGCCAACAAGACTAGTGCATCCGAGCTCAATCCAGCGATTTCCTAGTTTTTCCCGTGCGAACCAGGTGCTACATCCTAAGTGCCATACGAGAGAAGCTAGCTGAACGCCTTGTCCAAAAGCAACTTACCTCGGAGAGTTGAGCTCACCCTCAGTCCCTCGCAGTTGCACACTGCCTGTAGAAAGAGTTTCCAACATCTGCATCAGAGCCGTTTGTCAGAGGCTTGTGAGATGCAAGTGGAATAAGCAGACCTGGATGGTGTCTCCAGCTGCAGTGGAGTGGTATTCTGGGTACCTCCTGGCTTAGAACACTGTTACGTTCTCAGTGCCCGAGGAACGCAGCTAGTTGAAAGCTGGCTTGTAGGCGTGCTTCCTTGTGCGAACTGACGTCAGGGCAGGATCCTCCCGCATCCTGACTGCCCGTAGACGTAGGTCCCAGCATCCTTATGTTAGGTGCCGAAGAGGTTCTGTGAAAACCTTGTGGAAGTGCCAGGATTCTCCTCAAGTGTATCTGATCTCAATACAGACAATGCAAACGTCCTTGTTCAATGAGAGTGTAGCTCGGTCCTAGCTCCCATCAAAGTGTCTAGCAGACATCTGCCTGCAAAGCATACACACTTCCGAGAGTTGAGCTTATGGACTGTCCCTCCCACATCCTGCCTGCAGGTACACCGCGCTCCTAACAGGCCTAGCCCTGATGGTTGCCTGAAGTGTTGTGAGAGCTAAGTGGAAAGTCCCGGCCAACAAGACTAGTGCATCCGAGCTCAATCCAGCGATTTCCTAGTTTTTCCCGTGCGAACCAGGTGCTACATCCTAAGTGCCATACGAGAGAAGCTAGCTGAACGCCTTGTCCAAAAGCAACTTACTTCGGAGAGTTGAGCTCACCCTCAGTCCCTCGCAGTTGCACACTGCCTGTAGAAAGAGTTTCCAACATCTGCATCAGAGCCGTTTGTCAGAGGCTTGTGAGATGCAAGTGGAATAAGCAGACCTGGATGGTGTCTCCAGCTGCAGTGGAGTGGTATTCTGGGTACCTCCTGGCTTAGAACACTGTTACGTTCTCAGTGCCCGAGGAACGCAGCTAGTTGAAAGCTGGCTTGTAGGCGTGCTTCCTTGTGCGAACTGACGTCAGGGCAGGATCCTCCCGCATCCTGACTGCCCGTAGACGTAGGTCCCAGCATCCTTATGTTAGGTGCCGAAGAGGTTCTGTGAAAACCTTGTGGAAGTGCCAGGATTCTCCTCAAGTGTATCTGATCTCAATACAGACAATGCAAACGTCCTTGTTCAATGAGAGTGTAGCTCGGTCCTAGCTCCCATCAAAGTGTCTAGCAGACATCTGCCTGCAAAGCATACACACTTCCGAGAGTTGAGCTTATGGACTGTCCCTCCCACATCCTGCCTGCAGGTACACCGCGCTCCTAACAGGCCTAGCCCTGATGGTTGCCTGAAGTGTTGTGAGAGCTAAGTGGAAAGTCCCGGCCAACAAGACTAGTGCATCCGAGCTCAATCCAGCGACTTCCTAGTTTTTCCCGTGCGAACCAGGTGCTACATCCTAAGTGCCATACGAGAGAAGCTAGCTGAACGCCTTGTCCAAAAGCAACTTACTTCGGAGAGTTGAGCTCACCCTCAGTCCCTCGCAGTTGCACACTGCCTGCAGAAAGAGTTTCCAACATCTGCACCACAGCCGTTTGTCATAGGCTTGTGAGACGCAAGTGGAATAAGCAGACCTGGAAGGTGTCTCCAGCTGCAGTGGAGTGGTATTCTGGGTACCTCCTGGCTTAGAACACTGTTACGTTCTCAGTGCCCGAGGAACGCAGCTAGTTGAAAGCTGGCTTGTAGGCGTGCTTCCTTGTGCGAACTGACGTCAGGGCAGGATCCTCCCGCATCCTGACTGCCCGTAGACGTAGGTCCCAGCATCCTTATGTTAGGTGCCGAAGAGGTTCTGTGAAAACCTTGTGGAAGTGCCAGGATTCTCCTCAAGTGTATCTGATCTCAATACAGACAATGCAAACGTCCTTGTTCAATGAGAGTGTAGCTCGGTCCTAGCTCCCATCAAAGTGTCTAGCAGACATCTGCCTGCAAAGCATACACACTTCCGAGAGTTGAGCTTATGGACTGTCCCTCCCACATCCTGCCTGCAGGTACACCGCGCTCCTAACAGGCCTAGCCCTGATGGTTGCCTGAAGTGTTGTGAGAGCTAAGTGGAAAGTCCCGGCCAACAAGACTAGTGCATCCGAGCTCAATCCAGCGATTTCCTAGTTTTTCCCGTGCGAACCAGGTGCTACATCCTAAGTGCCATACGAGAGAAGCTAGCTGAACGCCTTGTCCAAAAGCAACTTACTTCGGAGAGTTGAGCTCACCCTCAGTCCCTCGCAGTTGCACACTGCCTGGAGAAAGAGTTTCCAACATCTGCATCAGAGCCGTTTGTCGGAGGCTTGTGAGATGCAAGTGGAATAAGCAGACCTGGATGGTGTCTCCAGCTGCAGTGGAGTGGTATTCTGGGTACCTCCTGGCTTAGAGTACTGCTACGTTCTCAGTGCCCTAAGAACGCAGCTGGTTGAAAGCTGGCTTGTAGGCATGCTTCCTTCTACGAGCTGAGGTCAGGGCAGGATCCTCCCGCATCCTGACTGCCCGTAGACATAGTACCCAGCATCCTAATGTTATTCGCCCTAGGAGGTTTTGTGCATAGCATGTGGAAGTGACAGGATTCTCCTCAAGAGTATCTGAAAATACAGACATTGCAGACGTCCTTGTTCAATGAGAGTGTAGCTCGGTCCTAGCTCCCATCAAAGTGTCTAGCAGACATCTGCCTGCAAAGCATACACACTTCCGAGAGTTGAGCTTATGGACTATCCCTCCCACATCCTGCCTTCAAGTACCTGGCACTCCAAACAAGCCTATTCCCGATGCGTCTCTGAAGTGTTGTGAGAGCTAAGTTGAAAGTCCCTGCCCACAAGACTAGTGCATCCAAGCTGATTCCAGCGATTTCCTAGTTTTTCCCGTGCGAACCAGGTGCTACATCCTAAGTGCCATACGAGAGAAGCTACCTGAACGCCTTGTCCAAAGCAACTTACTTCGGAGAGTTGAGCTCACCCTCAGTCCCTCACAGTTGCACACTGCCTGCAGAAAGAGTTTCCAACATCTGCACCACAGCCGTTTGTCAGAGGCTTGTGAGACGCAAGTGGAATAAGCAGACCTGGATGGTGTCTCCACCTGCAGTGGAGTGGTATTCTGGGTACCTCCTGGCTTAGAGTACTGCTACGTTCTCAGTGCCCTAAGAACGCAGCTGGTTGAAAGCTGGCTTGTAGGCATGCTTCCTTCTACGAGCTGAGGTCACGGCAGGACCCTCCCGCATCCTGACTGCCCGTAGACATAGTACCCAGCATCCTAATGTTATTCGCCCTAGGAGGTTTTGTGCATAGCATGTGGAAGTGACAGGATTCTCCTCAAGTGTATCTGAAAATACAGACATTGCAAACGTCCTTGTTCAATGAGAGTGTAGCTCGGTCCTAGCTCCCATCAAAGTGTCTAGCAGACATCTGCCTGCAAAGCATACACACTTCCGAGAGTTGAGCTTATGGACTGTCCCTCCTACATCCTGCCTGCAGGTACACCGCGCTCCTAACAGGCCTAGCCCTGATGGTTGCCTGAAGTGTTGTGAGAGCTAAGTGGAAAGTCCCGGCCAACAAGACTAGTGCATCCGAGCTCAATCCAGCGATTTCCTAGTTTTTCCCGTGCGAACCAGGTGCTACATCCTAAGTGCCATACGAGAGAAGCTAGCTGAACGCCTTGTCCAAAAGCAACTTACCTCGGAGAGTTGAGCTCACCCTCAGTCCCTCGCAGTTGCACACTGCCTGTAGAAAGAGTTTCCAACATCTGCATCAGAGCCGTTTGTCAGAGGCTTGTGAGATGCAAGTGGAATAAGCAGACCTGGATGGTGTCTCCAGCTGCAGTGGAGTGGTATTCTGGGTACCTCCTGGCTTAGAACACTGTTACGTTCTCAGTGCCCGAGGAACGCAGCTAGTTGAAAGCTGGCTTGTAGGCGTGCTTCCTTGTGCGAACTGACGTCAGGGCAGGATCCTCCCGCATCCTGACTGCCCGTAGACGTAGGTCCCAGCATCCTTATGTTAGGTGCCGAAGAGGTTCTGTGAAAACCTTGTGGAAGTGCCAGGATTCTCCTCAAGTGTATCTGATCTCAATACAGACAATGCAAACGTCCTTGTTCAATGAGAGTGTAGCTCGGTCCTAGCTCCCATCAAAGTGTCTAGCAGACATCTGCCTGCAAAGCATACACACTTCCGAGAGTTGAGCTTATGGACTGTCCCTCCCACATCCTGCCTGCAGGTACACCGCGCTCCTAACAGGCCTAGCCCTGATGGTTGCCTGAAGTGTTGTGAGAGCTAAGTGGAAAGTCCCGGCCAACAAGACTAGTGCATCCGAGCTCAATCCAGCGATTTCCTAGTTTTTCCCGTGCGAACCAGGTGCTACATCCTAAGTGCCATACGAGAGAAGCTAGCTGAACGCCTTGTCCAAAAGCAACTTACTTCGGAGAGTTGAGCTCACCCTCAGTCCCTCGCAGTTGCACACTGCCTGTAGAAAGAGTTTCCAACATCTGCATCAGAGCCGTTTGTCAGAGGCTTGTGAGATGCAAGTGGAATAAGCAGACCTGGATGGTGTCTCCAGCTGCAGTGGAGTGGTATTCTGGGTACCTCCTGGCTTAGAACACTGTTACGTTCTCAGTGCCCGAGGAACGCAGCTAGTTGAAAGCTGGCTTGTAGGCGTGCTTCCTTGTGCGAACTGACGTCAGGGCAGGATCCTCCCGCATCCTGACTGCCCGTAGACGTAGGTCCCAGCATCCTCATGTTAGGTGCCGAAGAGGTTCTGTGAAAACCTTGTGGAAGTGCCAGGATTCTCCTCAAGTGTATCTGATCTCAATACAGACAATGCAAACGTCCTTGTTCAATGAGAGTGTAGCTCGGTCCTAGCTCCCATCAAAGTGTCTAGCAGACATCTGCCTGCAAAGCATACACACTTCCGAGAGTTGAGCTTATGGACTGTCCCTCCCACATCCTGCCTGCAGGTACACCGCGCTCCTAACAGGCCTAGCCCTGATGGTTGCCTGAAGTGTTGTGAGAGCTAAGTGGAAAGTCCCGGCCAACAAGACTAGTGCATCCGAGCTCAATCCAGCGATTTCCTAGTTTTTCCCGTGCGAACCAGGTGCTACATCCTAAGTGCCATACGAGAGAAGCTAGCTGAACGCCTTGTCCAAAAGCAACTTACTTCGGAGAGTTGAGCTCACCCTCAGTCCCTCGCAGTTGCACACTGCCTGCAGAAAGAGTTTCCAACATCTGCACCACAGCCGTTTGTCATAGGCTTGTGAGACGCAAGTGGAATAAGCAGACCTGGAAGGTGTCTCCAGCTGCAGTGGAGTGGTATTCTGGGTACCTCCTGGCTTAGAACACTGTTACGTTCTCAGTGCCCGAGGAACGCAGCTAGTTGAAAGCTGGCTTGTAGGCGTGCTTCCTTGTGCGAACTGACGTCAGGGCAGGATCCTCCCGCATCCTGACTGCCCGTAGACGTAGGTCCCAGCATCCTTATGTTAGGTGCCGAAGAGGTTCTGTGAAAACCTTGTGGAAGTGCCAGGATTCTCCTCAAGTGTATCTGATCTCAATACAGACAATGCAAACGTCCTTGTTCAATGAGAGTGTAGCTCGGTCCTAGCTCCCATCAAAGTGTCTAGCAGACATCTGCCTGCAAAGCATACACACTTCCGAGAGTTGAGCTTATGGACTGTCCCTCCCACATCCTGCCTGCAGGTACACCGCGCTCCTAACAGGCCTAGCCCTGATGGTTGCCTGAAGTGTTGTGAGAGCTAAGTGGAAAGTCCCGGCCAACAAGACTAGTGCATCCGAGCTCAATCCAGCGATTTCCTAGTTTTTCCCGTGCGAACCAGGTGCTACATCCTAAGTGCCATACGAGAGAAGCTAGCTGAACGCCTTGTCCAAAAGCAACTTACTTCGGAGAGTTGAGCTCACCCTCAGTCCCTCGCAGTTGCACACTGCCTGGAGAAAGAGTTTCCAACATCTGCATCAGAGCCGTTTGTCGGAGGCTTGTGAGATGCAAGTGGAATAAGCAGACCTGGATGGTGTCTCCAGCTGCAGTGGAGTGGTATTCTGGGTACCTCCTGGCTTAGAGTACTGCTACGTTCTCAGTGCCCTAAGAACGCAGCTGGTTGAAAGCTGGCTTGTAGGCATGCTTCCTTCTACGAGCTGAGGTCAGGGCAGGATCCTCCCGCATCCTGACTGCCCGTAGACATAGTACCCAGCATCCTAATGTTATTCGCCCTAGGAGGTTTTGTGCATAGCATGTGGAAGTGACAGGATTCTCCTCAAGAGTATCTGAAAATACAGACATTGCAGACGTCCTTGTTCAATGAGAGTGTAGCTCGGTCCTAGCTCCCATCAAAGTGTCTAGCAGACATCTGCCTGCAAAGCATACACACTTCCGAGAGTTGAGCTTATGGACTATCCCTCCCACATCCTGCCTTCAAGTACCTGGCACTCCAAACAAGCCTATTCCCGATGCGTCTCTGAAGTGTTGTGAGAGCTAAGTTGAAAGTCCCTGCCCACAAGACTAGTGCATCCAAGCTGATTCCAGCGATTTCCTAGTTTTTCCCGTGCGAACCAGGTGCTACATCCTAAGTGCCATACGAGAGAAGCTACCTGAACGCCTTGTCCAAAGCAACTTACTTCGGAGAGTTGAGCTCACCCTCAGTCCCTCACAGTTGCACACTGCCTGCAGAAAGAGTTTCCAACATCTGCACCACAGCCGTTTGTCAGAGGCTTGTGAGACGCAAGTGGAATAAGCAGACCTGGATGGTGTCTCCACCTGCAGTGGAGTGGTATTCTGGGTACCTCCTGGCTTAGAGTACTGCTACGTTCTCAGTGCCCTAAGAACGCAGCTGGTTGAAAGCTGGCTTGTAGGCATGCTTCCTTCTACGAGCTGAGGTCACGGCAGGACCCTCCCGCATCCTGACTGCCCGTAGACATAGTACCCAGCATCCTAATGTTATTCGCCCTAGGAGGTTTTGTGCATAGCATGTGGAAGTGACAGGATTCTCCTCAAGTGTATCTGAAAATACAGACATTGCAAACGTCCTTGTTCAATGAGAGTGTAGCTCGGTCCTAGCTCCCATCAAAGTGTCTAGCAGACATCTGCCTGCAAAGCATACACACTTCCGAGAGTTGAGCTTATGGACTGTCCCTCCTACATCCTGCCTGCAGGTACACCGCGCTCCTAACAGGCCTAGCCCTGATGGTTGCCTGAAGTGTTGTGAGAGCTAAGTGGAAAGTCCCGGCCAACAAGACTAGTGCATCCGAGCTCAATCCAGCGATTTCCTAGTTTTTCCCGTGCGAACCAGGTGCTACATCCTAAGTGCCATACGAGAGAAGCTAGCTGAACGCCTTGTCCAAAAGCAACTTACCTCGGAGAGTTGAGCTCACCCTCAGTCCCTCGCAGTTGCACACTGCCTGTAGAAAGAGTTTCCAACATCTGCATCAGAGCCGTTTGTCAGAGGCTTGTGAGATGCAAGTGGAATAAGCAGACCTGGATGGTGTCTCCAGCTGCAGTGGAGTGGTATTCTGGGTACCTCCTGGCTTAGAACACTGTTACGTTCTCAGTGCCCGAGGAACGCAGCTAGTTGAAAGCTGGCTTGTAGGCGTGCTTCCTTGTGCGAACTGACGTCAGGGCAGGATCCTCCCGCATCCTGACTGCCCGTAGACGTAGGTCCCAGCATCCTTATGTTAGGTGCCGAAGAGGTTCTGTGAAAACCTTGTGGAAGTGCCAGGATTCTCCTCAAGTGTATCTGATCTCAATACAGACAATGCAAACGTCCTTGTTCAATGAGAGTGTAGCTCGGTCCTAGCTCCCATCAAAGTGTCTAGCAGACATCTGCCTGCAAAGCATACACACTTCCGAGAGTTGAGCTTATGGACTGTCCCTCCCACATCCTGCCTGCAGGTACACCGCGCTCCTAACAGGCCTAGCCCTGATGGTTGCCTGAAGTGTTGTGAGAGCTAAGTGGAAAGTCCCGGCCAACAAGACTAGTGCATCCGAGCTCAATCCAGCGATTTCCTAGTTTTTCCCGTGCGAACCAGGTGCTACATCCTAAGTGCCATACGAGAGAAGCTAGCTGAACGCCTTGTCCAAAAGCAACTTACTTCGGAGAGTTGAGCTCACCCTCAGTCCCTCGCAGTTGCACACTGCCTGTAGAAAGAGTTTCCAACATCTGCATCAGAGCCGTTTGTCAGAGGCTTGTGAGATGCAAGTGGAATAAGCAGACCTGGATGGTGTCTCCAGCTGCAGTGGAGTGGTATTCTGGGTACCTCCTGGCTTAGAACACTGTTACGTTCTCAGTGCCCGAGGAACGCAGCTAGTTGAAAGCTGGCTTGTAGGCGTGCTTCCTTGTGCGAACTGACGTCAGGGCAGGATCCTCCCGCATCCTGACTGCCCGTAGACGTAGGTCCCAGCATCCTCATGTTAGGTGCCGAAGAGGTTCTGTGAAAACCTTGTGGAAGTGCCAGGATTCTCCTCAAGTGTATCTGATCTCAATACAGACAATGCAAACGTCCTTGTTCAATGAGAGTGTAGCTCGGTCCTAGCTCCCATCAAAGTGTCTAGCAGACATCTGCCTGCAAAGCATACACACTTCCGAGAGTTGAGCTTATGGACTGTCCCTCCCACATCCTGCCTGCAGGTACACCGCGCTCCTAACAGGCCTAGCCCTGATGGTTGCCTGAAGTGTTGTGAGAGCTAAGTGGAAAGTCCCGGCCAACAAGACTAGTGCATCCGAGCTCAATCCAGCGATTTCCTAGTTTTTCCCGTGCGAACCAGGTGCTACATCCTAAGTGCCATACGAGAGAAGCTAGCTGAACGCCTTGTCCAAAAGCAACTTACTTCGGAGAGTTGAGCTCACCCTCAGTCCCTCGCAGTTGCACACTGCCTGCAGAAAGAGTTTCCAACATCTGCACCACAGCCGTTTGTCATAGGCTTGTGAGACGCAAGTGGAATAAGCAGACCTGGAAGGTGTCTCCAGCTGCAGTGGAGTGGTATTCTGGGTACCTTCTGGCTTAGAACACTGTTACGTTCTCAGTGCCCGAGGAACGCAGCTAGTTGAAAGCTGGCTTGTAGGCGTGCTTCCTTGTGCGAACTGACGTCAGGGCAGGATCCTCCCGCATCCTGACTGCCCGTAGACGTAGGTCCCAGCATCCTTATGTTAGGTGCCGAAGAGGTTCTGTGAAAACCTTGTGGAAGTGCCAGGATTCTCCTCAAGTGTATCTGATCTCAATACAGACAATGCAAACGTCCTTGTTCAATGAGAGTGTAGCTCGGTCCTAGCTCCCATCAAAGTGTCTAGCAGACATCTGCCTGCAAAGCATACACACTTCCGAGAGTTGAGCTTATGGACTGTCCCTCCCACATCCTGCCTGCAGGTACACCGCGCTCCTAACAGGCCTAGCCCTGATGGTTGCCTGAAGTGTTGTGAGAGCTAAGTGGAAAGTCCCGGCCAACAAGACTAGTGCATCCGAGCTCAATCCAGCGATTTCCTAGTTTTGCCCGTGCGAACCAGGTGCTACATCCTAAGTGCCATACGAGAGAAGCTAGCTGAACGCCTTGTCCAAAAGCAACTTACTTCGGAGAGTTGAGCTCACCCTCAGTCCCTCGCAGTTGCACACTGCCTGTAGAAAGAGTTTCCAACATCTGCATCAGAGCCGTTTGTCGGAGGCTTGTGAGATGCAAGTGGAATAAGCAGACCTGGATGGTGTCTCCAGCTGCAGTGGAGTGGTATTCTGGGTACCTCCTGGCTTAGAGTACTGCTACGTTCTCAGTGCCCTAAGAACGCAGCTGGTTGAAAGCTGGCTTGTAGGCATGCTTCCTTCTACGAGCTGAGGTCAGGGCAGGACCCTCCCGCATCCTGACTGCCCGTAGACATAGTACCCAGCATCCTAATGTTATTCGCCCTAGGAGGTTTTGTGCATAGCATGTGGAAGTGACAGGATTCTCCTCAAGAGTATCTGAAAATACAGACATTGCAGACGTCCTTGTTCAATGAGAGTGTAGCTCGGTCCTAGCTCCCATCAAAGTGTCTAGCAGACATCTGCCTGCAAAGCATACACACTTCCGAGAGTTGAGCTTATGGACTATCCCTCCCACATCCTGCCTTCAAGTACCTGGCACTCCAAACAGGCCTATTCCCGATGCGTCTCTGAAGTGTTGTGAGAGCTAAGTTGAAAGTCCCTGCCCACAAGACTAGTGCATCCAAGCTGATTCCAGCGATTTCCTAGTTTTTCCCGTGCGAACCAGGTGCTACATCCTAAGTGCCATACGAGAGAAGCTACCTGAACGCCTTGTCCAAAGCAACTTACTTCGGAGAGTTGAGCTCACCCTCAGTCCCTCACAGTTGCACACTGCCTGCAGAAAGAGTTTCCAACATCTGCAACACAGCCGTTTGTCAGAGGCTTGTGAGACGCAAGTGGAATAAGCAGACCTGGATGGTGTCTCCACCTGCAGTGGAGTGGTATTCTGGGTACCTCCTGGCTTAGAGTACTGCTACGTTCTCAGTGCCCTAAGAACGCAGCTGGTTGAAAGCTGGCTTGTAGGCATGCTTCCTTCTACGAGCTGAGGTCACGGCAGGACCCTCCCGCATCCTGACTGCCCGTAGACATAGTACCCAGCATCCTAATGTTATTCGCCCTAGGAGGTTTTGCGCATAGCATGTGGAAGTGACAGGATTCTCCTCAAGTGTATCTGATCTCAATACAGACACTGCAAACGTCCTTGTTCAATGAGAGTGTAGCTCGGTCCTAGCTCCCATCAAAGTGTCTAGCAGACATCTGCCTGCAAAGCATACACACTTCCGAGAGTTGAGCTTATGGACTGTCCCTCCCACATCCTGCCTGCAGGTACACCGCGTTCCTAACAGGCCTAGCCCTGATGGTTGCCTGAAGTGTTGTGAGAGCTAAGTGGAAAGTCCCGGCCAACAAGACTAGTGCATCCGAGCTCAATCCAGCGATTTCCTAGTTTTTCCCGTGCGAACCAGGTGCTACATCCTAAGTGCCATACGAGAGAAGCTAGCTGAACGCCTTGTCCAAAAGCAACTTACCTCGGAGAGTTGAGCTCACCCTCAGTCCCTCGCAGTTGCACACTGCCTGTAGAAAGAGTTTCCAACATCTGCATCAGAGCCGTTTGTCAGAGGCTTGTGAGATGCAAGTGGAATAAGCAGACCTGGATGGTGTCTCCAGCTGCAGTGGAGTGGTATTCTGGGTACCTCCTGGCTTAGAACACTGTTACGTTCTCAGTGCCCGAGGAACGCAGCTAGTTGAAAGCTGGCTTGTAGGCGTGCTTCCTTGTGCGAACTGACGTCAGGGCAGGATCCTCCCGCATCCTGACTGCCCGTAGACGTAGGTCCCAGCATCCTTATGTTAGGTGCCGAAGAGGTTCTGTGAAAACCTTGTGGAAGTGCCAGGATTCTCCTCAAGTGTATCTGATCTCAATACAGACAATGCAAACGTCCTTGTTCAATGAGAGTGTAGCTCGGTCCTAGCTCCCATCAAAGTGTCTAGCAGACATCTGCCTGCAAAGCATACACACTTCCGAGAGTTGAGCTTATGGACTGTCCCTCCCACATCCTGCCTGCAGGTACACCGCGCTCCTAACAGGCCTAGCCCTGATGGTTGCCTGAAGTGTTGTGAGAGCTAAGTGGAAAGTCCCGGCCAACAAGACTAGTGCATCCGAGCTCAATCCAGCGATTTCCTAGTTTTTCCCGTGCGAACCAGGTGCTACATCCTAAGTGCCATACGAGAGAAGCTAGCTGAACGCCTTGTCCAAAAGCAACTTACTTCGGAGAGTTGAGCTCACCCTCAGTCCCTCGCAGTTGCACACTGCCTGTAGAAAGAGTTTCCAACATCTGCATCAGAGCCGTTTGTCAGAGGCTTGTGAGATGCAAGTGGAATAAGCAGACCTGGATGGTGTCTCCAGCTGCAGTGGAGTGGTATTCTGGGTACCTCCTGGCTTAGAACACTGTTACGTTCTCAGTGCCCGAGGAACGCAGCTAGTTGAAAGCTGGCTTGTAGGCGTGCTTCCTTGTGCGAACTGACGTCAGGGCAGGATCCTCCCGCATCCTGACTGCCCGTAGACGTAGGTCCCAGCATCCTTATGTTAGGTGCCGAAGAGGTTCTGTGAAAACCTTGTGGAAGTGCCAGGATTCTCCTCAAGTGTATCTGATCTCAATACAGACAATGCAAACGTCCTTGTTCAATGAGAGTGTAGCTCGGTCCTAGCTCCCATCAAAGTGTCTAGCAGACATCTGCCTGCAAAGCATACACACTTCCGAGAGGTGAGCTTATGGACTGTCCCTCCCACATCCTGCCTGCAGGTACACCGCGCTCCTAACAGGCCTAGCCCTGATGGTTGCCTGAAGTGTTGTGAGAGCTAAGTGGAAAGTCCCGGCCAACAAGACTAGTGCATCCGAGCTCAATCCAGCGATTTCCTAGTTTTTCCCGTGCGAACCAGGTGCTACATCCTAAGTGCCATACGAGAGAAGCTAGCTGAACGCCTTGTCCAAAAGCAACTTACTTCGGAGAGTTGAGCTCACCCTCAGTCCCTCGCAGTTGCACACTGCCTGCAGAAAGAGTTTCCAACATCTGCACCACAGCCGTTTGTCATAGGCTTGTGAGACGCAAGTGGAATAAGCAGACCTGGAAGGTGTCTCCAGCTGCAGTGGAGTGGTATTCTGGGTACCTCCTGGCTTAGAACACTGTTACGTTCTCAGTGCCCGAGGAACGCAGCTAGTTGAAAGCTGGCTTGTAGGCGTGCTTCCTTGTGCGAACTGACGTCAGGGCAGGATCCTCCCGCATCCTGACTGCCCGTAGACGTAGGTCCCAGCATCCTTATGTTAGGTGCCGAAGAGGTTCTGTGAAAACCTTGTGGAAGTGCCAGGATTCTCCTCAAGTGTATATGATCTCAATACAGACAATGCAAACGTCCTTGTTCAATGAGAGTGTAGCTCGGTCCTAGCTCCCATCAAAGTGTCTAGCAGACATCTGCCTGCAAAGCATACACACTTCCGAGAGTTGAGCTTATGGACTGTCCCTCCCACATCCTGCCTGCAGGTACACCGCGCTCCTAACAGGCCTAGCCCTGATGGTTGCCTGAAGTGTTGTGAGAGCTAAGTGGAAAGTCCCGGCCAACAAGACTAGTGCATCCGAGCTCAATCCAGCGATTTCCTAGTTTTTCCTGTGGAACCAGGTGCTACATCCTAAGTGCCATACGAGAGAAGCTAGCTGAACGCCTTGTCCAAAAGCAACTTACTTCGGAGAGTTGAGCTCACCCTCAGTCCCTCGCAGTTGCACACTGCCTGCAGAAAGAGTTTCCAACATCTGCACCACAGCCGTTTGTCATAGGCTTGTGAGACGCAAGTGGAATAAGCAGACCTGGATGGTGTCTCCAGCTGCAGTGGAGTGGTATTCTGGGTACCTCCTGGCTTAGAACACTGTTACGTTCTCAGTGCCCGAGGAACGCAGCTAGTTGAAAGCTGGCTTGTAGGCGTGCTTCCTTGTGCGAACTGACGTCAGGGCAGGATCCTCCCGCATCCTGACTGCCCGTAGACGTAGGTCCCAGCATCCTTATGTTAGGTGCCGAAGAGGTTCTGTGAAAACCTTGTGGAAGTGCCAGGATTCTCCTCAAGTGTATATGATCTCAATACAGACAATGCAAACGTCCTTGTTCAATGAGAGTGTAGCTCGGTCCTAGCTCCCATCAAAGTGTCTAGCAGACATCTGCCTGCAAAGCATACACACTTCCGAGAGTTGAGCTTATGGACTGTCCCTCCCACATCCTGCCTGCAGGTACACCGCGCTCCTAACAGGCCTAGCCCTGATGGTTGCCTGAAGTGTTGTGAGAGCTAAGTGGAAAGTCCCGGCCAACAAGACTAGTGCATCCGAGCTCAATCCAGCGATTTCCTAGTTTTTCCCGTGCGAACCAGGTGCTACATCCTAAGTGCCATACGAGAGAAGCTAGCTGAACGCCTTGTCCAAAAGCAACTTACTTCGGAGAGTTGAGCTCACCCTCAGTCCCTCGCAGTTGCACACTGCCTGCAGAAAGAGTTTCCAACATCTGCATCAGAGCCGTTTGTCAGAGGCTTGTGAGATGCAAGTGGAATAAGCAGACCTGGAAGGTGTCTCCAGCTGCAGTGGAGTGGTATTCTGGGTACCTCCTGGCTTAGAGTACTGCTACGTTCTCAGTGCCCTAAGAACGCAGCTGGTTGAAAGCTGGCTTGTAGGCATGCTTCGTTCTACGAGCTGAGGTCAGGGCAGGACCCTCCCGCATCCTGACTGCCCGTAGACATAGTACCCAGCATCCTAATGTTATTCGCCCTAGGAGGTTTTGTGCATAGCATGTGGAAGTGACAGGATTCTCCTCAAGAGTATCTGAAAATACAGACATTGCAGACGTCCTTGTTCAATGAGAGTGTAGCTAGGTCCTAGCTCCCATCAAAGTGTCTAGCAGACATCTGCCTGCAAAGCATACACACTTCCGAGAGTTGAGCTTATGGACTATCCCTCCCACATCCTGCCTTCAAGTACCTGGCACTCCAAACAGGCCTATTCCCGATGCGTCTCTGAAGTGTTGTGAGAGCTAAGTGGAAAGTCCCTGCCCACAAGACTAGTGCATCCAAGCTGATTCCAGCGATTTCCTAGTTTTTCCCGTGCGAACCAGGTGCTACATCCTAAGTGCCATACGAGAGAAGCTAGCTGAACGCCTTGTCCAAAAGCAACTTACTTCGGAGAGTTGAGCTCACCCTCAGTCCCTCACAGTTGCACACTGCCTGCAGAAAGAGTTTCCAACATCTGCACCACAGCCGTTTGTCAGAGGCTTGTGAGACGCAAGTGGAATAAGCAGACCTGGATGGTGTCTCCACCTGCAGTGGAGTGGTATTCTGGGTACCTCCTGGCTTAGAGTACTGCTACGTTCTCAGTGCCCGAAGAACGCAGCTGGTTGAAAGCTGGCTTGTAGGCATGCTTCCTTCTACGAGCTGAGGTCACGGCAGGACCCTCCCGCATCCTGACTGCCCGTAGACATAGGACCCAGCATCCTAATGTTATTCGCCCTAGGAGGTTTTGCGCATAGCATGTGGAAGTGACAGGATTCTCCTCAAGTGTATCTGATCTCAATACAGACACTGCAAACGTCCTTGTTCAATGAGAGTGTAGCTCGGTCCTAGCTCCCATCAAAGTGTCTAGCAGACATCTGCCTGCAAAGCATACACACTTCCGAGAGTTGAGCTTATGGACTGTCCCTCCCACATCCTGCCTGCAGGTACACCGCGTTCCTAACAGGCCTAGCCCTGATGGTTGCCTGAAGTGTTGTGAGAGCTAAGTGGAAAGTCCCGGCCAACAAGACTAGTGCATCCGAGCTCAATCCAGCGATTTCCTAGTTTTTCCCGTGCGAACCAGGTGCTACATCCTAAGTGCCATACGAGAGAAGCTAGCTGAACGCCTTGTCCAAAAGCAACTTACCTCGGAGAGTTGAGCTCACCCTCAGTCCCTCGCAGTTGCACACTGCCTGTAGAAAGTGTTTCCAACATCTGCATCAGAGCCGTTTGTCAGAGGCTTGTGAGATGCAAGTGGAATAAGCAGACCTGGATGGTGTCTCCAGCTGCAGTGGAGTGGTATTCTGGGTACCTCCTGGCTTAGAACACTGTTACGTTCTCAGTGCCCGAGGAACGCAGCTAGTTGAAAGCTGGCTTGTAGGCCTGCTTCCTTGTGCGAACTGACGTCAGGGCAAGGATCCTCCCGCATCCTGACTGCCCGTAGACGTAGGTCCCAGCATCCTTATGTTAGGTGCCGAAGAGGTTCTGTGAAAACCTTGTGGAAGTGCCAGGATTCTCCTCAAGTGTATCTGATCTCAATACAGACAATGCAAACGTCCTTGTTCAATGAGAGTGTAGCTCGGTCCTAGCTCCCATCAAAGTGTCTAGCAGACATCTGCCTGCAAAGCATACACACTTCCGAGAGTTGAGCTTATGGACTGTCCCTCCCACATCCTGCCTGCAGGTACACCGCGCTCCTAACAGGCCTAGCCCTGATGGTTGCCTGAAGTGTTGTGAGAGCTAAGTGGAAAGTCCCGGCCAACAAGACTAGTGCATCCGAGCTCAATCCAGCGATTTCCTAGTTTTTCCCGTGCGAACCAGGTGCTACATCCTAAGTGCCATACGAGAGAAGCTAGCTGAACGCCTTGTCCAAAAGCAACTTACTTCGGAGAGTTGAGCTCACCCTCAGTCCCTCGCAGTTGCACACTGCCTGCAGAAAGAGTTTCCAACATCTGCACCACAGCCGTTTGTCATAGGCTTGTGAGACGCAAGTGGAATAAGCAGACCTGGATGGTGTCTCCAGCTGCAGTGGAGTGGTATTCTGGGTACCTCCTGGCTTAGAACACTGTTACGTTCTCAGTGCCCGAGGAACGCAGCTAGTTGAAAGCTGGCTTGTAGGCGTGCTTCCTTGTGCGAACTGACGTCAGGGCAGGATCCTCCCGCATCCTGACTGCCCGTAGACGTAGGTCCCAGCATCCTTATGTTAGGTGCCGAAGAGGTTCTGTGAAAACCTTGTGGAAGTGCCAGGATTCTCCTCAAGTGTATATGATCTCAATACAGACAATGCAAACGTCCTTGTTCAATGAGAGTGTAGCTCGGTCCTAGCTCCCATCAAAGTGTCTAGCAGACATCTGCCTGCAAAGCATACACACTTCCGAGAGTTGAGCTTATGGACTGTCCCTCCCACATCCTGCCTGCAGGTACACCGCGCTCCTAACAGGCCTAGCCCTGATGGTTGCCTGAAGTGTTGTGAGAGCTAAGTGGAAAGTCCCGGCCAACAAGACTAGTGCATCCGAGCTCAATCCAGCGATTTCCTAGTTTTACCCGTGCGAACCAGGTGCTACATCCTAAGTGCCATACGAGAGAAGCTAGCTGAACGCCTTGTCCAAAAGCAACTTACTTCGGAGAGTTGAGCTCACCCTTAGTCCCTCGCAGTTGCACACTGCCTGTAGAAAGAGTTTCCAACATCTGCATCAGAGCCGTTTGTCAGAGGCTTGTGAGATGCAAGTGGAATAAGCAGACCTGGATGGTGTCTCCAGCTGCAGTGGAATGGTATTCTGGGTACCTCCTGGCTTAGAACACTGTTACGTGCTCAGTGCCCGAGGAACGCAGCTAGTTGAAAGCTGGCTTGTAGGCGTGCTTCCTTGTGCGAACTGACGTCAGGGCAGGATCCTCCCGCATCCTGACTGCGCGTAGACGTAGGTCCCAGCATCCTTATGTTAGGTGCCGAAGAGGTTCTGTGAAAACCTTGTGGAAGTGCCAGGATTCTCCTCAAGTGTATCTGATCTCAATACAGACAATGCAAACGTCCTTGTTCAATGAGAGTGTAGCTCGGTCCTAGCTCCCATCAAAGTGTCTAGCAGACATCTGCCTGCAAAGCATACACACTTCCGAGAGTTGAGCTTATGGACTGTCCCTCCCACATCCTGCCTGCAGGTACACCGCGCTCCTAACAGGCCTAGCCCTGATGGTTGCCTGAAGTGTTGTGAGAGCTAAGTGGAAAGTCCCGGCCAACAAGACTAGTGCATCCGAGCTCAATCCAGCGATTTCCTAGTTTTTCCCGTGCGAACCAGGTGCTACATCCTAAGTGCCATACGAGAGAAGCTAGCTGAACGCCTTGTCCAAAAGCAACTTACTTCGGAGAGTTGAGCTCACCCTCAGTCCCTCGCAGTTGCACACTGCCTGTAGAAAGAGTTTCCAACATCTGCATCAGAGCCGTTTGTCGGCGGCTTGTGAGATGCAAGTGGAATAAGCAGACCTGGATGGTGTCTCCAGCTGCAGTGGAGTGGTATTCTGGGTACCTCCTGGCTTAGAGTACTGCTACGTTCTCAGTGCCCTAAGAACGCAGCTGGTTGAAAGCTGGCTTGTAGGCATGCTTCCTTCTACGAGCTGAGGTCAGGGCAGGACCCTACCGCATCCTGACTGCCCGTAGACATAGTACCCAGCATCCTAATGTTATTCGCCCTAGGAGGTTTTGTGCATAGCATGTGGAAGTGACAGGATTCTCCTCAAGAGTATCTGAAAATACAGACATTGCAGACGTCCTTGTTCAATGAGAGTGTAGCTCGGTCCTAGCTCCCATCAAAGTGTCTAGCAGACATCTGCCTGCAAAGCATACACACTTCCGAGAGTTGAGCTTATGGACTATCCCTCCCACATCCTGCCTTCAAGTACCTGGCACTCCAAACAGGCCTATTCCCGATGCGTCTCTGAAGTGTTGTGAGAGCTAAGTGGAAAGTCCCTGCCCACAAGACTAGTGCATCCAAGCTGATTCCAGCGATTTCCTAGTTTTTCCCGTGCGAACCAGGTGCTACATCCTAAGTGCCATACGAGAGAAGCTACCTGAACGCCTTGTCCAAAGCAACTTACTTCGGAGAGTTGAGCTCACCCTCAGTCCCTCACAGTTGCACACTGCCTGCAGAAAGAGTTTCCAACATCTGCACCACAGCCGTTTGTCAGAGGCTTGTGAGACGCAAGTGGAATAAGCAGACCTGGATGGTGTCTCCACCTGCAGTGGAGTGGTATTCTGGGTACCTCCTGGCTTAGAGTACTGCTACGTTCTCAGTGCCCGAAGAACGCAGCTGGTTGAAAGCTGGCTTGTAGGCATGCTTCCTTCTACGAGCTGAGGTCACGGCAGGACCCTCCCGCATCCTGACTGCCCGTAGACATAGTACCCAGCATCCTAATGTTATTCGCCCTAGGAGGTTTTGCGCATAGCATGTGGAAGTGACAGGATTCTCCTCAAGTGTATCTGAAAATACAGACATTGCAAACGTCCTTGTTCAATGAGAGTGTAGCTCGGTCCTAGCTCCCATCAAAGTGTCTAGCAGACATCTGCCTGCAAAGCATACACACTTCCGAGAGTTGAGCTTATGGACTGTCCCTCCCACATCCTGCCTGCAGGTACACCGCGCTCCTAACAGGCCTAGCCCTGATGGTTGCCTGAAGTGTTGTGAGAGCTAAGTGGAAAGTCCCGGCCAACAAGACTAGTGCATCCGAGCTCAATCCAGCGATTTCCTAGTTTTTCCCGTGCGAACCAGGTGCTACATCCTAAGTGCCATACGAGAGAAGCTAGCTGAACGCCTTGTCCAAAAGCAACTTACTTCGGAGAGTTGAGCTCACCCTCAGTCCCTCGCAGTTGCACACTGCCTGTAGAAAGAGTTTCCAACATCTGCATCAGAGCCGTTTGTCAGAGGCTTGTGAGATGCAAGTGGAATAAGCAGACCTGGATGGTGTCTCCAGCTGCAGTGGAGTGGTATTCTGGGTACCTCCTGGCTTAGAACACTGTTACGTTCTCAGTGCCCGAGGAACGCAGCTAGTTGAAAGCTGGCTTGTAGGCGTGCTTCCTTGTGCGAACTGACGTCAGGGCAGGATCCTCCCGCATCCTGACTGCCCGTAGACGTAGGTCCCAGCATCCTTATGTTAGGTGCCGAAGGGGTTCTGTGAAAACCTTGTGGAAGTGCCAGGATTCTCCTCAAGTGTATCTGATCTCAATACAGACAATGCAAACGTCCTTGTTCAATGAGAGTGTAGCTCGGTCCTAGCTCCCATCAAAGTGTCTAGCAGACATCTGCCTGCAAAGCATACACACTTCCGAGAGTTGAGCTTATGGACTGTCCCTCCCACATCCTGCCTGCAGGTACACCGCGCTCCTAACAGGCCTAGCCCTGATGGTTGCCAGAAGTGTTGTGAGAGCTAAGTGGAAAGTCCCGGCCAACAAGACTAGTGCATCCGAGCTCAATCCAGCGATTTCCTAGTTTTTCCCGTGCGAACCAGGTGCTACATCCTAAGTGCCATACGAGAGAAGCTAGCTGAACGCCTTGTCCAAAAGCAACTTACTTCGGAGAGTTGAGCTCACCCTCAGTCCCTCGCAGTTGCACACTGCCTGCAGAAAGAGTTTCCAACATCTGCACCACAGCCGTTTGTCATAGGCTTGTGAGACGCAAGTGGAATAAGCAGACCTGGAAGGTGTCTCCAGCTGCAGTGGAGTGGTATTCTGGGTACCTCCTGGCTTAGAACACTGTTACGTTCTCAGTGCCCGAGGAACGCAGCTAGTTGAAAGCTGGCTTGTAGGCGTGCTTCCTTGTGCGAACTGACGTCAGGGCAGGATCCTCCCGCATCCTGACTGCCCGTAGACGTAGGTCCCAGCATCCTTATGTTAGGTGCCGAAGAGGTTCTGTGAAAACCTTGTGGAAGTGCCAGGATTCTCCTCAAGTGTATCTGATCTCAATACAGACAATGCAAACGTCCTTGTTCAATGAGAGTGTAGCTCGGTCCTAGCTCCCATCAAAGTGTCTAGCAGACATCTGCCTGCAAAGCATACACACTTCCGAGAGTTGAGCTTATGGACTGTCCCTCCCACATCCTGCCTGCAGGTACACCGCGCTCCTAACAGGCCTAGCCCTGATGGTTGCCTGAAGTGTTGTGAGAGCTAAGTGGAAAGTCCCGGCCAACAAGACTAGTGCATCCGAGCTCAATCCAGCGATTTCCTAGTTTTTCCCGTGCGAACCAGGTGCTACATCCTAAGTGCCATACGAGAGAAGCTAGCTGAACGCCTTGTCGAAAAGCAACTTACTTCGGAGAGTTGAGCTCACCCTCAGTCCCTCGCAGTTGCACACTGCCTGCAGAAAGAGTTTCCAACATCTGCACCACAGCCGTTTGTCATAGGCTTGTGAGACGCAAGTGGAATAAGCAGACCTGGATGGTGTCTCCAGCTGCAGTGGAGTGGTATTCTGGGTACCTCCTGGCTTAGAACACTGTTACGTTCTCAGTGCCCGAGGAACGCAGCTAGTTGAAAGCTGGCTTGTAGGCGTGCTTCCTTGTGCGAACTGACGTCAGGGCAGGATCCTCCCGCATCCTGACTGCCCGTAGACGTAGGTCCCAGCATCCTTATGTTAGGTGCCGAAGAGGTTCTGTGAAAACCTTGTGGAAGTGCCAGGATTCTCCTCAAGTGTATCTGATCTCAATACAGACAATGCAAACGTCCTTGTTCAATGAGAGTGTAGCTCGGTCCTAGCTCCCATCAAAGTGTCTAGCAGACATCTGCCTGCAAAGCATACACACTTCCGAGAGTTGAGCTTATGGACTGTCCCTCCCACATCCTGCCTGCAGGTACACCGCGCTCCTAACAGGCCTAGCCCTGATGGTTGCCTGAAGTGTTGTGAGAGCTAAGTGGAAAGTCCCGGCCAACAAGACTAGTGCATCCGAGCTCAATCCAGCGATTTCCTAGTTTTTCCCGTGCGAACCAGGTGCTACATCCTAAGTGCCATACGAGAGAAGCTAGCTGAACGCCTTGTCCAAAAGCAACTTACTTCGGAGAGTTGAGCTCACCCTCAGTCCCTCGCAGTTGCACACTGCCTGCAGAAAGAGTTTCCAACATCTGCACCACAGCCGTTTGTCATAGGCTTGTGAGACGCAAGTGGAATAAGCAGACCTGGAAGGTGTCTCCAGCTGCAGTGGAGTGGTATTCTGGGTACCTCCTGGCTTAGAACACTGTTACGTTCTCAGTGCCCGAGGAACGCAGCTAGTTGAAAGCTGGCTTGTAGGCGTGCTTCCTTGTGCGAACTGACGTCAGGGCAGGATCCTCCCGCATCCTGACTGCCCGTAGACGTAGGTCCCAGCATCCTTATGTTAGGTTCCCGAAGAGGTTCTGTGAAAACCTTGTGGAAGTGCCAGGATTCTCCTCAAGTGTATCTGATCTCAATACAGACAATGCAAACGTCCTTGTTCAATGAGAGTGTAGCTCGGTCCTAGCTCCCATCAAAGTGTCTAGCAGACATCTGCCTGCAAAGCATACACACTTCCGAGAGTTGAGCTTATGGACTGTCCCTCCCACATCCTGCCTGCAGGTACACCGCGCTCCTAACAGGCCTAGCCCTGATGGTTGCCTGAAGTGTTGTGAGAGCTAAGTGGAAAGTCCCGGCCAACAAGACTAGTGCATCCGAGCTCAATCCAGCGATTTCCTAGTTTTTCCTGTGGAACCAGGTGCTACATCCTAAGTGCCATACGAGAGAAGCTAGCTGAACGCCTTGTCCAAAAGCAACTTACTTCGGAGAGTTGAGCTCACCCTCAGTCCCTCGCAGTTGCACACTGCCTGCAGAAAGAGTTTCCAACATCTGCACCACAGCCGTTTGTCATAGGCTTGTGAGACGCAAGTGGAATAAGCAGACCTGGATGGTGTCTCCAGCTGCAGTGGAGTGGTATTCTGGGTACCTCCTGGCTTAGAACACTGTTACGTTCTCAGTGCCCGAGGAACGCAGCTAGTTGAAAGCTGGCTTGTAGGCGTGCTTCCTTGTGCGAACTGACGTCAGGGCAGGATCCTCCCGCATCCTGACTGCCCGTAGACGTAGGTCCCAGCATCCTTATGTTAGGTGCCGAAGAGGTTCTGTGAAAACCTTGTGGAAGTGCCAGGATTCTCCTCAAGTGTATATGATCTCAATACAGACAATGCAAACGTCCTTGTTCAATGAGAGTGTAGCTCGGTCCTAGCTCCCATCAAAGTGTCTAGCAGACATCTGCCTGCAAAGCATACACACTTCCGAGAGTTGAGCTTATGGACTGTCCCTCCCACATCCTGCCTGCAGGTACACCGCGCTCCTAACAGGCCTAGCCCTGATGGTTGCCTGAAGTGTTGTGAGAGCTAAGTGGAAAGTCCCGGCCAACAAGACTAGTGCATCCGAGCTCAATCCAGCGATTTCCTAGTTTTTCCCGTGCGAACCAGGTGCTACATCCTAAGTGCCATACGAGAGAAGCTAGCTGAACGCCTTGTCCAAAAGCAACTTACTTCGGAGAGTTGAGCTCACCCTCAGTCCCTCGCAGTTGCACACTGCCTGCAGAAAGAGTTTCCAACATCTGCATCAGAGCCGTTTGTCAGAGGCTTGTGAGATGCAAGTGGAATAAGCAGACCTGGAAGGTGTCTCCAGCTGCAGTGGAGTGGTATTCTGGGTACCTCCTGGCTTAGAGTACTGCTACGTTCTCAGTGCCCTAAGAACGCAGCTGGTTGAAAGCTGGCTTGTAGGCATGCTTCGTTCTACGAGCTGAGGTCAGGGCAGGACCCTCCCGCATCCTGACTGCCCGTAGACATAGTACCCAGCATCCTAATGTTATTCGCCCTAGGAGGTTTTGTGCATAGCATGTGGAAGTGACAGGATTCTCCTCAAGAGTATCTGAAAATACAGACATTGCAGACGTCCTTGTTCAATGAGAGTGTAGCTAGGTCCTAGCTCCCATCAAAGTGTCTAGCAGACATCTGCCTGCAAAGCATACACACTTCCGAGAGTTGAGCTTATGGACTATCCCTCCCACATCCTGCCTTCAAGTACCTGGCACTCCAAACAGGCCTATTCCCGATGCGTCTCTGAAGTGTTGTGAGAGCTAAGTGGAAAGTCCCTGCCCACAAGACTAGTGCATCCAAGCTGATTCCAGCGATTTCCTAGTTTTTCCCGTGCGAACCAGGTGCTACATCCTAAGTGCCATACGAGAGAAGCTAGCTGAACGCCTTGTCCAAAAGCAACTTACTTCGGAGAGTTGAGCTCACCCTCAGTCCCTCACAGTTGCACACTGCCTGCAGAAAGAGTTTCCAACATCTGCACCACAGCCGTTTGTCAGAGGCTTGTGAGACGCAAGTGGAATAAGCAGACCTGGATGGTGTCTCCACCTGCAGTGGAGTGGTATTCTGGGTACCTCCTGGCTTAGAGTACTGCTACGTTCTCAGTGCCCGAAGAACGCAGCTGGTTGAAAGCTGGCTTGTAGGCATGCTTCCTTCTACGAGCTGAGGTCACGGCAGGACCCTCCCGCATCCTGACTGCCCGTAGACATAGGACCCAGCATCCTAATGTTATTCGCCCTAGGAGGTTTTGCGCATAGCATGTGGAAGTGACAGGATTCTCCTCAAGTGTATCTGATCTCAATACAGACACTGCAAACGTCCTTGTTCAATGAGAGTGTAGCTCGGTCCTAGCTCCCATCAAAGTGTCTAGCAGACATCTGCCTGCAAAGCATACACACTTCCGAGAGTTGAGCTTATGGACTGTCCCTCCCACATCCTGCCTGCAGGTACACCGCGTTCCTAACAGGCCTAGCCCTGATGGTTGCCTGAAGTGTTGTGAGAGCTAAGTGGAAAGTCCCGGCCAACAAGACTAGTGCATCCGAGCTCAATCCAGCGATTTCCTAGTTTTTCCCGTGCGAACCAGGTGCTACATCCTAAGTGCCATACGAGAGAAGCTAGCTGAACGCCTTGTCCAAAAGCAACTTACCTCGGAGAGTTGAGCTCACCCTCAGTCCCTCGCAGTTGCACACTGCCTGTAGAAAGTGTTTCCAACATCTGCATCAGAGCCGTTTGTCAGAGGCTTGTGAGATGCAAGTGGAATAAGCAGACCTGGATGGTGTCTCCAGCTGCAGTGGAGTGGTATTCTGGGTACCTCCTGGCTTAGAACACTGTTACGTTCTCAGTGCCCGAGGAACGCAGCTAGTTGAAAGCTGGCTTGTAGGCCTGCTTCCTTGTGCGAACTGACGTCAGGGCAAGGATCCTCCCGCATCCTGACTGCCCGTAGACGTAGGTCCCAGCATCCTTATGTTAGGTGCCGAAGAGGTTCTGTGAAAACCTTGTGGAAGTGCCAGGATTCTCCTCAAGTGTATCTGATCTCAATACAGACAATGCAAACGTCCTTGTTCAATGAGAGTGTAGCTCGGTCCTAGCTCCCATCAAAGTGTCTAGCAGACATCTGCCTGCAAAGCATACACACTTCCGAGAGTTGAGCTTATGGACTGTCCCTCCCACATCCTGCCTGCAGGTACACCGCGCTCCTAACAGGCCTAGCCCTGATGGTTGCCTGAAGTGTTGTGAGAGCTAAGTGGAAAGTCCCGGCCAACAAGACTAGTGCATCCGAGCTCAATCCAGCGATTTCCTAGTTTTTCCCGTGCGAACCAGGTGCTACATCCTAAGTGCCATACGAGAGAAGCTAGCTGAACGCCTTGTCCAAAAGCAACTTACTTCGGAGAGTTGAGCTCACCCTCAGTCCCTCGCAGTTGCACACTGCCTGCAGAAAGAGTTTCCAACATCTGCACCACAGCCGTTTGTCATAGGCTTGTGAGACGCAAGTGGAATAAGCAGACCTGGATGGTGTCTCCAGCTGCAGTGGAGTGGTATTCTGGGTACCTCCTGGCTTAGAACACTGTTACGTTCTCAGTGCCCGAGGAACGCAGCTAGTTGAAAGCTGGCTTGTAGGCGTGCTTCCTTGTGCGAACTGACGTCAGGGCAGGATCCTCCCGCATCCTGACTGCCCGTAGACGTAGGTCCCAGCATCCTTATGTTAGGTGCCGAAGAGGTTCTGTGAAAACCTTGTGGAAGTGCCAGGATTCTCCTCAAGTGTATATGATCTCAATACAGACAATGCAAACGTCCTTGTTCAATGAGAGTGTAGCTCGGTCCTAGCTCCCATCAAAGTGTCTAGCAGACATCTGCCTGCAAAGCATACACACTTCCGAGAGTTGAGCTTATGGACTGTCCCTCCCACATCCTGCCTGCAGGTACACCGCGCTCCTAACAGGCCTAGCCCTGATGGTTGCCTGAAGTGTTGTGAGAGCTAAGTGGAAAGTCCCGGCCAACAAGACTAGTGCATCCGAGCTCAATCCAGCGATTTCCTAGTTTTACCCGTGCGAACCAGGTGCTACATCCTAAGTGCCATACGAGAGAAGCTAGCTGAACGCCTTGTCCAAAAGCAACTTACCTCGGAGAGTTGAGCTCACCCTTAGTCCCTCGCAGTTGCACACTGCCTGTAGAAAGAGTTTCCAACATCTGCATCAGAGCCGTTTGTCAGAGGCTTGTGAGATGCAAGTGGAATAAGCAGACCTGGATGGTGTCTCCAGCTGCAGTGGAATGGTATTCTGGGTACCTCCTGGCTTAGAACACTGTTACGTGCTCAGTGCCCGAGGAACGCAGCTAGTTGAAAGCTGGCTTGTAGGCGTGCTTCCTTGTGCGAACTGACGTCAGGGCAGGATCCTCCCGCATCCTGACTGCGCGTAGACGTAGGTCCCAGCATCCTTATGTTAGGTGCCGAAGAGGTTCTGTGAAAACCTTGTGGAAGTGCCAGGATTCTCCTCAAGTGTATCTGATCTCAATACAGACAATGCAAACGTCCTTGTTCAATGAGAGTGTAGCTCGGTCCTAGCTCCCATCAAAGTGTCTAGCAGACATCTGCCTGCAAAGCATACACACTTCCGAGAGTTGAGCTTATGGACTGTCCCTCCCACATCCTGCCTGCAGGTACACCGCGCTCCTAACAGGCCTAGCCCTGATGGTTGCCTGAAGTGTTGTGAGAGCTAAGTGGAAAGTCCCGGCCAACAAGACTAGTGCATCCGAGCTCAATCCAGCGATTTCCTAGTTTTTCCCGTGCGAACCAGGTGCTACATCCTAAGTGCCATACGAGAGAAGCTAGCTGAACGCCTTGTCCAAAAGCAACTTACTTCGGAGAGTTGAGCTCACCCTCAGTCCCTCGCAGTTGCACACTGCCTGTAGAAAGAGTTTCCAACATCTGCATCAGAGCCGTTTGTCGGCGGCTTGTGAGATGCAAGTGGAATAAGCAGACCTGGATGGTGTCTCCAGCTGCAGTGGAGTGGTATTCTGGGTACCTCCTGGCTTAGAGTACTGCTACGTTCTCAGTGCCCTAAGAACGCAGCTGGTTGAAAGCTGGCTTGTAGGCATGCTTCCTTCTACGAGCTGAGGTCAGGGCAGGACCCTACCGCATCCTGACTGCCCGTAGACATAGTACCCAGCATCCTAATGTTATTCGCCCTAGGAGGTTTTGTGCATAGCATGTGGAAGTGACAGGATTCTCCTCAAGAGTATCTGAAAATACAGACATTGCAGACGTCCTTGTTCAATGAGAGTGTAGCTCGGTCCTAGCTCCCATCAAAGTGTCTAGCAGACATCTGCCTGCAAAGCATACACACTTCCGAGAGTTGAGCTTATGGACTATCCCTCCCACATCCTGCCTTCAAGTACCTGGCACTCCAAACAGGCCTATTCCCGATGCGTCTCTGAAGTGTTGTGAGAGCTAAGTGGAAAGTCCCTGCCCACAAGACTAGTGCATCCAAGCTGATTCCAGCGATTTCCTAGTTTTTCCCGTGCGAACCAGGTGCTACATCCTAAGTGCCATACGAGAGAAGCTACCTGAACGCCTTGTCCAAAGCAACTTACTTCGGAGAGTTGAGCTCACCCTCAGTCCCTCACAGTTGCACACTGCCTGCAGAAAGAGTTTCCAACATCTGCACCACAGCCGTTTGTCAGAGGCTTGTGAGACGCAAGTGGAATAAGCAGACCTGGATGGTGTCTCCACCTGCAGTGGAGTGGTATTCTGGGTACCTCCTGGCTTAGAGTACTGCTACGTTCTCAGTGCCCTAAGAACGCAGCTGGTTGAAAGCTGGCTTGTAGGCATGCTTCCTTCTACGAGCTGAGGTCACGGCAGGACCCTCCCGCATCCTGACTGCCCGTAGACATAGTACCCAGCCTCCTAATGTTATTCGCCCTAGGAGGTTTTGCGCATAGCATGTGGAAGTGACAGGATTCTCCTCAAGTGTATCTGATCTCAATACAGACACTGCAAACGTCCTTGTTCAATGAGAGTGTAGCTCGGTCCTAGCTCCCATCAAAGTGTCTAGCAGACATCTGCCTGCAAAGCATACACACTTCCGAGAGTTGAGCTTATGGACTGTCCCTCCCACATCCTGCCTGCAGGTACACCGCGCTCCTAACAGGCCTAGCCCTGATGGTTGCCTGAAGTGTTGTGAGAGCTAAGTGGAAAGTCCCGGCCAACAAGACTAGTGCATCCGAGCTCAATCCAGCGATTTCCTAGTTTTTCCCGTGCGAACCAGGTGCTACATCCTAAGTGCCATACGAGAGAAGCTAGCTGAACGCCTTGTCCAAAAGCAACTTACTTCGGAGAGTTGAGCTCACCCTCAGTCCCTCGCAGTTGCACACTGCCTGTAGAAAGAGTTTCCAACATCTGCATCAGAGCCGTTTGTCAGAGGCTTGTCAGATGCAAGTGGAATAAGCAGACCTGGATGGTGTCTCCTGCTGCAGTGGAGTGGTATTCTGGGTACCTCCTGGCTTAGAACACTGTTACGTTCTCAGTGTCCGAGGAACGCAGCTAGTTGACAGCTGGCTTGTAGGCGTGCTTCCTTGTGCTATCTGACGTCAGGGCAAGGATCCTCCCGCATCCTGACTGCCCGTAGACGTAGGTCCCAGCATCCTTATGTTAGGTGCCGAAGAGGTTCTGTGAAAACCTTGTGGAAGTGCCAGGATTCTCCTCAAGTGTATCTGATCTCAATACAGACAATGCAAACGTCCTTGTTCAATGAGAGTGTAGCTCGGTCCTAGCTCCCATCAAAGTGTCTAGCAGACATCTGCCTGCAAAGCATACACACTTCTGAGAGTTGAGCTTATGGACTGTCCCTCCCACATCCTGCCTGCAGGTACACCGCGCTCCTAACAGGCCTAGCCCTGATGGTTGCCTGAAGTGTTGTGAGAGCTAAGTGGAAAGTCCCGGCCAACAAGACTAGTGCATCCGAGCTCAATCCAGCGATTTCCTAGTTTTTCCCGTGCGAACGAGGTGCTACATCCTAAGTGCCATACGAGAGAAGCTAGCTGAACGCCTTGTCCAAAAGCAACTTACTTCGGAGAGTTGAGCTCACCCTCAGTCCCTCGCAGTTGCACACTGCCTGTAGAAAGAGTTTCCAACATCTGCATCAGAGCCGTTTGTCAGAGGCTTGTGAGATGCAAGTGGAATAAGCAGACCTGGATGGTGTCTCCAGCTGCAGTGGAGTGGTATTCTGGGTACCTCCTGGCTTAGAACACTGTTACGTTCTCAGTGCCCGAGGAACGCAGCTAGTTGAAAGCTGGCTTGTAGGCGTGCTTCCTTGTGCGAACTGACGTCAGGGCAAGGATCCTCCCGCATCCTGACTGCGCGTAGACGTAGGTCCCAGCATCCTTATGTTAGGTGCCGAAGAGGTTCTGTGAAAACCTTGTGGAAGTGCCAGGATTCTCCTCAAGTGTATCTGATCTCAATACAGACAATGCAAACGTCCTTGTTCAATGAGAGTGTAGCTCGGTCCTAGCTCCCATCAAAGTGTCTAGCAGACATCTGCCTGCAAAGCATACACACTTCCGAGAGTTGAGCTTATGGACTGTCCCTCCCACATCCTGCCTGCAGGTACACCGCGCTCCTAACAGGCCTAGCCCTGATGGTTGCCTGAAGTGTTGTGAGAGCTAAGTGGAAAGTCCCGGCCAACAAGACTAGTGCATCCGAGCTCAATCCAGCGATTTCCTAGTTTTTCCCGTGCGAACCAGGTGCTACATCCTAAGTGCCATACGAGAGAAGCTAGCTGAACGCCTTGTCCAAAAGCAACTTACTTCGGAGAGTTGAGCTCACCCTCAGTCCCTCGCAGTTGCACACTGCCTGTAGAAAGAGTTTCCAACATCTGCATCAGAGCCGTTTGTCAGAGGCTTGTCAGATGGAAGTGGAATAAGCAGACCTGGATGGTGTCTCCAGCTGCAGTGGAGTGGTATTCTGGGTACCTCCTGGCTTAGAACACTGTTACGTTCTCAGTGCCCGAGGAACGCAGCTAGTTGGAAGCTGGCTTGTAGGCGTGCTTCCTTGTGCGAACTGACGTCAGGGCAGGATCCTCCCGCATCCTGACTGCCCGTAGACGTAGGTCCCAGCATCCTTATGTTAGGTGCCGAAGAGGTTCTGTGAAAACCTTGTGGAAGTGCCAGGATTCTCCTCAAGTGTATCTGATCTCAATACAGACAATGCAAACGTCCTTGTTCAATGAGAGTGTAGCTCGGTCCTAGCTCCCATCAAAGTGTCTAGCAGACATCTGCCTGCAAAGCATACACACTTCCGAGAGTTGAGCTTATGGACTGTCCCTCCCACATCCTGCCTGCAGGTACACCGCGCTCCTAACAGGCCTAGCCCTGATGGTTGCCTGAAGTGTTGTGAGAGCTAAGTGGAAAGTCCCGGCCAACAAGACTAGTGCATCCGAGCTCAATCCAGCGATTTCCTAGTTTTTCCCGTGCGAACCAGGTGCTACATCCTAAGTGCCATACGAGAGAAGCTAGCTGAACGCCTTGTCCAAAAGCAACTTACTTCGGAGAGTTGAGCTCACCCTCAGTCCCTCACAGTTGCACACTGCCTGCAGAAAGAGTTTCCAACATCTGCACCACAGCCGTTTGTCATAGGCTTGTGAGACGCAAGTGGAATAAGCAGACCTGGATGGTGTCTCCAGCTGCAGTGGAGTGGTATTCTGGGTACCTCCTGGCTTAGAACACTGTTACGTTCTCAGTGCCCGAGGAACGCAGCTAGTTGAAAGCTGGCTTGTAGGCATGCTTCCTTCTACGAGCTGAGGTCAGGGCAGGACCCTCCCGCATCCTGACTGCCCGTAGACAAAGTACCCAGCATCCTAATGTTATTCGCCCTAGGAGGTTTTGTGCATAGCATGTGGAAGTGACAGGATTCTCCTCAAGTGTATCTGAAAATACAGACATTGCAAACGTCCTTGTTCAATGAGAGTGTAGCTCGGTCCTAGCTCCCATCAAAGTGTCTAGCAGACATCTGCCTGCAAAGCATACACACTTCCGAGAGTTGAGCTTATGGACTGTCCCTCCCACATCCTGCCTGCAGGTACACCGCGCTCCTTACAGGCCTAGCCCTGATGGTTGCCTGAAGTGTTGTGAGAGCTAAGTGGAAAGTCCCGGCCAACAAGACTAGTGCATCCGAGCTGAATCCAGCGATTTCCTAGTTTTACCCGTGCGAACCAGGTGCTACATCCTAAGTGCCATACGAGAGAAGCTAGCTGAACGCCTTGTCCAAAAGCAACTTACTTCGGAGAGTTGAGCTCACCCTCAGTCCCTCACAGTTGCACACTGCCTGCAGAAAGAGTTTCCAACATCTGCACCACAGCCGTTTGTCATAGGCTTGTGAGACGCAAGTGGAATAAGCAGACCTGGAAGGTGTCTCCAGCTGCATTGGAGTGGTATTCTGGGTACCTCCTGGCTTAGAGTACTGCTACGTTCTCAGTGCCCTAAGAACGCAGCTGGTTGAAAGCTGGCTTGTAGGCATGCTTCCTTCTACGAGCTGAGGTCAGGGCAGGACCCTACCGCATCCTGACTGCCCGTAGACATAGTACCCAGCATCCTAATGTTATTCGCCCTACGAGGTTTTGTGCATAGCATGTGGAAGTGACAGGATTCTCCTCAAGTGTATCTGAAAATACAGACATTGCAAACGTCCTTGTTCAATGAGAGTGTAGCTCGGTCGTAGCTCCCATCAAAGTGTCTAGCAGACATCTGCCTGCAAAGCATACACACTTCCGAGAGTTGAGCTTATGGACTGTCCCTCCTACATCCTGCCTGCAGGTACACCGCGCTCCTAACAGGCCTAGCCCTGATGGTTGCCTGAAGTGTTGTGAGAGCTAAGTGGAAAGTCCCGGCCAACAAGACTAGTGCATCCGAGCTCAATCCAGCGATTTCCTAGTTTTACCCGTGCGAACCAGGTGCTACATCCTAAGTGCCATACGAGAGAAGCTAGCTGAACGCCTTGTCCAAAAGCAACTTACTTCGGAGAGTTGAGCTCACCCTCAGTCCCTCGCAGTTGCACACTGCCTGTAGAAAGAGTTTCCAACATCTGCATCAGAGCCGTTTGTCAGAGGCTTGTGAGATGAAAGTGGAATAAGCAGACCTGGATGGTGTCTCCAGCTGCAGTGGAGTGGTATTCTGGGTACCTCCTGGCTTAGAACACTGTTACGTTCTCAGTGCCCGAGGAACGCAGCTAGTTGAAAGCTGGCTTGTAGGCGTGCTTCCTTGTGCGAACTGACGTCAGGGCAGGATCCTCCCGCATCCTGACTGCCCGTAGACGTAGGTCCCAGCATCCTTATGTTAGGTGCCGAAGAGGTTCTGTGAAAACCTTGTGGAAGTGCCAGGATTCTCCTCAAGTGTATCTGATCTCAATACAGACAATGCAAACGTCCTTGTTCAATGAGAGTGTAGCTCGGTCCTAGCTCCCATCAAAGTGTCTAGCAGACATCTGCCTGCAAAGCATACACACTTCCGAGAGTTGAGCTTATGGACTGTCCCTCCCACATCCTGCCTGCAGGTACACCGCGCTCCTAACAGGCCTAGCCCTGATGGTTGCCTGAAGTGTTGTGAGAGCTAAGTGGAAAGTCCCGGCCAACAAGACTAGTGCATCCGAGCTCAATCCAGCGATTTCCTAGTTTTTCCCGTGCGAACCAGGTGCTACATCCTAAGTGCCATACGAGAGAAGCTAGCTGAACGCCTTGTCCAAAAGCAACTTACTTCGGAGAGTTGAGCTCACCCTCAGTCCCTCGCAGTTGCACACTGCCTGTAGAAAGAGTTTCCAACATCTGCATCAGAGCCGTTTGTCAGAGGCTTGTGAGACGCAAGTGGAATAAGCAGACCTGGATGGTGTCTCCAGCTGCAGTGGAGTGGTATTCTGGGTACCTCCTGGCTTAGAGTACTGCTACGTTCTCAGTGCCCGAGGAACGCAGCTAGTTGAAAGCTGGCTTGTAGGCGTGCTTCCTTGTGCGAACTGACGTCAGGGCAGGATCCTCCCGCATCCTGACTGCCCGTAGACGTAGGTCCCAGCATCCTTATGTTAGGTGCCGAAGAGGTTCTGTGAAAACCTTGTGGAAGTGCCAGGATTCTCCTCAAGTGTATCTGATCTCAATACAGACAATGCAAACGTCCTTGTTCAATGAGAGTGTAGCTCGGTCCTAGCTCCCATCAAAGTGTCTAGCAGACATCTGCCTGCAAAGCATACACACTTCCGAGAGTTGAGCTTATGGACTGTCCCTCCCACATCCTGCCTGCAGGTACACCGCGCTCCTAACAGGCCTAGCCCTGATGGTTGCCTGAAGTGTTGTGAGAGCTAAGTGGAAAGTCCCGGCCAACAAGACTAGTGCATCCGAGCTCAATCCAGCGATTTCCTAGTTTTTCCCGTGCGAACCAGGTGCTACATCCTAAGTGCCATACGAGAGAAGCTAGCTGAACGCCTTGTCCAAAAGCAACTTACTTCGGAGAGTTGAGCTCACCCTCAGTCCCTCGCAGTTGCACACTGCCTGCAGAAAGAGTTTCCAACATCTGCACCACAGCCGTTTGTCATAGGCTTGTGAGACGCAAGTGGAATAAGCAGACCTGGATGGTGTCTCCAGCTGCAGTGGAGTGGTATTCTGGGTACCTCCTGGCTTAGAACACTGTTACGTTCTCAGTGCCCGAGGAACGCAGCTAGTTGAAAGCTGGCTTGTAGGCGTGCTTCCTTGTGCGAACTGACGTCAGGGCAGGATCCTCCCGCATCCTGACTGCCCGTAGACGTAGGTCCCAGCATCCTTATGTTAGGTGCCGAAGAGGTTCTGTGAAAACCTTGTGGAAGTGCCAGGATTCTCCTCAAGTGTATATGATCTCAATACAGACAATGCAAACGTCCTTGTTCAATGAGAGTGTAGCTCGGTCCTAGCTCCCATCAAAGTGTCTAGCAGACATCTGCCTGCAAAGCATACACACTTCCGAGAGTTGAGCTTATGGACTGTCCCTCCCACATCCTGCCTGCAGGTACACCGCGCTCCTAACAGGCCTAGCCCTGATGGTTGCCTGAAGTGTTGTGAGAGCTAAGTGGAAAGTCCCGGCCAACAAGACTAGTGCATCCGAGCTCAATCCAGCGATTTCCTAGTTTTTCCCGTGCGAACCAGGTGCTACATCCTAAGTGCCATACGAGAGAAGCTAGCTGAACGCCTTGTCCAAAAGCAACTTACTTCGGAGAGTTGAGCTCACCCTCAGTCCCTCGCAGTTGCACACTGCCTGCAGAAAGAGTTTCCAACATCTGCACCACAGCCGTTTGTCATAGGCTTGTGAGACGCAAGTGGAATAAGCAGACCTGGATGGTGTCTCCAGCTGCAGTGGAGTGGTATTCTGGGTACCTCCTGGCTTAGAACACTGTTACGTTCTCAGTGCCCGAGGAACGCAGCTAGTTGAAAGCTGGCTTGTAGGCGTGCTTCCTTGTGCGAACTGACGTCAGGGCAGGATCCTCCCGCATCCTGACTGCCCGTAGACGTAGGTCCCAGCATCCTTATGTTAGGTGCCGAAGAGGTTCTGTGAAAACCTTGTGGAAGTGCCAGGATTCTCCTCAAGTGTATCTGATCTCAATACAGACAATGCAAACGTCCTTGTTCAATGAGAGTGTAGCTCGGTCCTAGCTCCCATCAAAGTGTCTAGCAGACATCTGCCTGCAAAGCATACACACTTCCGAGAGTTGAGCTTATGGACTGTCCCTCCCACATCCTGCCTGCAGGTACACCGCGCTCCTAACAGGCCTAGCCCTGATGGTTGCCTGAAGTGTTGTGAGAGCTAAGTGGAAAGTCCCGGCCAACAAGACTAGTGCATCCGAGCTCAATCCAGCGATTTCCTAGTTTTTCCCGTGCGAACCAGGTGCTACATCCTAAGTGCCATACGAGAGAAGCTAGCTGAACGCCTTGTCCAAAAGCAACTTACTTCGGAGAGTTGAGCTCACCCTCAGTCCCTCGCAGTTGCACACTGCCTGTAGAAAGAGTTTCCAACATCTGCATCAGAGCCGTTTGTCAGAGGCTTGTGAGATGCAAGTGGAATAAGCAGACCTGGAAGGTGTCTCCAGCTGCAGTGGAGTGGTATTCTGGGTACCTCCTGGCTTAGAGTACTGCTACGTTCTCAGTGCCCTAAGAACGCAGCTGGTTGAAAGCTGGCTTGTAGGCATGCTTCGTTCTACGAGCTGAGGTCAGGGCAGGACCCTCCCGCATCCTGACTGCCCGTAGACATAGTACCCAGCATCCTAATGTTATTCGCCCTAGGAAGTTTTGTGCATAGCATGTGGAAGTGACAGGATTCTCCTCAAGAGTATCTGAAAATACAGACATTGCAGACGTCCTTGTTCAATGAGAGTGTAGCTCGGTCCTAGCTCCCATCAGAGTGTCTAGCAGACATCTGCCTGCAAAGCATACACACTTCCGAGAGTTGAGCTTATGGACTATCCCTCCCACATCCTGCCTTCAAGTACCTGGCACTCCAAACAGGCCTATTCCCGATGCGTCTCTGAAGTGTTGTGAGAGCTAAGTGGAAAGTCCCTGCCCACAAGACTAGTGCATCCAAGCTGATTCCAGCGATTTCCTAGTTTTTCCCGTGCGAACCAGGTGCTACATCCTAAGTGCCATACGAGAGAAGCTACCTGAACGCCTTGTCCAAAGCAACTTACTTCGGAGAGTTGAGCTCACCCTCAGTCCCTCACAGTTGCACACTGCCTGCAGAAAGAGTTTCCAACATCTGCACCACAGCCGTTTGTCAGAGGCTTGTGAGACGCAAGTGGAATAAGCAGACCTGGATGGTGTCTCCAGCTGCAGTGGAGTGGTATTCTGGGTACCTCCTGGCTTAGAACACTGTTACGTTCTCAGTGCCCGAGGAACGCAGCTAGTTGAAAGCTGGCTTGTAGGCATGCTTCCTTCTACGAGCTGAGGTCAGGGCAGGACCCTCCCGCATCCTGACTGCCCGTAGACATAGTACCCAGCATCCTAATGTTATTCGCCCTAGGAGGTTTTGTGCATAGCATGTGGAAGTGACAGGATTCTCCTCAAGTGTATCTGAAAATACAGACATTGCAAACGTCCTTGTTCAATGAGAGTGTAGCTCGGTCCTAGCTCCCATCAAAGTGTCTAGCAGACATCTGCCTGCAAAGCATACACACTTCCGAGAGTTGAGCTTATGGACTGTCCCTCCCACATCCTACCTGCAGGTACACCGCTCTCCTAACAGGCCTAGCCCTGATGGTTGCCTGAAGTGTTGTGAGAGCTAAGTGGAAAGTCCCGGCCAACAAGACTAGGGCATCCGAGCTCAATCCAGCGATTTCCTAGTATTTCCCGTGCGAGCCAGGTGCTACATCCTAAGTGCCATACGAGAGAAGCTAGCTGAACGCCTTGTCCAAAAGCAACTTACTTCGGAGAGTTGAGCTCACCCTCAGTCCCTCACAGTTGCACACTGCCTGCAGAAAGAGTTTCCAACATCTGCACCACAGCCGTTTGTCATAGGCTTGTGAGACGCAAGTGGAATAAGCAGACCTGGAAGGTGTCTCCAGCTGCATTGGAGTGGTATTCTGGGTACCTCCTGGCTTAGAGTACTGCTACGTTCTCAGTGCCCTAAGAACGCAGCTGGTTGAAAGCTGGCTTGTAGGCATGCTACCTTCTACGAGCTGAGGTCAGGGCAGGACCCTCCCGCATCCTGACTGCCCGTAGACATAGTACCCAGCATCCTAATGTTATTCGCCCGAGGAGGTTTTGTGCATAGCATGTGGAAGTGACAGGATTCTCCTCAAGTGTATCTGAAAATACAGACATTGCAAACGTCCTTGTTCAATGAGAGTGTAGCTCGGTCCTAGCTCCCATCAAAGTGTCTAGCAGACATCTGCCTGCAAAGCATACACACTTCCGAGAGTTGAGCTTATGGACTGTCCCTCCCACATCCTGCCTGCAGGTACACCGCGCTCCTAACAGGCCTAGCCCTGATGGTTGCCTGAAGTGTTGTGAGAGCTAAGTGGAAAGTCCCGGCCAACAAGACTAGTGCATCCGAGCTCAATCCAGCGATTTCCTAGTTTTACCCGTGCGAACCAGGTGCTACATCCTAAGTGCCATACGAGAGAAGCTAGCTGAACGCCTTGTCCAAAAGCAACTTACTTCGGAGAGTTGAGCTCACCCTCAGTCCCTCGCAGTTGCACACTGCCTGTAGAAAGAGTTTCCAACATCTGCATCAGAGCCGTTTGTCAGAGGCTTGTGAGATGCAAGTGGAATAAGCAGACCTGGATGGTGTCTCCAGCTGCAGTGGAGTGGTATTCTGGGTACCTCCTGGCTTAGAACACTGTTACGTTCTCAGTGCCCGAGGAACGCAGCTAGTTGAAAGCTGGCTTGTAGGCGTGCTTCCTTGTGCGAACTGACGTCAGGGCAGGATCCTCCCGCATCCTGACTGCCCGTAGACGTAGGTCCCAGCATCCTTATGTTAGGTGCCGAAGAGGTTCTGTGAAAACCTTGTGGAAGTGCCAGGATTCTCCTCAAGTGTATCTGATCTCAATACAGACAATGCAAACGTCCTTGTTCAATGAGAGTGTAGCTCGGTCCTAGCTCCCATCAAAGTGTCTAGCAGACATCTGCCTGCAAAGCATACACACTTCCGAGAGTTGAGCTTATGGACTGTCCCTCCCACATCCTGCCTGCAGGTACACCGCGCTCCTAACAGGCCTAGCCCTGATGGTTGCCTGAAGTGTTGTGAGAGCTAAGTGGAAAGTCCCGGCCAACAAGACTAGTGCATCCGAGCTCAATCCAGCGATTTCCTAGTTTTTCCCGTGCGAACCAGGTGCTACATCCTAAGTGCCATACGAGAGAAGCTAGCTGAACGCCTTGTCCAAAAGCAACTTACTTCGGAGAGTTGAGCTCACCCTCAGTCCCTCGCAGTTGCACACTGCCTGTAGAAAGAGTTTCCAACATCTGCATCAGAGCCGTTTGTCAGAGGCTTGTGAGACGCAAGTGGAATAAGCAGACCTGGATGGTGTCTCCAGCTGCAGTGGAGTGGTATTCTGGGTACCTCCTGGCTTAGAGTACTGCTACGTTCTCAGTGCCCGAGGAACGCAGCTAGTTGAAAGCTGGCTTGTAGGCGTGCTTCCTTGTGCGAACTGACGTCAGGGCAGGATCCTCCCGCATCCTGACTGCCCGTAGACGTAGGTCCCAGCATCCTTATGTTAGGTGCCGAAGAGGTTCTGTGAAAACCTTGTGGAAGTGCCAGGATTCTCCTCAAGTGTATCTGATCTCAATACAGACAATGCAAACGTCCTTGTTCAATGAGAGTGTAGCTCGGTCCTAGCTCCCATCAAAGTGTCTAGCAGACATCTGCCTGCAAAGCATACACACTTCCGAGAGTTGAGCTTATGGACTGTCCCTCCCACATCCTGCCTGCAGGTACACCGCGCTCCTAACAGGCCTAGCCCTGATGGTTGCCTGAAGTGTTGTGAGAGCTAAGTGGAAAGTCCCGGCCAACAAGACTAGTGCATCCGAGCTCAATCCAGCGATTTCCTAGTTTTTCCCGTGCGAACCAGGTGCTGCATCCTAAGTGCCATACGAGAGAAGCTAGCTGAACGCCTTGTCCAAAAGCAACTTACTTCGGAGAGTTGAGCTCACCCTCAGTCCCTCGCAGTTGCACACTGCCTGCAGAAAGAGTTTCCAACATCTGCACCACAGCCGTTTGTCATAGGCTTGTGAGACGCAAGTGGAATAAGCAGACCTGGATGGTGTCTCCAGCTGCAGTGGAGTGGTATTCTGGGTACCTCCTGGCTTAGAACACTGTTACGTTCTCAGTGCCCGAGGAACGCAGCTAGTTGAAAGCTGGCTTGTAGGCGTGCTTCCTTGTGCGAACTGACGTCAGGGCAGGATCCTCCCGCATCCTGACTGCCCGTAGACGTAGGTCCCAGCATCCTTATGTTAGGTGCCGAAGAGGTTCTGTGAAAACCTTGTGGAAGTGCCAGGATTCTCCTCAAGTGTATATGATCTCAATACAGACAATGCAAACGTCCTTGTTCAATGAGAGTGTAGCTCGGTCCTAGCTCCCATCAAAGTGTCTAGCAGACATCTGCCTGCAAAGCATACACACTTCCGAGAGTTGAGCTTATGGACTGTCCCTCCCACATCCTGCCTGCAGGTACACCGCGCTCCTAACAGGCCTAGCCCTGATGGTTGCCTGAAGTGTTGTGAGAGCTAAGTGGAAAGTCCCGGCCAACAAGACTAGTGCATCCGAGCTCAATCCAGCGATTTCCTAGTTTTTCCCGTGCGAACCAGGTGCTACATCCTAAGTGCCATACGAGAGAAGCTAGCTGAACGCCTTGTCCAAAAGCAACTTACTTCGGAGAGTTGAGCTCACCCTCAGTCCCTCGCAGTTGCACACTGCCTGTAGAAAGAGTTTCCAACATCTGCATCAGAGCCGTTTGTCAGAGGCTTGTGAGACGCAAGTGGAATAAGCAGACCTGGATGGTGTCTCCAGCTGCAGTGGAGTGGTATTCTGGGTACCTCCTGGCTTAGAACACTGTTACGTTCTCAGTGCCCTAAGAACGCAGCTGGTTGAAAGCTGGCTTGTAGGCATGCTTCGTTCTACGAGCTGAGGTCAGGGCAGGACCCTCCCGCATCCTGACTGCCCGTAGACATAGTACCCAGCATCCTAATGTTATTCGCCCTAGGAGGTTTTGTGCATAGCATGTGGAAGTGACAGGATTCTCCTCAAGAGTATCTGAAAATACAGACATTGCAGACGTCCTTGTTCAATGAGAGTGTAGCTCGGTCCTAGCTCCCATCAAAGTGTCTAGCAGACATCTGCCTGCAAAGCATACACACTTCCGAGAGTTGAGCTTATGGACTATCCCTCCCACATCCTGCCTTCAAGTACCTGGCACTCCAAACAGGCCTATTCCCGATGCGTCTCTGAAGTGTTGTGAGAGCTAAGTGGAAAGTCCCTGCCCACAAGACTAGTGCATCCAAGCTGATTCCAGCGATTTCCTAGTTTTTCCCGTGCGAACCAGGTGCTACATCCTAAGTGCCATACGAGAGAAGCTACCTGAACGCCTTGTCCAAAGCAACTTACTTCGGAGAGTTGAGCTCACCCTCAGTCCCTCACACTTGCACACTGCCTGCAGAAAGAGTTTCCAACATCTGCACCACAGCCGTTTGTCAGAGGCTTGTGAGACGCAAGTGGAATAAGCAGACCTGGATGGTGTCTCCACCTGCAGTGGAGTGGTATTCTGGGTACCTCCTGGCTTAGAGTACTGCTACGTTCTCAGTGCCCTAAGAACGCAGCTGGTTGAAAGCTGGCTTGTAGGCATGCTTCCTTCTACGAGCTGAGGTCAGGGCAGGACCCTCCCGCATCCTGACTGCCCGTAGACATAGTACCCAGCATCCTAATGTTATTCGCCCTACGAGGTTTTGCGCATAGCATGTGGAAGTGACAGGATTCTCCTCAAGTGTATATGATCTCAATACAGACAATGCAAACGTCCTTGTTCAATGAGAGTGTAGCTCGGTCCTAGCTCCCATCAAAGTGTCTAGCAGACATCTGCCTGCAAAGCATACACACTTCCGAGAGTTGAGCTTATGGACTGTCCCTCCCACATCCTGCCTGCAGGTACACCGCGCTCCTAACAGGCCTAGCCCTGATGGTTGCCTGAAGTGTTGTGAGAGCTAAGTGGAAAGTCCCGGCCAACAAGACTAGTGCATCCGAGCTCAATCCAGCGATTTCCTAGTTTTTCCCGTGCGAACCAGGTGCTACATCCTAAGTGCCATACGAGAGAAGCTAGCTGAACGCCTTGTCCAAAAGCAACTTACTTCGGAGAGTTGAGCTCACCCTCAGTCCCTCGCAGTTGCACACTGCCTGCAGAAAGAGTTTCCAACATCTGCACCACAGCCGTTTGTCATAGGCTTGTGAGACGCAAGTGGAATAAGCAGACCTGGATGGTGTCTCCAGCTGCAGTGGAGTGGTATTCTGGGTACCTCCTGGCTTAGAACACTGTTACGTTCTCAGTGCCCGAGGAACGCAGCTAGTTGAAAGCTGGCTTGTAGGCGTGCTTCCTTGTGCGAACTGACGTCAGGGCAGTATCCTCCCGCATCCTGACTGCCCGTAGACATAGTACCCAGCATCCTAATGTTATTCGCCCGAGGAGGTTTTGTGCATAGCATGTGGAAGTGCCAGGATTCTCCTCAAGTGTATCTGAAAATACAGACATTGCAAACGTCCTTGTTCAATGAGAGTGTAGCTCGGTCCTAGCTCCCATCAAAGTGTCTAGCAGACATCTGCCTGCAAAGCATACACACTTCCGAGAGTTGAGCTTATGGACTGTCCCTCCCACATCCTGCCTGCAGGTACACCGCGCTCCTAACAGGCCTAGCCCTGATGGTTGCCAGAAGTGTTGTGAGAGCTAAGTGGAAAGTCCCGGCCAACAAGACTAGTGCATCCGAGCTCAATCCAGCGATTTCCTAGTTTTTCCCGTGCGAACCAGGTGCTACATCCTAAGTGCCATACGAGAGAAGCTAGCTGAACGCCTTGTCCAAAAGCAACTTACTTCGGAGAGTTGAGCTCACCCTCAGTCCCTCGCAGTTGCACACTGCCTGTAGAAAGAGTTTCCAACATCTGCATCAGAGCCGTTTGTCAGAGGCTTGTGAGATGCAAGTGGAATAAGCAGACCTGGAAGGTGTCTCCAGCTGCAGTGGAGTGGTATTCTGGGTACCTCCTGGCTTAGAGTACTGCTACGTTCTCAGTGCCCTAAGAACGCAGCTGGTTGAAAGCTGGCTTGTAGGCATGCTTCGTTCTACGAGCTGAGGTCAGGGCAGGACCCTCCCGCATCCTGACTGCCCGTAGACATAGTACCCAGCATCCTAATGTTATTCGCCCTAGGAGGTTTTGTGCATAGCATGTGGAAGTGACAGGATTCTCCTCAAGAGTATCTGAAAATACAGACATTGCAGACGTCCTTGTTCAATGAGAGTGTAGCTCGGTCCTAGCTCCCATCAAAGTGTCTAGCAGACATCTGCCTGCAAAGCATACACACTTCCGAGAGTTGAGCTTATGGACTATCCCTCCCACATCCGGCCTTCAAGTACCTGGCACTCCAAACAGGCCTATTCCCGATGCGTCTCTGAAGTGTTGTGAGAGCTAAGTGGAAAGTCCCTGCCCACAAGACTAGTGCATCCAAGCTGATTCCAGCGATTTCCTAGTTTTTCCCGTGCGAACCAGGTGCTACATCCTAAGTGCCATACGAGAGAAGCTACCTGAACGCCTTGTCCAAAGCAACTTACTTCGGAGAGTTGAGCTCACCCTCAGTCCCTCACAGTTGCACACTGCCTGCAGAAAGAGTTTCCAACATCTGCACCACAGCCGTTTGTCAGAGGCTTGTGAGACGCAAGTGGAATAAGCAGACCTGGATGGTGTCTCCACCTGCAGTGGAGTGGTATTCTGGGTACCTCCTGGCTTAGAGTACTGCTACGTTCTCAGTGCCCTAAGAACGCAGCTGGTTGAAAGCTGGCTTGTAGGCATGCTTCCTTCTACGAGCTGAGGTCAGGGCAGGACCCTCCCGCATCCTGACTGCCCGTAGACATAGTACCCAGCATCCTAATGTTATTCGCCCTAGGAGGTTTTGCGCATAGCATGTGGAAGTGACAGGATTCTCCTCAAGTGTATATGATCTCAATACAGACAATGCAAACGTCCTTGTTCAATGAGAGTGTAGCTCGGTCCTAGCTCCCATCAAAGTGTCTAGCAGACATCTGCCTGCAAAGCATACACACTTCCGAGAGTTGAGCTTATGGACTGTCCCTCCCACATCCTGCCTGCAGGTACACCGCGCTCCTAACAGGCCTAGCCCTGATGGTTGCCTGAAGTGTTGTGAGAGCTAAGTGGAAAGTCCCGGCCAACAAGACTAGTGCATCCGAGCTCAATCCAGCGATTTCCTAGTTTTACCCGTGCGAACCAGGTGCTACATCCTAAGTGCCATACGAGAGAAGCTAGCTGAACGCCTTGTCCAAAAGCAACTTACTTCGGAGAGTTGAGCTCACCCTCAGTCCCTCGCAGTTGCACACTGCCTGTAGAAAGAGTTTCCAACATCTGCATCAGAGCCGTTTGTCAGAGGCTTGTGAGATGCAAGTGGAATAAGCAGACCTGGATGGTGTCTCCAGCTGCAGTGGAGTGGTATTCTGGGTACCTCCTGGCTTAGAACACTGTTACGTTCTCAGTGCCCGAGGAACGCAGCTAGTTGAAAGCTGGCTTGTAGGCATGCTTCCTTCTACGAGCTGAGGTCAGTGCAGGACCCTCCCGCATCCTGACTGCCCGTAGACATAGTACCCAGCATCCTAATGTTATTCGCCCGAGGAGGTTTTGTGCATAGCATGTGGAAGTGACAGGATTCTCCTCAAGTGTATCTGAAAATACAGACATTGCAAACGTCCTTGTTCAATGAGAGTGTAGCTCGGTCCTAGCTCCCATCAAAGTGTCTAGCAGACATCTGCCTGCAAAGCATACACACTTCCGAGAGTTGAGCTTATGGACTGTCCCTCCCACATCCTGCCTGCAGGTACACCGCGCTCCTAACAGGCCTAGCCCTGATGGTTGCCTGAAGTGTTGTGAGAGCTAAGTGGAAAGTCCCGGCCAACAAGACTAGTGCATCCGAGCTCAATCCAGCGATTTCCTAGTATTTCCCGTGCGAGCCAGGTGCTACATCCTAAGTGCCATACGAGAGAAGCTAGCTGAACGCCTTGTCCAAAAGCAACTTACTTCGGAGAGTTGAGCTCACCCTCAGTCCCTCACAGTTGCACACTGCCTGCAGAAAGAGTTTCCAACATCTGCACCACAGCCGTTTGTCATAGGCTTGTGAGACGCAAGTGGAATAAGCAGACCTGGAAGGTGTCGCCAGCTGCATTGGAGTGGTATTCTGGGTACCTCCTGGCTTAGAGAACTGCTACGTTCTCAGTGCCCTAAGATCGCAGCTGGTTGAAAGCTGGCTTGTAGGCATGCTTCCTTCTACGAGCTGAGGTCAGGGCAGGACCCTACCGCATCCTGACTGCCCGTAGACATAGTACCCAGCATCCTAATGTTATTCGCCCTAGGAGATTTTGTGCATAGCATGTGGAAGTGACAGGATTCTCCTCAAGAGTATCTGAAAATACAGACATTGCAGACGTCCTTGTTCAATGAGAGTGTAGCTCGGTCCTAGCTCCCATCAAAGTGTCTAGCAGACATCTGCCTGCAAAGCATACACACTTCTGAGAGTTGAGCTTATGGACTGTCCCTCCCACATCCTGCCTGCTGGTACACCGCGCTCCTAACAGGCCTAGCCCTGATGGTTGCCTGAAGTGTTGTGAGAGCTAAGTGGAAAGTCCCGGCCAACAAGACTAGTGCATCCGAGCTCAATCCAGCGATTTCCTAGTTTTTCCCGTGCGAACCAGGTGCTACATCCTAAGTGCCATACGAGAGAAGCTAGCTGAACGCCTTGTCCAAAAGCAACTTACTTCGGAGATTTGAGCTCACCCTCAGTCCCTCGCAGTTGCACACTGCCTGTAGAAAGAGTTTCCAACATCTGCATCAGAGCCGTTTGTCAGAGGCTTGTGAGATGCAAGTGGAATAAGCAGACCTGGATGGTGTCTCCAGCTGCAGTGGAGTGGTATTCTGGGTACCTCCTGGCTTAGAACACTGTTACGTTCTCAGTGCCCGAGGAACGCAGCTAGTTGGAAGCTGGCTTGTAGGCGTGCTTCCTTGTGCGAACTGACGTCAGGGCAGGATCCTCCCGCATCCTGACTGCCCGTAGACGTAGGTCCCAGCATCCTTATGTTAGGTGCCGAAGAGGTTCTGTGAAAACCTTGTGGAAGTGCCAGGATTCTCCTCAAGTGTATCTGAAAATACAGACATTGCAAACGTCCTTGTTCAATGAGAGTGTAGCTCGGTCCTAGCTCCCATCAAAGTGTCTAGCAGACATCTGCCTGCAAAGCATACACACTTCCGAGAGTTGAGCTTATGGACTGTCCCTCCCACATCCTGCCTGCAGGTACACCGCGCTCCTAACAGGCCTAGCCCTGATGGTTGCCTGAAGTGTTGTGAGAGCTAAGTGGAAAGTCCCGGCCAACAAGACTAGTGAATCCGAGCTCAATCCAGCGATTTCCTAGTTTTACCCGTGCGTACCAGGTGCTACATCCTAAGTGCCATACGAGAGAAGCTAGCTGAACGCCTTGTCCAAAAGCAACTTACTTCGGAGAGTTGAGCTCACCCTCAGTCCCTCGCAGTTGCACACTGCCTGTAGAAAGAGTTTCCAACATCTGCATCAGAGCCGTTTGTCAGAGGCTTGTGAGATGCAAGTGGAATAAGCAGACCTGGATGGTGTCTCCAGCTGCAGTGGAGTGGTATTCTGGGTACCTCCTGGCTTAGAACACTGTTACGTTCTCAGTGCCCGAGGAACGCAGCTAGTTGAAAGCTGGCTTGTAGGCGTGCTTCCTTGTGCGAACTGACGTCAGGGCAGGATCCTCCCGCATCCTGACTGCCCGTAGACGTAGGTCCCAGCATCCTTATGTTAGGTGCCGAAGAGGATCTGTGAAAACCTTGTGGAAGTGCCAGGATTCTCCTCAAGTGTATCTGATCTCAATACAGACAATGCAAACGTCCTTGTTCAATGAGAGTGTAGCTCGGTCCTAGCTCCCATCAAAGTGTCTAGCAGACATCTGCCTGCAAAGCATACACACTTCCGAGAGTTGAGCTTATGGACTGTCCCTCCCACATCCTGCCTGCAGGTACACCGCGCTCCTAACAGGCCTAGCCCTGATGGTTGCCTGAAGTGTTGTGAGAGCTAAGTGGAAAGTCCCGGCCAACAAGACTAGTGCATCCGAGCTCAATCCAGCGATTTCCTAGTTTTTCCCGTGCGAACCAGGTGCTACATCCTAAGTGCCATACGAGAGAAGCTAGCTGAACGCCTTGTCCAAAAGCAACTTACTTCGGAGAGTTGAGCTCACCCTCAGTCCCTCGCAGTTGCACACTGCCTGTAGAAAGAGTTTCCAACATCTGCATCAGAGCCGTTTGTCAGAGGCTTGTGAGACGCAAGTGGAATAAGCAGACCTGGATGGTGTCTCCAGCTGCAGTGGAGTGGTATTCTGGGTACCTCCTGGCTTAGAGTACTGCTACGTTCTCAGTGCCCGAGGAACGCAGCTAGTTGAAAGCTGGCTTGTAGGCGTGCTTCCTTGTGCGAACTGACGTCAGGGCAGGATCCTCCCGCATCCTGACTGCCCGTAGACGTAGGTCCCAGCATCCTTATGTTAGGTGCCGAAGAGGTTCTGTGAAAACCTTGTGGAAGTGCCAGGATTCTCCTCAAGTGTATCTGATCTCAATACAGACAATGCAAACGTCCTTGTTCAATGAGAGTGTAGCTCGGTCCTAGCTCCCATCAAAGTGTCTAGCAGACATCTGCCTGCAAAGCATACACACTTCCGAGAGTTGAGCTTATGGACTGTCCCTCCCACATCCTGCCTGCAGGTACACCGCTCTCCTAACAGGCCTAGCCCTGATGGTTGCCTGAAGTGTTGTGAGAGCTAAGTGGAAAGTCCCGGCCAACAAGACTAGTGCATCCGAGCTCAATCCAGCGATTTCCTAGTTTTTCCCGTGCGAACCAGGTGCTACATCCTAAGTGCCATACGAGAGAAGCTAGCTGAACGCCTTGTCCAAAAGCAACTTACTTCGGAGAGTTGAGCTCACCCTCAGTCCCTCGCAGTTGCACACTGCCTGCAGAAAGAGTTTCCAACATCTGCACCACAGCCGTTTGTCATAGGCTTGTGAGACGCAAGTGGAATAAGCAGACCTGGATGGTGTCTCCAGCTGCAGTGGAGTGGTATTCTGGGTACCTCCTGGCTTAGAACACTGTTACGTTCTCAGTGCCTGAGGAACGCAGCTAGTTGAAAGCTGGCTTGTAGGCGTGCTTCCTTGTGCGAACTGACGTCAGGGCAGGATCCTCCCGCATCCTGACTGCCCGTAGACGTAGGTCCCAGCATCCTTATGTTAGGTGCCGAAGAGGTTCTGTGAAAACCTTGTGGAAGTGCCAGGATTCTCCTCAAGTGTATATGATCTCAATACAGACAATGCAAACGTCCTTGTTCAATGAGAGTGTAGCTCGGTCCTAGCTCCCATCAAAGTGTCTAGCAGACATCTGCCTGCAAAGCATACACACTTCCGAGAGTTGAGCTTATGGACTGTCCCTCCCACATCCTGCCTGCAGGTACACCGCGCTCCTAACAGGCCTAGCCCTGATGGTTGCCTGAAGTGTTGTGAGAGCTAAGTGGAAAGTCCCGGCCAACAAGACTAGTGCATCCGAGCTCAATCCAGCGATTTCCTAGTTTTTCCCGTGCGAACCAGGTGCTACATCCTAAGTGCCATACGAGAGAAGCTAGCTGAACGCCTTGTCCAAAAGCAACTTACTTCGGAGAGTTGAGCTCACCCTCAGTCCCTCGCAGTTGCACACTGCCTGCAGAAAGAGTTTCCAACATCTGCACCACAGCCGTTTGTCATAGGCTTGTGAGACGCAAGTGGAATAAGCAGACCTGGATGGTGTCTCCAGCTGCAGTGGAGTGGTATTCTGGGTACCTCCTGGCTTAGAACACTGTTACGTTCTCAGTGCCCGAGGAACGCAGCTAGTTGAAAGCTGGCTTGTAGGCGTGCTTCCTTGTGCGAACTGACGTCAGGGCAGGACCCTCCCGCATCCTGACTGCCCGTAGACGTAGGTCCCAGCATCCTTATGTTAGGTGCCGAAGAGGTTCTGTGAAAACCTTGTGGAAGTGCCAGGATTCTCCTCAAGTGTATCTGATCTCAATACAGACAATGCAAACGTCCTTGTTCAATGAGAGTGTAGCTCGGTCCTAGCTCCCATCAAAGTGTCTAGCAGACATCTGCCTGCAAAGCATACACACTTCCGAGAGTTGAGCTTATGGACTGTCCCTCCCACATCCTGCCTGCTGGTACACCACGCTCCTAACAGGCCTAGCCCTGATGGTTGCCAGAAGTGTTGTGAGAGCTAAGTGGAAAGTCCCGGCCAACAAGACTAGTGCATCCGAGCTCAATCCAGCGATTTCCTAGTTTTTCCCGTGCGAACCAGGTGCTACATCCTAAGTGCCATACGAGAGAAGCTAGCTGAACGCCTTGTCCAAAAGCAACTTACTTCGGAGAGTTGAGCTCACCCTCAGTCCCTCGCAGTTGCACACTGCCTGTAGAAAGAGTTTCCAACATCTGCATCAGAGCCGTTTGTCAGAGGCTTGTGAGATGCAAGTGGAATAAGCAGACCTGGAAGGTGTCTCCAGCTGCAGTGGAGTGGTATTCTGGGTACCTCCTGGCTTAGAGTACTGCTACGTTCTCAGTGCCCTAAGAACGCAGCTGGTTGAAAGCTGGCTTGTAGGCATGCTTCGTTCTACGAGCTGAGGTCAGGGCAGGACCCTCCCGCATCCTGACTGCCCGTAGACATAGTACCCAGCATCCTAATGTTATTCGCCCTAGGAGGTTTTGTGCATAGCATGTGGAAGTGACAGGATTCTCCTCAAGAGTATCTGAAAATACAGACATTGCAGACGTCCTTGTTCAATGAGAGTGTAGCTCGGTCCTAGCTCCCATCAAAGTGTCTAGCAGACATCTGCCTGCAAAGCATACACACTTCCGAGAGTTGAGCTTATGGACTATCCCTCCCACATCCTGCCTTCAAGTACCTGGCACTCCAAACAGGCCTATTCCCGATGCGTCTCTGAAGTGTTGTGACAGCTAAGTGGAAAGTCCCTGCCCACAAGACTAGTGCATCCAAGCTGATTCCAGCGATTTCCTAGTTTTTCCCGTGCGAACCAGGTGCTACATCCTAAGTGCCATACGAGAGAAGCTACCTGAACGCCTTGTCCAAAGCAACTTACTTCGGAGAGTTGAGCTCACCCTCAGTCCCTCACAGTTGCACACTGCCTGCAGAAAGAGTTTCCAACATCTGCACCACAGCCGTTTGTCAGAGGCTTGTGAGACGCAAGTGGAATAAGCAGACCTGGATGGTGTCTCCACCTGCAGTGGAGTGGTATTCTGGGTACCTCCTGGCTTAGAGTACTGCTACGTTCTCAGTGCCCTAAGAACGCAGCTGGTTGAAAGCTGGCTTGTAGGCATGCTTCCTTCTACGAGCTGAGGTCAGGGCAGGACCCTCCCGCATCCTGACTGCCCGTAGACATAGTACCCAGCATCCTAATGTTATTCGCCCTAGGAGGTTTTGCGCATAGCATGTGGAAGTGACAGGATTCTCCTCAAGTGTATATGATCTCAATACAGACAATGCAAACGTCCTTGTTCAATGAGAGTGTAGCTCGGTCCTAGCTCCCATCAAAGTGTCTAGCAGACATCTGCCTGCAAAGCATACACACTTCCGAGAGTTGAGCTTATGGACTGTCCCTCCCACATCCTGCCTGCAGGTACACCGCGCTCCTAACAGGCCTAGCCCTGATGGTTGCCTGAAGTGTTGTGAGAGCTAAGTGGAAAGTCCCGGCCAACAAGACTAGTGCATCCGAGCTCAATCCAGCGATTTCCTAGTTTTACCCGTGCGAACCAGGTGCTACATCCTAAGTGCCATACGAGAGAAGCTAGCTGAACGCCTTGTCCAAAAGCAACTTACTTCGGAGAGTTGAGCTCACCCTCAGTCCCTCGCAGTTGCACACTGCCTGTAGAAAGAGTTTCCAACATCTGCATCAGAGCCGTTTGTCAGAGGCTTGTGAGATGCAAGTGGAATAAGCAGACCTGGATGGTGTCTCCAGCTGCAGTGGAGTGGTATTCTGGGTACCTCCTGGCTTAGAACACTGTTACGTTCTCAGTGCCCGAGGAACGCAGCTAGTTGAAAGCTGGCTTGTAGGCGTGCTTCCTTGTGCGAACTGACGTCAGGGCAGGATCCTCCCGCATCCTGACTGCGCGTAGACGTAGGTCCCAGCATCCTTATGTTAGGTGCCGAAGAGGTTCTGTGAAAACCTTGTGGAAGTGCCAGGATTCTCCTCAAGTGTATCTGATCTCAATACAGACAATGCAAACGTCCTTGTTCAATGAGAGTGTAGCTCGGTCCTAGCTCCCATCAAAGTGTCTAGCAGACATCTGCCTGCAAAGCATACACACTTCCGAGAGTTGAGCTTATGGACTGTCCCTCCCACATCCTGCCTGCAGGTACACCGCGCTCCTAACAGGCCTAGCCCTGATGGTTGCCTGAAGTGTTGTGAGAGCTAAGTGGAAAGTCCCGGCCAACAAGACTAGTGCATCCGAGCTCAATCCAGCGATTTCCTAGTTTTTCCCGTGCGAACCAGGTGCTACATCCTAAGTGCCATACGAGAGAAGCTAGCTGAACGCCTTGTCCAAAAGCAACTTACTTCGGAGAGTTGAGCTCACCCTCAGTCCCTCGCAGTTGCACACTGCCTGTAGAAAGAGTTTCCAACATCTGCATCAGAGCCGTTTGTCGGAGGCTTGTGAGATGCAAGTGGAATAAGCAGAACTGGATGGTGTCTCCAGCTGCAGTGGAGTGGTATTCTGGGTACCTCCTGGCTTAGAGTACTGCTACGTTCTCAGTGCCCTAAGAACGCAGCTGGTTGAAAGCTGGCTTGTAGGCATGCTTCCTTCTACGAGCTGAGGTCAGGGCAGGACCCTACCGCATCCTGACTGCCCGTAGACATAGTACCCAGCATCCTAATGTTATTCGCCCTAGGAGGTTTTGTGCATAGCATGTGGAAGTGACAGGATTCTCCTCAAGAGTATCTGAAAATACAGACATTGCAGACGTCCTTGTTCAATGAGAGTGTAGCTCGGTCCTAGCTCCCATCAAAGTGTCTAGCAGACATCTGCCTGCAAAGCATACACACTTCTGAGAGTTGAGCTTATGGACTGTCCCTCCCACATCCTGCCTGCAGGTACACCGCGCTCCTAACAGGCCTAGCCCTGATGGTTGCCTGAAGTGTTGTGAGAGCTAAGTGGAAAGTCCCGGCCAACAAGACTAGTGCATCCGAGCTCAATCCAGCGATTTCCTAGTTTTTCCCGTGCGAACCAGGTGCTACATCCTAAGTGCCATACGAGAGAAGCTAGCTGAACGCCTTGTCCAAAAGCAACTTACTTCGGAGATTTGAGCTCACCCTCAGTCCCTCGCAGTTGCACACTGCCTGTAGAAAGAGTTTCCAACATCTGCATCAGAGCCGTTTGTCAGAGGCTTGTGAGATGCAAGTGGAATAAGCAGACCTGGATGGTGTCTCCAGCTGCAGTGGAGTGGTATTCTGGGTACCTCCTGGCTTAGAACACTGTTACGTTCTCAGTGCCCGAGGAACGCAGCTAGTTGGAAGCTGGCTTGTAGGCGTGCTTCCTTGTGCGAACTGACGTCAGGGCAGGATCCTCCCGCATCCTGACTGCCCGTAGACGTAGGTCCCAGCATCCTTATGTTAGGTGCCGAAGAGGTTCTGTGAAAACCTTGTGGAAGTGCCAGGATTCTCCTCAAGTGTATCTGATCTCAATACAGACAATGCAAACGTCCTTGTTCAATGAGAGTGTAGCTCGGTCCTAGCTCCCATCAAAGTGTCTAGCAGACATCTGCCTGCAAAGCATACACACTTCCGAGAGTTGAACTTATGGACTGTCCCTCCCACATCCTGCCTGCAGGTACACCGCGCTCCTAACAGGCCTAGCCCTGATGGTTGCCTGAAGTGTTGTGAGAGCTAAGTGGAAAGTCCCGGCCAACAAGACTAGTGCATCCGAGCTCAATCCAGCGATTTCCTAGTTTTTCCCGTGCGAGCCAGGTGCTACATCCTAAGTGCCATACGAGAGAAGCTAGCTGAACGCCTTGTCCAAAAGCAACTTACTTCGGAGAGTTGAGCTCACCCTCAGTCCCTCACAGTTGCACACTGCCTGCAGAAAGAGTTTCCAACATCTGCACCACAGCAGTTTGTCATAGGCTTGTGAGACGCAAGTGGAATAAGCAGACCTGGATGGTGTCTCCAGCTGCAGTGGAGTGGTATTCTGGGTACCTCCTGGCTTAGAACACTGTTACGTTCTCAGTGCCCGAGGAACGCAGCTAGTTGAAAGCTGGCTTGTAGGCATGCTTCCTTCTACGAGCTGAGGTCAGGGCAGGACCCTCCCGCATCCTGACTGCCCGTACACATAGTACCCAGCATCCTAATGTTATTCGCCCTAGGAGGTTTTGTGCATAGCATGTGGAAGTGACAGGATTCTCCTCAAGTGTATCTGAAAATACAGACATTGCAAACGTCCTTGTTCAATGAGAGTGTAGCTCGGTCCTAGCTCCCATCAAAGTGTCTAGCAGACATCTGCCTGCAAAGCATACACACTTCCGAGAGTTGAGCTTATGCACTGTCCCTCCCACATCCTGCCTGCAGGTACACCGCGCTCCTAACAGGCCTAGCCCTGATGGTTGCCTGAAGTGTTGTGAGAGCTAAGTGGAAAGTCCCGGCCAACAAGACTAGTGCATCCGAGCTCAATCCAGCGATTTCCTAGTTTTTCCCGTGCGAGCCAGGTGCTACATCCTAAGTGCCATACGAGAGAAGCTAGCTGAACGCCTTGTCCAAAAGCAACTTACTTCGGAGAGTTGAGCTCACCCTCAGTCCCTCACAGTTGCACACTGCCTGCAGAAAGAGTTTCCAACATCTGCACCACAGCCGTTTGTCATAGGCTTGTGAGACGCAAGTGGAATAAGCAGACCTGGATGGTGTCTCCAGCTGCAGTGGAGTGGTATTCTGGGTACCTCCTGGCTTAGAAAACTGTTACGTTCTCAGTGCCCGAGGAACGCAGCTAGTTGAAAGCTGGCTTGTAGGCATGCTTCCTTCTACGAGCTGAGGTCAGGGCAGGACCCTCCCGCATCCTGACTGCCCGTAGACATAGTACCCAGCATCCTAATGTTATTCGCCCTTGGAGGTTTTGTGCATAGCATGTGGAAGTGACAGGATTCTCCTCAAGTGTATCTGAAAATACAGACATTGCAAACGTCCTTGTTCAATGAGAGTGTAGCTCGGTCCTAGCTCCCATCAAAGTGTCTAGCAGACATCTGCCTGCAAAGCATACACACTTCCGAGAGTTGAGCTTATGGACTGTCCCTCCCACATCCTGCCTGCAGGTACACCGCGCTCCTAACAGGCCTAGCCCTGATGGTTGCCTGAAGTGTTGTGAGAGCTAAGTGGAAAGTCCCGGCCAACAAGACTAGTGCATCCGAGCTCAATCCAGCGATTTCCTAGTTATACCCGTGCGAACCAGGTGCTACATCCTAAGTGCCATACGAGAGAAGCTAGCTGAACGCCTTGTCCAAAAGCAACTTACTTCGGAGAGTTGAGCTCACCCTCAGTCCCTCACAGTTGCACACTGCCTGCAGAAAGAGTTTCCAACATCTGCACCACAGCCGTTTGTCATAGGCTTGTGAGACACAAGTGGAATAAACAGACCTGGAAGGTGTCTCCAGCTGCATTGGAGTGGTATTCTGGGTACCTCCTGGCTTAGAGTACTGCTACGTTCTCAGTGCCCTAAGGACGCAGCTGGTTGAAAGCTGGCTTGTAGGCATGCTTCCTTCTACGAGCTGAGGTCATGGCAGGACCCTACCGCATCCTGACTGCCCGTAGACATAGTACCCAGCATCCTAATGTTATTCGCCCTACGAGGTTTTGTGCATAGCATGTGGAAGTGACAGGATTCTCCTCAAGTGTATCTGAAAATACAGACATTGCAAACGTCCTTGTTCAATGAGAGTGTAGCTCGGTCGTAGCTCCCATCAAAGTGTCTAGCAGACATCTGCCTGCAAAGCATACACACTTCCGAGAGTTGAGCTTATGGACTGTCCCTCCTACATCCTGCCTGCAGGTACACCGCGCTCCTAACAGGCCTAGCCCTGATGGTTGCCTGAAGTGTTGTGAGAGCTAAGTGGAAAGTCCCGGCCAACAAGACTAGTGCATCCGAGCTCAATCCAGCGATTTCCTAGTTTTACCCGTGCGAACCAGGTGCTACATCCTAAGTGCCATACGAGAGAAGCTAGCTGAACGCCTTGTCCAAAAGCAACTTACTTCGGAGAGTTGAGCTCACCCTCAGTCCCTCGCAGTTGCACACTGCCTGTAGAAAGAGTTTCCAACATCTGCATCAGAGCCGTTTGTCAGAGGCTTGTGAGATGCAAGTGGAATAAGCAGACCTGGATGGTGTCTCCAGCTGCAGTGGAGTGGTATTCTGGGTACCTCCTGGCTTAGAACACTGTTACGTTCTCAGTGCCCGAGGAACGCAGCTAGTTGAAAGCTGGCTTGTAGGCGTGCTTCCTTGTGCGAACTGACGTCAGGGCAGGATCCTCCCGCATCCTGACTGCCCGTAGACGTAGGTCCCAGCATCCTTATGTTAGGTGCCGAAGAGGTTCTGTGAAAACCTTGTGGAAGTGCCAGGATTCTCCTCAAGTGTATCTGATCTCAATACAGACAATGCAAACGTCCTTGTTCAATGAGAGTGTAGCTCGGTCCTAGCTCCCATCAAAGTGTCTAGCAAACATCTGCCTGCAAAGCATACACACTTCCGAGAGTTGAGCTTATGGACTGTCCCTCCCACATCCTGCCTGCAGGTACACCGCGCTCCTAACAGGCCTAGCCCTGATGGTTGCCTGAAGTGTTGTGAGAGCTAAGTGGAAAGTCCCGGCCAACAAGACTAGTGCATCCGAGCTCAATCCAGCGATTTCCTAGTTTTTCCCGTGCGAACCAGGTGCTACATCCTAAGTGCCATACGAGAGAAGCTAGCTGAACGCCTTGTCCAAAAGCAACTTACTTCGGAGAGTTGAGCTCACCCTCAGTCCCTCGCAGTTGCACACTGCCTGTAGAAAGAGTTTCCAACATCTGCATCAGAGCCGTTTGTCAGAGGCTTGTGAGACGCAAGTGGAATAAGCAGACCTGGATGGTGTCTCCAGCTGCAGTGGAGTGGTATTCTGGGTACCTCCTGGCTTAGAGTACTGCTACGTTCTCAGTGCCCGAGGAACGCAGCTAGTTGAAAGCTGGCTTGTAGTCGTGCTTCCTTGTGCGAACTGAGGTCAGGGCAGGATCCTCCCGCATCCTGACTGCCCGTAGACGTAGGTCCCAGCATCCTTATGTTAGGTGCCGAAGAGGTTCTGTGAAAACCTTGTGGAAGTGCCAGGATTCTCCTCAAGTGTATCTGATCTCAATACAGACAATGCAAACGTCCTTGTTCAATGAGAGTGTAGCTCGGTCCTAGCTCCCATCAAAGTGTCTAGCAGACATCTGCCTGCAAAGCATACACACTTCCGAGAGTTGAGCTTATGGACTGTCCCTCCCACATCCTGCCTGCAGGTACACCGCGCTCCTAACAGGCCTAGCCCTGATGGTTGCCTGAAGTGTTGTGAGAGCTAAGTGGAAAGTCCCGGCCAACAAGACTAGTGCATCCGAGCTCAATCCAGCGATTTCCTAGTTTTTCCCGTGCGAACCAGGTGCTACATCCTAAGTGCCATACGAGAGAAGCTAGCTGAACGCCTTGTCCAAAAGCAACTTACTTCGGAGAGTTGAGCTCACCCTCAGTCCCTCGCAGTTGCACACTGCCTGCAGAAAGAGTTTCCAACATCTGCACCACAGCCGTTTGTCATAGGCTTGTGAGACGCAAGTGGAATAAGCAGACCTGGATGGTGTCTCCAGCTGCAGTGGAGTGGTATTCTGGGTACCTCCTGGCTTAGAACACTGTTACGTTCTCAGTGCCCGAGGAACGCAGCTAGTTGAAAGCTGGCTTGTAGGCGTGCTTCCTTGTGCGAACTGACGTCAGGGCAGGATCCTCCCGCATCCTGACTGCCCGTAGACGTAGGTCCCAGCATCCTTATGTTAGGTGCCGAAGAGGTTCTGTGAAAACCTTGTGGAAGTGCCAGGATTCTCCTCAAGTGTATCTGATCTCAATACAGACAATGCAAACGTCCTTGTTCAATGAGAGTGTAGCTCGGTCCTAGCTCCCATCAAAGTGTCTAGCAGACATCTGCCTGCAAAGCATACACACTTCCGAGAGTTGAGCTTATGGACTGTCCCTCCCACATCCTGCCTGCAGGTACACCGCGCTCCTAACAGGCCTAGCCCTGATGGTTGCCTGAAGTGTTGTGAGAGCTAAGTGGAAAGTCCCGGCCAACAAGACTAGTGCATCCGAGCTCAATCCAGCGATTTCCTAGTTTTTCCCGTGCGAACCAGGTGCTACATCCTAAGTGCCATACGAGAGAAGCTAGCTGAACGCCTTGTCCAAAAGCAACTTACTTCGGAGAGTTGAGCTCACCCTCAGTCCCTCGCAGTTGCACACTGCCTGCAGAAAGAGTTTCCAACATCTGCACCACAGCCGTTTGTCATAGGCTTGTGAGACGCAAGTGGAATAAGCAGACCTGGATGGTGTCTCCAGCTGCAGTGGAGTGGTATTCTGGGTACCTCCTGGCTTAGAACACTGTTACGTTCTCAGTGCCCGAGGAACGCAGCTAGTTGAAAGCTGGCTTGTAGGCGTGCTTCCTTCTGCGAACTGACGTCAGGGCAGGATCCTCCCGCATCCTGACTGCCCGTAGACGTAGGTCCCAGCATCCTTATGTTAGGTGCCGAAGAGGTTCTGTGAAAACCTTGTGGAAGTGCCAGGATTCTCCTCAAGTGTATATGATCTCAATACAGACAATGCAAACGTCCTTGTTCAATGAGAGTGTAGCTAGGTACTAGCTCCCTTCAAAGTGTCTAGCAGACATCTGCCTGCAAAGCATACGCACTTCCAAGATTTGAGCTTATGGACTATCCCTCCCACATCCTGCCTTCAAGTACCTGGCACTCCAAACAGGCCTATTCCCGATGCGTCTCTGAAGTGTTGTGAGAGCTAAGTGGAAAGTCCCTGCCCACAAGACTAGTGCATCCAAGCTGATTCCAGCGATTTCCTAGTTTTTCCCGTGCGAACCAGGTGCTACATCCTAAGTGCCATACGAGAGAAGCTACCTGAACGCCTTGTCCAAAGCAACTTACTTCGGAGAGTTGAGCTCACCCTCAGTCCCTCACAGTTGCACACTGCCTGCAGAAAGAGTTTCCAACATCTGCACCACAGCCGTTTGTCAGAGGCTTGTGAGACGCAAGTGGAATAAGCAGACCTGGATGGTGTCTCCACCTGCAGTGGAGTGGTATTCTGGGTACCTCCTGGCTTAGAGTACTGCTACGTTCTCAGTGCCCTAAGAACGCAGCTGGTTGAAAGCTGGCTTGTAGGCATGCTTCCTTCTACGAGCTGAGGTCACGGCAGGACCCTCCCGCATCCTGACTGCCCGTAGACATAGTACCCAGCATCCTAATGTTATTCGCCCTAGGAGGTTTTGCGCATAGCATGTGGAAGTGACAGGATTCTCCTCAAGTGTATCTGATCTCAATACAGACACTGCAAACGTCCTTGTTCAATGAGAGTGTAGCTCGGTCCTAGCTCCCATCAAAGTGTCTAGCAGACATCTGCCTGCAAAGCATACACACTTCCGAGAGTTGAGCTTATGGACTGTCCCTCCCACATCCTGCCTGCAGGTACACCGCGTTCCTAACAGGCCTAGCCCTGATGGTTGCCTGAAGTGTTGTGAGAGCTAAGTGGAAAGTCCCGGCCAACAAGACTAGTGCATCCGAGCTCAATCCAGCGATTTCCTAGTTTTTCCCGTGCGAACCAGGTGCTACATCCTAAGTGCCATACGAGAGAAGCTAGCTGAACGCCTTGTCCAAAAGCAACTTACCTCGGAGAGTTGAGCTCACCCTCAGTCCCTCGCAGTTGCACACTGCCTGTAGAAAGAGTTTCCAACATCTGCATCAGAGCCGTTTGTCAGAGGCTTGTGAGATGCAAGTGGAATAAGCAGACCTGGATGGTGTCTCCAGCTGCAGTGGAGTGGTATTCTGGGTACCTCCTGGCTTAGAACACTGTTACGTTCTCAGTGCCCGAGGAACGCAGCTAGTTGAAAGCTGGCTTGTAGGCCGGCTTCCTTGTGCGAACTGACGTCAGGGCAAGGAACCTCCCGCATCCTGACTGCCCGTAGACGTAGGTCCCAGCATCCTTATGTTAGGTGCCGAAGAGGTTCTGTGAAAACCTTGTGGAAGTGCCAGGATTCTCCTCAAGTGTATCTGATCTCAATACAGACAATGCAAACGTCCTTGTTCAATGAGAGTGTAGCTCGGTCCTAGCTCCCATCAAAGTGTCTAGCAGACATCTGCCTGCAAAGCATACACACTTCCGAGAGTTGAGCTTATGGACTGTCCCTCCCACATCCTGCCTGCAGGTACACCGCGCTCCTAACAGGCCTAGCCCTGATGGTTGCCTGAAGTGTTGTGAGAGCTAAGTGGAAAGTCCCGGCCAACAAGACTAGTGCATCCGAGCTCAATCCAGCGATTTCCTAGTTTTACCCGTGCGAACCAGGTGCTACATCCTAAGTGCCATACGAGAGAAGCTAGCTGAACGCCTTGTCCAAAAGCAACTTACTTCGGAGAGTTGAGCTCACCCTCAGTCCCTCGCAGTTGCACACTGCCTGCAGAAAGAGTTTCCAACATCTGCACCACAGCCGTTTGTCATAGGCTTGTGAGACGCAAGTGGAATAAGCAGACCTGGATGGTGTCTCCAGCTGCAGTGGAGTGGTATTCTGGGTACCTCCTGGCTTAGAACACTGTTACGTTCTCAGTGCCCGAGGAACGCAGCTAGTTGAAAGCTGGCTTGTAGGCGTGCTTCCTTGTGCGAACTGACGTCAGGGCAGTATCCTCCCGCATCCTGACTGCCCGTAGACATAGTACCCAGCATCCTAATGTTATTCGCCCGAGGAGGTTTTGTGCATAGCATGTGGAAGTGCCAGGATTCTCCTCAAGTGTATCTGAAAATACAGACATTGCAAACGTCCTTGTTCAATGAGAGTGTAGCTCGGTCCTAGCTCCCATCAAAGTGTCTAGCAGACATCTGCCTGCAAAGCATACACACTTCCGAGAGTTGAGCTTATGGACTGTCCCTCCCACATCCTGCCTGCAGGTACACCGCGCTCCTAACAGGCCTAGCCCTGATGGTTGCCAGAAGTGTTGTGAGAGCTAAGTGGAAAGTCCCGGCCAACAAGACTAGTGCATCCGAGCTCAATCCAGCGATTTCCTAGTTTTTCCCGTGCGAACCAGGTGCTACATCCTAAGTGCCATACGAGAGAAGCTAGCTGAACGCCTTGTCCAAAAGCAACTTACTTCGGAGAGTTGAGCTCACCCTCAGTCCCTCGCAGTTGCACACTGCCTGTAGAAAGAGTTTCCAACATCTGCATCAGAGCCGTTTGTCAGAGGCTTGTGAGATGCAAGTGGAATAAGCAGACCTGGAAGGTGTCTCCAGCTGCAGTGGAGTGGTATTCTGGGTACCTCCTGGCTTAGAGTACTGCTACGTTCTCAGTGCCCTAAGAACGCAGCTGGTTGAAAGCTGGCTTGTAGGCATGCTTCGTTCTACGAGCTGAGGTCAGGGCAGGACCCTCCCGCATCCTGACTGCCCGTAGACATAGTACCCAGCATCCTAATGTTATTCGCCCTAGGAGGTTTTGTGCATAGCATGTGGAAGTGACAGGATTCTCCTCAAGAGTATCTGAAAATACAGACATTGCAGACGTCCTTGTTCAATGAGAGTGTAGCTCGGTCCTAGCTCCCATCAAAGTGTCTAGCAGACATCTGCCTGCAAAGCATACACACTTCCGAGAGTTGAGCTTATGGACTATCCCTCCCACATCCGGCCTTCAAGTACCTGGCACTCCAAACAGGCCTATTCCCGATGCGTCTCTGAAGTGTTGTGAGAGCTAAGTGGAAAGTCCCTGCCCACAAGACTAGTGCATCCAAGCTGATTCCAGCGATTTCCTAGTTTTTCCCGTGCGAACCAGGTGCTACATCCTAAGTGCCATACGAGAGAAGCTACCTGAACGCCTTGTCCAAAGCAACTTACTTCGGAGAGTTGAGCTCACCCTCAGTCCCTCACAGTTGCACACTGCCTGCAGAAAGAGTTTCCAACATCTGCACCACAGCCGTTTGTCAGAGGCTTGTGAGACGCAAGTGGAATAAGCAGACCTGGATGGTGTCTCCACCTGCAGTGGAGTGGTATTCTGGGTACCTCCTGGCTTAGAGTACTGCTACGTTCTCAGTGCCCTAAGAACGCAGCTGGTTGAAAGCTGGCTTGTAGGCATGCTTCCTTCTACGAGCTGAGGTCAGGGCAGGACCCTCCCGCATCCTGACTGCCCGTAGACATAGTACCCAGCATCCTAATGTTATTCGCCCTAGGAGGTTTTGCGCATAGCATGTGGAAGTGACAGGATTCTCCTCAAGTGTATATGATCTCAATACAGACAATGCAAACGTCCTTGTTCAATGAGAGTGTAGCTCGGTCCTAGCTCCCATCAAAGTGTCTAGCAGACATCTGCCTGCAAAGCATACACACTTCCGAGAGTTGAGCTTATGGACTGTCCCTCCCACATCCTGCCTGCAGGTACACCGCGCTCCTAACAGGCCTAGCCCTGATGGTTGCCTGAAGTGTTGTGAGAGCTAAGTGGAAAGTCCCGGCCAACAAGACTAGTGCATCCGAGCTCAATCCAGCGATTTCCTAGTTTTACCCGTGCGAACCAGGTGCTACATCCTAAGTGCCATACGAGAGAAGCTAGCTGAACGCCTTGTCCAAAAGCAACTTACTTCGGAGAGTTGAGCTCACCCTCAGTCCCTCGCAGTTGCACACTGCCTGTAGAAAGAGTTTCCAACATCTGCATCAGAGCCGTTTGTCAGAGGCTTGTGAGATGCAAGTGGAATAAGCAGACCTGGATGGTGTCTCCAGCTGCAGTGGAGTGGTATTCTGGGTACCTCCTGGCTTAGAACACTGTTACGTTCTCAGTGCCCGAGGAACGCAGCTAGTTGAAAGCTGGCTTGTAGGCATGCTTCCTTCTACGAGCTGAGGTCAGTGCAGGACCCTCCCGCATCCTGACTGCCCGTAGACATAGTACCCAGCATCCTAATGTTATTCGCCCGAGGAGGTTTTGTGCATAGCATGTGGAAGTGACAGGATTCTCCTCAAGTGTATCTGAAAATACAGACATTGCAAACGTCCTTGTTCAATGAGAGTGTAGCTCGGTCCTAGCTCCCATCAAAGTGTCTAGCAGACATCTGCCTGCAAAGCATACACACTTCCGAGAGTTGAGCTTATGGACTGTCCCTCCCACATCCTGCCTGCAGGTACACCGCGCTCCTAACAGGCCTAGCCCTGATGGTTGCCTGAAGTGTTGTGAGAGCTAAGTGGAAAGTCCCGGCCAACAAGACTAGTGCATCCGAGCTCAATCCAGCGATTTCCTAGTATTTCCCGTGCGAGCCAGGTGCTACATCCTAAGTGCCATACGAGAGAAGCTAGCTGAACGCCTTGTCCAAAAGCAACTTACTTCGGAGAGTTGAGCTCACCCTCAGTCCCTCACAGTTGCACACTGCCTGCAGAAAGAGTTTCCAACATCTGCACCACAGCCGTTTGTCATAGGCTTGTGAGACGCAAGTGGAATAAGCAGACCTGGAAGGTGTCGCCAGCTGCATTGGAGTGGTGTTCTGGGTACCTCCTGGCTTAGAGAACTGCTACGTTCTCAGTGCCCTAAGATCGCAGCTGGTTGAAAGCTGGCTTGTAGGCATGCTTCCTTCTACGAGCTGAGGTCAGGGCAGGACCCTACCGCATCCTGACTGCCCGTAGACATAGTACCCAGCATCCTAATGTTATTCGCCCTAGGAGATTTTGTGCATAGCATGTGGAAGTGACAGGATTCTCCTCAAGAGTATCTGAAAATACAGACATTGCAGACGTCCTTGTTCAATGAGAGTGTAGCTCGGTCCTAGCTCCCATCAAAGTGTCTAGCAGACATCTGCCTGCAAAGCATACACACTTCTGAGAGTTGAGCTTATGGACTGTCCCTCCCACATCCTGCCTGCTGGTACACCGCGCTCCTAACAGGCCTAGCCCTGATGGTTGCCTGAAGTGTTGTGAGAGCTAAGTGGAAAGTCCCGGCCAACAAGACTAGTGCATCCGAGCTCAATCCAGCGATTTCCTAGTTTTTCCCGTGCGAACCAGGTGCTACATCCTAAGTGCCATACGAGAGAAGCTAGCTGAACGCCTTGTCCAAAAGCAACTTACTTCGGAGATTTGAGCTCACCCTCAGTCCCTCGCAGTTGCACACTGCCTGTAGAAAGAGTTTCCAACATCTGCATCAGAGCCGTTTGTCAGAGGCTTGTGAGATGCAAGTGGAATAAGCAGACCTGGATGGTGTCTCCAGCTGCAGTGGAGTGGTATTCTGGGTACCTCCTGGCTTAGAACACTGTTACGTTCTCAGTGCCCGAGGAACGCAGCTAGTTGGAAGCTGGCTTGTAGGCGTGCTTCCTTGTGCGAACTGACGTCAGGGCAGGATCCTCCCGCATCCTGACTGCCCGTAGACGTAGGTCCCAGCATCCTTATGTTAGGTGCCGAAGAGGTTCTGTGAAAACCTTGTGGAAGTGCCAGGATTCTCCTCAAGTGTATCTGAAAATACAGACATTGCAAACGTCCTTGTTCAATGAGAGTGTAGCTCGGTCCTAGCTCCCATCAAAGTGTCTAGCAGACATCTGCCTGCAAAGCATACACACTTCCGAGAGTTGAGCTTATGGACTGTCCCTCCCACATCCTGCCTGCAGGTACACCGCGCTCCTAACAGGCCTAGCCCTGATGGTTGCCTGAAGTGTTGTGAGAGCTAAGTGGAAAGTCCCGGCCAACAAGACTAGTGAATCCGAGCTCAATCCAGCGATTTCCTAGTTTTACCCGTGCGTACCAGGTGCTACATCCTAAGTGCCATACGAGAGAAGCTAGCTGAACGCCTTGTCCAAAAGCAACTTACTTCGGAGAGTTGAGCTCACCCTCAGTCCCTCGCAGTTGCACACTGCCTGTAGAAAGAGTTTCCAACATCTGCATCAGAGCCGTTTGTCAGAGGCTTGTGAGATGCAAGTGGAATAAGCAGACCTGGATGGTGTCTCCAGCTGCAGTGGAGTGGTATTCTGGGTACCTCCTGGCTTAGAACACTGTTACGTTCTCAGTGCCCGAGGAACGCAGCTAGTTGAAAGCTGGCTTGTAGGCGTGCTTCCTTGTGCGAACTGACGTCAGGGCAGGATCCTCCCGCATCCTGACTGCCCGTAGACGTAGGTCCCAGCATCCTTATGTTAGGTGCCGAAGAGGATCTGTGAAAACCTTGTGGAAGTGCCAGGATTCTCCTCAAGTGTATCTGATCTCAATACAGACAATGCAAACGTCCTTGTTCAATGAGAGTGTAGCTCGGTCCTAGCTCCCATCAAAGTGTCTAGCAGACATCTGCCTGCAAAGCATACACACTTCCGAGAGTTGAGCTTATGGACTGTCCCTCCCACATCCTGCCTGCAGGTACACCGCGCTCCTAACAGGCCTAGCCCTGATGGTTGCCTGAAGTGTTGTGAGAGCTAAGTGGAAAGTCCCGGCCAACAAGACTAGTGCATCCGAGCTCAATCCAGCGATTTCCTAGTTTTTCCCGTGCGAACCAGGTGCTACATCCTAAGTGCCATACGAGAGAAGCTAGCTGAACGCCTTGTCCAAAAGCAACTTACTTCGGAGAGTTGAGCTCACCCTCAGTCCCTCGCAGTTGCACACTGCCTGTAGAAAGAGTTTCCAACATCTGCATCAGAGCCGTTTGTCAGAGGCTTGTGAGACGCAAGTGGAATAAGCAGACCTGGATGGTGTCTCCAGCTGCAGTGGAGTGGTATTCTGGGTACCTCCTGGCTTAGAGTACTGCTACGTTCTCAGTGCCCGAGGAACGCAGCTAGTTGAAAGCTGGCTTGTAGGCGTGCTTCCTTGTGCGAACTGACGTCAGGGCAGGATCCTCCCGCATCCTGACTGCCCGTAGACGTAGGTCCCAGCATCCTTATGTTAGGTGCCGAAGAGGTTCTGTGAAAACCTTGTGGAAGTGCCAGGATTCTCCTCAAGTGTATCTGATCTCAATACAGACAATGCAAACGTCCTTGTTCAATGAGAGTGTAGCTCGGTCCTAGCTCCCATCAAAGTGTCTAGCAGACATCTGCCTGCAAAGCATACACACTTCCGAGAGTTGAGCTTATGGACTGTCCCTCCCACATCCTGCCTGCAGGTACACCGCTCTCCTAACAGGCCTAGCCCTGATGGTTGCCTGAAGTGTTGTGAGAGCTAAGTGGAAAGTCCCGGCCAACAAGACTAGTGCATCCGAGCTCAATCCAGCGATTTCCTAGTTTTTCCCGTGCGAACCAGGTGCTACATCCTAAGTGCCATACGAGAGAAGCTAGCTGAACGCCTTGTCCAAAAGCAACTTACTTCGGAGAGTTGAGCTCACCCTCAGTCCCTCGCAGTTGCACACTGCCTGCAGAAAGAGTTTCCAACATCTGCACCACAGCCGTTTGTCATAGGCTTGTGAGACGCAAGTGGAATAAGCAGACCTGGATGGTGTCTCCAGCTGCAGTGGAGTGGTATTCTGGGTACCTCCTGGCTTAGAACACTGTTACGTTCTCAGTGCCTGAGGAACGCAGCTAGTTGAAAGCTGGCTTGTAGGCGTGCTTCCTTGTGCGAACTGACGTCAGGGCAGGATCCTCCCGCATCCTGACTGCCCGTAGACGTAGGTCCCAGCATCCTTATGTTAGGTGCCGAAGAGGTTCTGTGAAAACCTTGTGGAAGTGCCAGGATTCTCCTCAAGTGTATATGATCTCAATACAGACAATGCAAACGTCCTTGTTCAATGAGAGTGTAGCTCGGTCCTAGCTCCCATCAAAGTGTCTAGCAGACATCTGCCTGCAAAGCATACACACTTCCGAGAGTTGAGCTTATGGACTGTCCCTCCCACATCCTGCCTGCAGGTACACCGCGCTCCTAACAGGCCTAGCCCTGATGGTTGCCTGAAGTGTTGTGAGAGCTAAGTGGAAAGTCCCGGCCAACAAGACTAGTGCATCCGAGCTCAATCCAGCGATTTCCTAGTTTTTCCCGTGCGAACCAGGTGCTACATCCTAAGTGCCATACGAGAGAAGCTAGCTGAACGCCTTGTCCAAAAGCAACTTACTTCGGAGAGTTGAGCTCACCCTCAGTCCCTCGCAGTTGCACACTGCCTGCAGAAAGAGTTTCCAACATCTGCACCACAGCCGTTTGTCATAGGCTTGTGAGACGCAAGTGGAATAAGCAGACCTGGATGGTGTCTCCAGCTGCAGTGGAGTGGTATTCTGGGTACCTCCTGGCTTAGAACACTGTTACGTTCTCAGTGCCCGAGGAACGCAGCTAGTTGAAAGCTGGCTTGTAGGCGTGCTTCCTTGTGCGAACTGACGTCAGGGCAGGACCCTCCCGCATCCTGACTGCCCGTAGACGTAGGTCCCAGCATCCTTATGTTAGGTGCCGAAGAGGTTCTGTGAAAACCTTGTGGAAGTGCCAGGATTCTCCTCAAGTGTATCTGATCTCAATACAGACAATGCAAACGTCCTTGTTCAATGAGAGTGTAGCTCGGTCCTAGCTCCCATCAAAGTGTCTAGCAGACATCTGCCTGCAAAGCATACACACTTCCGAGAGTTGAGCTTATGGACTGTCCCTCCCACATCCTGCCTGCTGGTACACCACGCTCCTAACAGGCCTAGCCCTGATGGTTGCCAGAAGTGTTGTGAGAGCTAAGTGGAAAGTCCCGGCCAACAAGACTAGTGCATCCGAGCTCAATCCAGCGATTTCCTAGTTTTTCCCGTGCGAACCAGGTGCTACATCCTAAGTGCCATACGAGAGAAGCTAGCTGAACGCCTTGTACAAAAGCAACTTACTTCGGAGAGTTGAGCTCACCCTCAGTCCCTCGCAGTTGCACACTGCCTGTAGAAAGAGTTTCCAACATCTGCATCAGAGCCGTTTGTCAGAGGCTTGTGAGATGCAAGTGGAATAAGCAGACCTGGAAGGTGTCTCCAGCTGCAGTGGAGTGGTATTCTGGGTACCTCCTGGCTTAGAGTACTGCTACGTTCTCAGTGCCCTAAGAACGCAGCTGGTTGAAAGCTGGCTTGTAGGCATGCTTCGTTCTACGAGCTGAGGTCAGGGCAGGACCCTCCCGCATCCTGACTGCCCGTAGACATAGTACCCAGCATCCTAATGTTATTCGCCCTAGGAGGTTTTGTGCATAGCATGTGGAAGTGACAGGATTCTCCTCAAGAGTATCTGAAAATACAGACATTGCAGACGTCCTTGTTCAATGAGAGTGTAGCTCGGTCCTAGCTCCCATCAAAGTGTCTAGCAGACATCTGCCTGCAAAGCATACACACTTCCGAGAGTTGAGCTTATGGACTATCCCTCCCACATCCTGCCTTCAAGTACCTGGCACTCCAAACAGGCCTATTCCCGATGCGTCTCTGAAGTGTTGTGACAGCTAAGTGGAAAGTCCCTGCCCACAAGACTAGTGCATCCAAGCTGATTCCAGCGATTTCCTAGTTTTTCCCGTGCGAACCAGGTGCTACATCCTAAGTGCCATACGAGAGAAGCTACCTGAACGCCTTGTCCAAAGCAACTTACTTCGGAGAGTTGAGCTCACCCTCAGTCCCTCACAGTTGCACACTGCCTGCAGAAAGAGTTTCCAACATCTGCACCACAGCCGTTTGTCAGAGGCTTGTGAGACGCAAGTGGAATAAGCAGACCTGGATGGTGTCTCCACCTGCAGTGGAGTGGTATTCTGGGTACCTCCTGGCTTAGAGTACTGCTACGTTCTCAGTGCCCTAAGAACGCAGCTGGTTGAAAGCTGGCTTGTAGGCATGCTTCCTTCTACGAGCTGAGGTCAGGGCAGGACCCTCCCGCATCCTGACTGCCCGTAGACATAGTACCCAGCATCCTAATGTTATTCGCCCTAGGAGGTTTTGCGCATAGCATGTGGAAGTGACAGGATTCTCCTCAAGTGTATATGATCTCAATACAGACAATGCAAACGTCCTTGTTCAATGAGAGTGTAGCTCGGTCCTAGCTCCCATCAAAGTGTCTAGCAGACATCTGCCTGCAAAGCATACACACTTCCGAGAGTTGAGCTTATGGACTGTCCCTCCCACATCCTGCCTGCAGGTACACCGCGCTCCTAACAGGCCTAGCCCTGATGGTTGCCTGAAGTGTTGTGAGAGCTAAGTGGAAAGTCCCGGCCAACAAGACTAGTGCATCCGAGCTCAATCCAGCGATTTCCTAGTTTTACCCGTGCGAACCAGGTGCTACATCCTAAGTGCCATACGAGAGAAGCTAGCTGAACGCCTTGTCCAAAAGCAACTTACTTCGGAGAGTTGAGCTCACCCTCAGTCCCTCGCAGTTGCACACTGCCTGTAGAAAGAGTTTCCAACATCTGCATCAGAGCCGTTTGTCAGAGGCTTGTGAGATGCAAGTGGAATAAGCAGACCTGGATGGTGTCTCCAGCTGCAGTGGAGTGGTATTCTGGGTACCTCCTGGCTTAGAACACTGTTACGTTCTCAGTGCCCGAGGAACGCAGCTAGTTGAAAGCTGGCTTGTAGGCGTGCTTCCTTGTGCGAACTGACGTCAGGGCAGGATCCTCCCGCATCCTGACTGCGCGTAGACGTAGGTCCCAGCATCCTTATGTTAGGTGCCGAAGAGGTTCTGTGAAAACCTTGTGGAAGTGCCAGGATTCTCCTCAAGTGTATCTGATCTCAATACAGACAATGCAAACGTCCTTGTTCAATGAGAGTGTAGCTCGGTCCTAGCTCCCATCAAAGTGTCTAGCAGACATCTGCCTGCAAAGCATACACACTTCCGAGAGTTGAGCTTATGGACTGTCCCTCCCACATCCTGCCTGCAGGTACACCGCGCTCCTAACAGGCCTAGCCCTGATGGTTGCCTGAAGTGTTGTGAGAGCTAAGTGGAAAGTCCCGGCCAACAAGACTAGTGCATCCGAGCTCAATCCAGCGATTTCCTAGTTTTTCCCGTGCGAACCAGGTGCTACATCCTAAGTGCCATACGAGAGAAGCTAGCTGAACGCCTTGTCCAAAAGCAACTTACTTCGGAGAGTTGAGCTCACCCTCAGTCCCTCGCAGTTGCACACTGCCTGTAGAAAGAGTTTCCAACATCTGCATCAGAGCCGTTTGTCGGAGGCTTGTGAGATGCAAGTGGAATAAGCAGAACTGGATGGTGTCTCCAGCTGCAGTGGAGTGGTATTCTGGGTACCTCCTGGCTTAGAGTACTGCTACGTTCTCAGTGCCCTAAGAACGCAGCTGGTTGAAAGCTGGCTTGTAGGCATGCTTCCTTCTACGAGCTGAGGTCAGGGCAGGACCCTACCGCATCCTGACTGCCCGTAGACATAGTACCCAGCATCCTAATGTTATTCGCCCTAGGAGGTTTTGTGCATAGCATGTGGAAGTGACAGGATTCTCCTCAAGAGTATCTGAAAATACAGACATTGCAGACGTCCTTGTTCAATGAGAGTGTAGCTCGGTCCTAGCTCCCATCAAAGTGTCTAGCAGACATCTGCCTGCAAAGCATACACACTTCTGAGAGTTGAGCTTATGGACTGTCCCTCCCACATCCTGCCTGCAGGTACACCGCGCTCCTAACAGGCCTAGCCCTGATGGTTGCCTGAAGTGTTGTGAGAGCTAAGTGGAAAGTCCCGGCCAACAAGACTAGTGCATCCGAGCTCAATCCAGCGATTTCCTAGTTTTTCCCGTGCGAACCAGGTGCTACATCCTAAGTGCCATACGAGAGAAGCTAGCTGAACGCCTTGTCCAAAAGCAACTTACTTCGGAGATTTGAGCTCACCCTCAGTCCCTCGCAGTTGCACACTGCCTGTAGAAAGAGTTTCCAACATCTGCATCAGAGCCGTTTGTCAGAGGCTTGTGAGATGCAAGTGGAATAAGCAGACCTGGATGGTGTCTCCAGCTGCAGTGGAGTGGTATTCTGGGTACCTCCTGGCTTAGAACACTGTTACGTTCTCAGTGCCCGAGGAACGCAGCTAGTTGGAAGCTGGCTTGTAGGCGTGCTTCCTTGTGCGAACTGACGTCAGGGCAGGATCCTCCCGCATCCTGACTGCCCGTAGACGTAGGTCCCAGCATCCTTATGTTAGGTGCCGAAGAGGTTCTGTGAAAACCTTGTGGAAGTGCCAGGATTCTCCTCAAGTGTATCTGATCTCAATACAGACAATGCAAACGTCCTTGTTCAATGAGAGTGTAGCTCGGTCCTAGCTCCCATCAAATTGTCTAGCAGACATCTGCCTGCAAAGCATACACACTTCCGAGAGTTGAACTTATGGACTGTCCCTCCCACATCCTGCCTGCAGGTACACCGCGCTCCTAACAGGCCTAGCCCTGATGGTTGCCTGAAGTGTTGTGAGAGCTAAGTGGAAAGTCCCGGCCAACAAGACTAGTGCATCCGAGCTCAATCCAGCGATTTCCTAGTTTTTCCCGTGCGAGCCAGGTGCTACATCCTAAGTGCCATACGAGAGAAGCTAGCTGAACGCCTTGTCCAAAAGCAACTTACTTCGGAGAGTTGAGCTCACCCTCAGTCCCTCACAGTTGCACACTGCCTGCAGAAAGAGTTTCCAACATCTGCACCACAGCCGTTTGTCATAGGCTTGTGAGACGCAAGTGGAATAAGCAGACCTGGATGGTGTCTCCAGCTGCAGTGGAGTGGTATTCTGGGTACCTCCTGGCTTAGAACACTGTTACGTTCTCAGTGCCCGAGGAACGCAGCTAGTTGAAAGCTGGCTTGTAGGCATGCTTCCTTCTACGAGCTGAGGTCAGGGCAGGACCCTCCCGCATCCTGACTGCCCGTACACATAGTACCCAGCATCCTAATGTTATTCGCCCTAGGAGGTTTTGTGCATAGCATGTGGAAGTGACAGGATTCTCCTCAAGTGTATCTGAAAATACAGACATTGCAAACGTCCTTGTTCAATGAGAGTGTAGCTCGGTCCTAGCTCCCATCAAAGTGTCTAGCAGACATCTGCCTGCAAAGCATACACACTTCCGAGAGTTGAGCTTATGCACTGTCCCTCCCACATCCTGCCTGCAGGTACACCGCGCTCCTAACAGGCCTAGCCCTGATGGTTGCCTGAAGTGTTGTGAGAGCTAAGTGGAAAGTCCCGGCCAACAAGACTAGTGCATCCGAGCTCAATCCAGCGATTTCCTAGTTTTTCCCGTGCGAGCCAGGTGCTACATCCTAAGTGCCATACGAGAGAAGCTAGCTGAACGCCTTGTCCAAAAGCAACTTACTTCGGAGAGTTGAGCTCACCCTCAGTCCCTCACAGTTGCACACTGCCTGCAGAAAGAGTTTCCAACATCTGCACCACAGCCGTTTGTCATAGGCTTGTGAGACGCAAGTGGAATAAGCAGACCTGGATGGTGTCTCCAGCTGCAGTGGAGTGGTATTCTGGGTACCTCCTGGCTTAGAAAACTGTTACGTTCTCAGTGCCCGAGGAACGCAGCTAGTTGAAAGCTGGCTTGTAGGCATGCTTCCTTCTACGAGCTGAGGTCAGGGCAGGACCCTCCCGCATCCTGACTGCCCGTAGACATAGTACCCAGCATCCTAATGTTATTCGCCCTTGGAGGTTTTGTGCATAGCATGTGGAAGTGACAGGATTCTCCTCAAGTGTATCTGAAAATACAGACATTGCAAACGTCCTTGTTCAATGAGAGTGTAGCTCGGTCCTAGCTCCCATCAAAGTGTCTAGCAGACATCTGCCTGCAAAGCATACACACTTCCGAGAGTTGAGCTTATGGACTGTCCCTCCCACATCCTGCCTGCAGGTACACCGCGCTCCTAACAGGCCTAGCCCTGATGGTTGCCTGAAGTGTTGTGAGAGCTAAGTGGAAAGTCCCGGCCAACAAGACTAGTGCATCCGAGCTCAATCCAGCGATTTCCTAGTTATACCCGTGCGAACCAGGTGCTACATCCTAAGTGCCATACGAGAGAAGCTAGCTGAACGCCTTGTCCAAAAGCAACTTACTTCGGAGAGTTGAGCTCACCCTCAGTCCCTCACAGTTGCACACTGCCTGCAGAAAGAGTTTCCAACATCTGCACCACAGCCGTTTGTCATAGGCTTGTGAGACGCAAGTGGAATAAACAGACCTGGAAGGTGTCTCCAGCTGCATTGGAGTGGTATTCTGGGTACCTCCTGGCTTAGAGTACTGCTACGTTCTCAGTGCCCTAAGGACGCAGCTGGTTGAAAGCTGGCTTGTAGGCATGCTTCCTTCTACGAGCTGAGGTCATGGCAGGACCCTACCGCATCCTGACTGCCCGTAGACATAGTACCCAGCATCCTAATGTTATTCGCCCTACGAGGTTTTGTGCATAGCATGTGGAAGTGACAGGATTCTCCTCAAGTGTATCTGAAAATACAGACATTGCAAACGTCCTTGTTCAATGAGAGTGTAGCTCGGTCGTAGCTCCCATCAAAGTGTCTAGCAGACATCTGCCTGCAAAGCATACACACTTCCGAGAGTTGAGCTTATGGACTGTCCCTCCTACATCCTGCCTGCAGGTACACCGCGCTCCTAACAGGCCTAGCCCTGATGGTTGCCTGAAGTGTTGTGAGAGCTAAGTGGAAAGTCCCGGCCAACAAGACTAGTGCATCCGAGCTCAATCCAGCGATTTCCTAGTTTTACCCGTGCGAACCAGGTGCTACATCCTAAGTGCCATACGAGAGAAGCTAGCTGAACGCCTTGTCCAAAAGCAACTTACTTCGGAGAGTTGAGCTCACCCTCAGTCCCTCGCAGTTGCACACTGCCTGTAGAAAGAGTTTCCAACATCTGCATCAGAGCCGTTTGTCAGAGGCTTGTGAGATGCAAGTGGAATAAGCAGACCTGGATGGTGTCTCCAGCTGCAGTGGAGTGGTATTCTGGGTACCTCCTGGCTTAGAACACTGTTACGTTCTCAGTGCCCGAGGAACGCAGCTAGTTGAAAGCTGGCTTGTAGGCGTGCTTCCTTGTGCGAACTGACGTCAGGGCAGGATCCTCCCGCATCCTGACTGCCCGTAGACGTAGGTCCCAGCATCCTTATGTTAGGTGCCGAAGAGGTTCTGTGAAAACCTTGTGGAAGTGCCAGGATTCTCCTCAAGTGTATCTGATCTCAATACAGACAATGCAAACGTCCTTGTTCAATGAGAGTGTAGCTCGGTCCTAGCTCCCATCAAAGTGTCTAGCAGACATCTGCCTGCAAAGCATACACACTTCCGAGAGTTGAGCTTATGGACTGTCCCTCCCACATCCTGCCTGCAGGTACACCGCGCTCCTAACAGGCCTAGCCCTGATGGTTGCCTGAAGTGTTGTGAGAGCTAAGTGGAAAGTCCCGGCCAACAAGACTAGTGCATCCGAGCTCAATCCAGCGATTTCCTAGTTTTTCCCGTGCGAACCAGGTGCTACATCCTAAGTGCCATACGAGAGAAGCTAGCTGAACGCCTTGTCCAAAAGCAACTTACTTCGGAGAGTTGAGCTCACCCTCAGTCCCTCGCAGTTGCACACTGCCTGTAGAAAGAGTTTCCAACATCTGCATCAGAGCCGTTTGTCAGAGGCTTGTGAGACGCAAGTGGAATAAGCAGACCTGGATGGTGTCTCCAGCTGCAGTGGAGTGGTATTCTGGGTACCTCCTGGCTTAGAGTACTGCTACGTTCTCAGTGCCCGAGGAACGCAGCTAGTTGAAAGCTGGCTTGTAGTCGTGCTTCCTTGTGCGAACTGAGGTCAGGGCAGGATCCTCCCGCATCCTGACTGCCCGTAGACGTAGGTCCCAGCATCCTTATGTTAGGTGCCGAAGAGGTTCTGTGAAAACCTTGTGGAAGTGCCAGGATTCTCCTCAAGTGTATCTGATCTCAATACAGACAATGCAAACGTCCTTGTTCAATGAGAGTGTAGCTCGGTCCTAGCTCCCATCAAAGTGTCTAGCAGACATCTGCCTGCAAAGCATACACACTTCCGAGAGTTGAGCTTATGGACTGTCCCTCCCACATCCTGCCTGCAGGTACACCGCGCTCCTAACAGGCCTAGCCCTGATGGTTGCCTGAAGTGTTGTGAGAGCTAAGTGGAAAGTCCCGGCCAACAAGACTAGTGCATCCGAGCTCAATCCAGCGATTTCCTAGTTTTTCCCGTGCGAACCAGGTGCTACATCCTAAGTGCCATACGAGAGAAGCTAGCTGAACGCCTTGTCCAAAAGCAACTTACTTCGGAGAGTTGAGCTCACCCTCAGTCCCTCGCAGTTGCACACTGCCTGCAGAAAGAGTTTCCAACATCTGCACCACAGCCGTTTGTCATAGGCTTGTGAGACGCAAGTGGAATAAGCAGACCTGGATGGTGTCTCCAGCTGCAGTGGAGTGGTATTCTGGGTACCTCCTGGCTTAGAACACTGTTACGTTCTCAGTGCCCGAGGAACGCAGCTAGTTGAAAGCTGGCTTGTAGGCGTGCTTCCTTGTGCGAACTGACGTCAGGGCAGGATCCTCCCGCATCCTGACTGCCCGTAGACGTAGGTCCCAGCATCCTTATGTTAGGTGCCGAAGAGGTTCTGTGAAAACCTTGTGGAAGTGCCAGGATTCTCCTCAAGTGTATCTGATCTCAATACAGACAATGCAAACGTCCTTGTTCAATGAGAGTGTAGCTCGGTCCTAGCTCCCATCAAAGTGTCTAGCAGACATCTGCCTGCAAAGCATACACACTTCCGAGAGTTGAGCTTATGGACTGTCCCTCCCACATCCTGCCTGCAGGTACACCGCGCTCCTAACAGGCCTAGCCCTGATGGTTGCCTGAAGTGTTGTGAGAGCTAAGTGGAAAGTCCCGGCCAACAAGACTAGTGCATCCGAGCTCAATCCAGCGATTTCCTAGTTTTTCCCGTGCGAACCAGGTGCTACATCCTAAGTGCCATACGAGAGAAGCTAGCTGAACGCCTTGTCCAAAAGCAACTTACTTCGGAGAGTTGAGCTCACCCTCAGTCCCTCGCAGTTGCACACTGCCTGCAGAAAGAGTTTCCAACATCTGCACCACAGCCGTTTGTCATAGGCTTGTGAGACGCAAGTGGAATAAGCAGACCTGGATGGTGTCTCCAGCTGCAGTGGAGTGGTATTCTGGGTACCTCCTGGCTTAGAACACTGTTACGTTCTCAGTGCCCGAGGAACGCAGCTAGTTGAAAGCTGGCTTGTAGGCGTGCTTCCTTCTGCGAACTGACGTCAGGGCAGGATCCTCCCGCATCCTGACTGCCCGTAGACGTAGGTCCCAGCATCCTTATGTTAGGTGCCGAAGAGGTTCTGTGAAAACCTTGTGGAAGTGCCAGGATTCTCCTCAAGTGTATATGATCTCAATACAGACAATGCAAACGTCCTTGTTCAATGAGAGTGTAGCTAGGTACTAGCTCCCTTCAAAGTGTCTAGCAGACATCTGCCTGCAAAGCATACGCACTTCCAAGATTTGAGCTTATGGACTATCCCTCCCACATCCTGCCTTCAAGTACCTGGCACTCCAAACAGGCCTATTCCCGATGCGTCTCTGAAGTGTTGTGAGAGCTAAGTGGAAAGTCCCTGCCCACAAGACTAGTGCATCCAAGCTGATTCCAGCGATTTCCTAGTTTTTCCCGTGCGAACCAGGTGCTACATCCTAAGTGCCATACGAGAGAAGCTACCTGAACGCCTTGTCCAAAGCAACTTACTTCGGAGAGTTGAGCTCACCCTCAGTCCCTCACAGTTGCACACTGCCTGCAGAAAGAGTTTCCAACATCTGCACCACAGCCGTTTGTCAGAGGCTTGTGAGACGCAAGTGGAATAAGCAGACCTGGATGGTGTCTCCACCTGCAGTGGAGTGGTATTCTGGGTACCTCCTGGCTTAGAGTACTGCTACGTTCTCAGTGCCCTAAGAACGCAGCTGGTTGAAAGCTGGCTTGTAGGCATGCTTCCTTCTACGAGCTGAGGTCAGGGCAGGACCCTCCCGCATCCTGACTGCCCGTAGACATAGTACCCAGCATCCTAATGTTATTCGCCCTAGGAGGTTTTGCGCATAGCATGTGGAAGTGACAGGATTCTCCTCAAGTGTATCTGATCTCAATACAGACACTGCAAACGTCCTTGTTCAATGAGAGTGTAGCTCGGTCCTAGCTCCCATCAAAGTGTCTAGCAGACATCTGCCTGCAAAGCATACACACTTCCGAGAGTTGAGCTTATGGACTGTCCCTCCCACATCCTGCCTGCAGGTACACCGCGTTCCTAACAGGCCTAGCCCTGATGGTTGCCTGAAGTGTTGTGAGAGCTAAGTGGAAAGTCCCGGCCAACAAGACTAGTGCATCCGAGCTCAATCCAGCGATTTCCTAGTTTTTCCCGTGCGAACCAGGTGCTACATCCTAAGTGCCATACGAGAGAAGCTAGCTGAACGCCTTGTCCAAAAGCAACTTACCTCGGAGAGTTGAGCTCACCCTCAGTCCCTCGCAGTTGCACACTGCCTGTAGAAAGAGTTTCCAACATCTGCATCAGAGCCGTTTGTCAGAGGCTTGTGAGATGCAAGTGGAATAAGCAGACCTGGATGGTGTCTCCAGCTGCAGTGGAGTGGTATTCTGGGTACCTCCTGGCTTAGAACACTGTTACGTTCTCAGTGCCCGAGGAACGCAGCTAGTTGAAAGCTGGCTTGTAGGCCGGCTTCCTTGTGCGAACTGACGTCAGGGCAAGGAACCTCCCGCATCCTGACTGCCCGTAGACGTAGGTCCCAGCATCCTTATGTTAGGTGCCGAAGAGGTTCTGTGAAAACCTTGTGGAAGTGCCAGGATTCTCCTCAAGTGTATCTGATCTCAATACAGACAATGCAAACGTCCTTGTTCAATGAGAGTGTAGCTCGGTCCTAGCTCCCATCAAAGTGTCTAGCAGACATCTGCCTGCAAAGCATACACACTTCCGAGAGTTGAGCTTATGGACTGTCCCTCCCACATCCTGCCTGCAGGTACACCGCGCTCCTAACAGGCCTAGCCCTGATGGTTGCCTGAAGTGTTGTGAGAGCTAAGTGGAAAGTCCCGGCCAACAAGACTAGTGCATCCGAGCTCAATCCAGCGATTTCCTAGTTTTACCCGTGCGAACCAGGTGCTACATCCTAAGTGCCATACGAGAGAAGCTAGCTGAACGCCTTGTCCAAAAGCAACTTACTTCGGAGAGTTGAGCTCACCCTCAGTCCCTCGCAGTTGCACACTGCCTGCAGAAAGAGTTTCCAACATCTGCACCACAGCCGTTTGTCATAGGCTTGTGAGACGCAAGTGGAATAAGCAGACCTGGATGGTGTCTCCAGCTGCAGTGGAGTGGTATTCTGGGTACCTCCTGGCTTAGAACACTGTTACGTTCTCAGTGCCCGAGGAACGCAGCTAGTTGAAAGCTGGCTTGTAGGCGTGCTTCCTTGTGCGAACTGACGTCAGGGCAGGATCCTCCCGCATCCTGACTGCGCGTAGACGTAGGTCCCAGCATCCTTATGTTAGGTGCCGAAGAGGTTCTGTGAAAACCTTGTGGAAGTGCCAGGATTCTCCTCAAGTGTATATGATCTCAATACAGACAATGCAAACGTCCTTGTTCAATGAGAGTGTAGCTCGGTCCTAGCTCCCATCAAAGTGTCTAGCAGACATCTGCCTGCAAAGCATACACACTTCCGAGAGTTGAGCTTATGGACTGTCCCTCCCACATCCTGCCTGCAGGTACACCGCGCTCCTAACAGGCCTAGCCCTGATGGTTGCCTGAAGTGTTGTGAGAGCTAAGTGGAAAGTCCCGGCCAACAAGACTAGTGCATCCGAGCTCAATCCAGCGATTTCCTAGTTTTACCCGTGCGAACCAGGTGCTACATCCTAAGTGCCATACGAGAGAAGCTAGCTGAACGCCTTGTCCAAAAGCAACTTACTTCGGAGAGTTGAGCTCACCCTCAGTCCCTCGCAGTTGCACACTGCCTGTAGAAAGAGTTTCCAACATCTGCATCAGAGCCGTTTGTCAGAGGCTTGTGAGATGCAAGTGGAATAAGCAGACCTGGAAGGTGTCTCCAGCTGCAGTGGAGTGGTATTCTGGGTACCTCCTGGCTTAGAGTACTGCTACGTTCTCAGTGCCCTAAGAACGCAGCTGGTTGAAAGCTGGCTTGTAGGCATGCTTCGTTCTACGAGCTGAGGTCAGGGCAGGACCCTCCCGCATCCTGACTGCCCGTAGACATAGTACCCAGCATCCTAATGTTATTCGCCCTAGGAGGTTTTGTGCATAGCATGTGGAAGTGACAGGATTCTCCTCAAGAGTATCTGAAAATACAGACATTGCAGACGTCCTTGTTCAATGAGAGTGTAGCTAGGTCCTAGCTCCCATCAAAGTGTCTAGCAGACATCTGCCTGCAAAGCATACGCACTTCCAAGAGTTGAGCTTATGGACTATCCCTCCCACATCCTGCCTTCAAGTACCTGGCACTCCAAACAGGCCTATTCCCGATGCGTCTCTGAAGTGTTGTGAGAGCTAAGTGGAAAGTCCCTGCCCACAAGACTAGTGCATCCAAGCTGATTCCAGCGATTTCCTAGTTTTTCCCGTGCGAACCAGGTGCTACATCCTAAGTGCCATACGAGAGAAGCTACCTGAACGCCTTGTCCAAAGCAACTTACTTCGGAGAGTTGAGCTCACCCTCAGTCCCTCACAGTTGCACACTGCCTGCAGAAAGAGTTTCCAACATCTGCACCACAGCCGTTTGTCAGAGGCTTGTGAGACGCAAGTGGAATAAGCAGACCTGGATGGTGTCTCCACCTGCAGTGGAGTGGTATTCTGGGTACCTCCTGGCTTAGAGTACTGCTACGTTCTCAGTGCCCTAAGAACGCAGCTGGTTGAAAGCTGGCTTGTAGGCATGCTTCCTTCTACGAGCTGAGGTCACGGCAGGACCCTCCCGCATCCTGACTGCCCGTAGACATAGTACCCAGCATCCTAATGTTATTCGCCCTAGGAGGTTTTGCGCATAGCATGTGGAAGTGACAGGATTCTCCTCAAGTGTATCTGATCTCAATACAGACACTGCAAACGTCCTTGTTCAATGAGAGTGTAGCTCGGTCCTAGCTCCCATCAAAGTGTCTAGCAGACATCTGCCTGCAAAGCATACACACTTCCGAGAGTTGAGCTTATGGACTGTCCCTCCCACATCCTGCCTGCAGGTACACCGCGTTCCTAACAGGCCTAGCCCTGATGGTTGCCTGAAGTGTTGTGAGAGCTAAGTGGAAAGTCCCGGCCAACAAGACTAGTGCATCCGAGCTCAATCCAGCGATTTCCTAGTTTTTCCCGTGCGAACCAGGTGCTACATCCTAAGTGCCATACGAGAGAAGCTAGCTGAACGCCTTGTCCAAAAGCAACTTACCTCGGAGAGTTGAGCTCACCCTCAGTCCCTCGCAGTTGCACACTGCCTGTAGAAAGAGTTTCCAACATCTGCATCAGAGCCGTTTGTCAGAGGCTTGTGAGATGCAAGTGGAATAAGCAGACCTGGATGGTGTCTCCAGCTGCAGTGGAGTGGTATTCTGGGTACCTCCTGGCTTAGAACACTGTTACGTTCTCAGTGCCCGAGGAACGCAGCTAGTTGAAAGCTGGCTTGTAGGCCGGCTTCCTTGTGCGAACTGACGTCAGGGCAAGGATCCTCCCGCATCCTGACTGCCCGTAGACGTAGGTCCCAGCATCCTTATGTTAGGTGCCGAAGAGGTTCTGTGAAAACCTTGTGGAAGTGCCAGGATTCTCCTCAAGTGTATCTGATCTCAATACAGACAATGCAAACGTCCTTGTTCAATGAGAGTGTAGCTCGGTCCTAGCTCCCATCAAAGTGTCTAGCAGACATCTGCCTGCAAAGCATACACACTTCCGAGAGTTGAGCTTATGGACTGTCCCTCCCACATCCTGCCTGCAGGTACACCGCGCTCCTAACAGGCCTAGCCCTGATGGTTGCCTGAAGTGTTGTGAGAGCTAAGTGGAAAGTCCCGGCCAACAAGACTAGTGCATCCGAGCTCAATCCAGCGATTTCCTAGTTTTACCCGTGCGAACCAGGTGCTACATCCTAAGTGCCATACGAGAGAAGCTAGCTGAACGCCTTGTCCAAAAGCAACTTACTTCGGAGAGTTGAGCTCACCCTCAGTCCCTCGCAGTTGCACACTGCCTGCAGAAAGAGTTTCCAACATCTGCACCACAGCCGTTTGTCATAGGCTTGTGAGACGCAAGTGGAATAAGCAGACCTGGAAGGTGTCTCCAGCTGCATTGGAGTGGTATTCTGGGTACCTCCTGGCTTAGAGTACTGCTACGTTCTCAGTGCCCTAAGAACGCAGCTGGTTGAAAGCTGGCTTGTAGGCATGCTTCCTTCTACGAGCTGAGGTCAGGGCAGGACCCTACCGCATCCTGACTGCCCGTAGACATAGTACCCAGCATCCTAATGTTATTCGCCCTACGAGGTTTTGTGCATAGCATGTGGAAGTGACAGGATTCTCCTCAAGTGTATCTGAAAATACAGACATTGCAAACGTCCTTGTTCAATGAGAGTGTAGCTCGGTCGTAGCTCCCATCAAAGTGTCTAGCAGACATCTGCCTGCAAAGCATACACACTTCCGAGAGTTGAGCTTATGGACTGTCCCTCCTACATCCTGCCTGCAGGTACACCGCGCTCCTAACAGGCCTAGCCCTGATGGTTGCCTGAAGTGTTGTGAGAGCTAAGTGGAAAGTCCCGGCCAACAAGACTAGTGCATCCGAGCTCAATCCAGCGATTTCCTAGTTTTACCCGTGCGAACCAGGTGCTACATCCTAAGTGCCATACGAGAGAAGCTAGCTGAACGCCTTGTCCAAAAGCAACTTACTTCGGAGAGTTGAGCTCACCCTCAGTCCCTCGCAGTTGCACACTGCCTGTAGAAAGAGTTTCCAACATCTGCATCAGAGCCGTTTGTCAGAGGCTTGTGAGATGCAAGTGGAATAAGCAGACCTGGATGGTGTCTCCAGCTGCAGTGGAGTGGTATTCTGGGTACCTCCTGGCTTAGAACACTGTTACGTTCTCAGTGCCCGAGGAACGCAGCTAGTTGAAAGCTGGCTTGTAGGCGTGCTTCCTTGTGCGAACTGACGTCAGGGCAGGATCCTCCCGCATCCTGACTGCCCGTAGACGTAGGTCCCAGCATCCTTATGTTAGGTGCCGAAGAGGTTCTGTGAAAACCTTGTGGAAGTGCCAGGATTCTCCTCAAGTGTATCTGATCTCAATACAGACAATGCAAACGTCCTTGTTCAATGAGAGTGTAGCTCGGTCCTAGCTCCCATCAAAGTGTCTAGCAGACATCTGCCTGCAAAGCATACACACTTCCGAGAGTTGAGCTTATGGACTGTCCCTCCCACATCCTGCCTGCAGGTACACCGCGCTCCTAACAGGCCTAGCCCTGATGGTTGCCTGAAGTGTTGTGAGAGCTAAGTGGAAAGTCCCGGCCAACAAGACTAGTGCATCCGAGCTCAATCCAGCGATTTCCTAGTTTTTCCCGTGCGAACCAGGTGCTACATCCTAAGTGCCATACGAGAGAAGCTAGCTGAACGCCTTGTCCAAAAGCAACTTACTTCGGAGTGTTGAGCTCACCCTCAGTCCCTCGCAGTTGCACACTGCCTGTAGAAAGAGTTTCCAACATCTGCATCAGAGCCGTTTGTCAGAGGCTTGTGAGACGCAAGTGGAATAAGCAGACCTGGATGGTGTCTCCAGCTGCAGTGGAGTGGTATTCTGGGTACCTCCTGGCTTAGAGTACTGCTACGTTCTCAGTGCCCGAGGAACGCAGCTAGTTGAAAGCTGGCTTGTAGTCGTGCTTCCTTGTGCGAACTGAGGTCAGGGCAGGATCCTCCCGCATCCTGACTGCCCGTAGACGTAGGTCCCAGCATCCTTATGTTAGGTGCCGAAGAGGTTCTGTGAAAACCTTGTGGAAGTGCCAGGATTCTCCTCAAGTGTATCTGATCTCAATACAGACAATGCAAACGTCCTTGTTCAATGAGAGTGTAGCTCGGTCCTAGCTCCCATCAAAGTGTCTAGCAGACATCTGCCTGCAAAGCATACACACTTCCGAGAGTTGAGCTTATGGACTGTCCCTCCCACATCCTGCCTGCAGGTACACCGCGCTCCTAACAGGCCTAGCCCTGATGGTTGCCTGAAGTGTTGTGAGAGCTAAGTGGAAAGTCCCGGCCAACAAGACTAGTGCATCCGAGCTCAATCCAGCGATTTCCTAGTTTTTCCCGTGCGAACCAGGTGCTACATCCTAAGTGCCATACGAGAGAAGCTAGCTGAACGCCTTGTCCAAAAGCAACTTACTTCGGAGAGTTGAGCTCACCCTCAGTCCCTCGCAGTTGCACACTGCCTGCAGAAAGAGTTTCCAACATCTGCACCACAGCCGTTTGTCATAGGCTTGTGAGACGCAAGTGGAATAAGCAGACCTGGATGGTGTCTCCAGCTGCAGTGGAGTGGTATTCTGGGTACCTCCTGGCTTAGAACACTGTTACGTTCTCAGTGCCCGAGGAACGCAGCTAGTTGAAAGCTGGCTTGTAGGCGTGCTTCCTTGTGCGAACTGACGTCAGGGCAGGATCCTCCCGCATCCTGACTGCCCGTAGACGTAGGTCCCAGCATCCTTATGTTAGGTGCCGAAGAGGTTCTGTGAAAACCTTGTGGAAGTGCCAGGATTCTCCTCAAGTGTATATGATCTCAATACAGACAATGCAAACGTCCTTGTTCAATGAGAGTGTAGCTCGGTCCTAGCTCCCATCAAAGTGTCTAGCAGACATCTGCCTGCAAAGCATACACACTTCCGAGAGTTGAGCTTATGGACTGTCCCTCCCACATCCTGCCTGCAGGTACACCGCGCTCCTAACAGGCCTAGCCCTGATGGTTGCCTGAAGTGTTGTGAGAGCTAAGTGGAAAGTCCCGGCCAACAAGACTAGTGCATCCGAGCTCAATCCAGCGATTTCCTAGTTTTTCCCGTGCGAACCAGGTGCTACATCCTAAGTGCCATACGAGAGAAGCTAGCTGAACGCCTTGTCCAAAAGCAACTTACTTCGGAGAGTTGAGCTCACCCTCAGTCCCTCGCAGTTGCACACTGCCTGCAGAAAGAGTTTCCAACATCTGCACCACAGCCGTTTGTCATAGGCTTGTGAGACGCAAGTGGAATAAGCAGACCTGGATGGTGTCTCCAGCTGCAGTGGAGTGGTATTCTGGGTACCTCCTGGCTTAGAACACTGTTACGTTCTCAGTGCCCGAGGAACGCAGCTAGTTGAAAGCTGGCTTGTAGGCGTGCTTCCTTGTGCGAACTGACGTCAGGGCAGGATCCTCCCGCATCCTGACTGCGCGTAGACGTAGGTCCCAGCATCCTTATGTTAGGTGCCGAAGAGGTTCTGTGAAAACCTTGTGGAAGTGCCAGGATTCTCCTCAAGTGTATCTGATCTCAATACAGACAATGCAAACGTCCTTGTTCAATGAGAGTGTAGCTCGGTCCTAGCTCCCATCAAAGTGTCTAGCAGACATCTGCCTGCAAAGCATACACACTTCCGAGAGTTGAGCTTATGGACTGTCCCTCCCACATCCTGCCTGCAGGTACACCGCGCTCCTAACAGGCCTAGCCCTGATGGTTGCCTGAAGTGTTGTGAGAGCTAAGTGGAAAGTCCCGGCCAACAAGACTAGTGCATCCGAGCTCAATCCAGCGATTTCCTAGTTTTTCCCGTGCGAACCAGGTGCTACATCCTAAGTGCCATACGAGAGAAGCTAGCTGAACGCCTTGTCCAAAAGCAACTTACTTCGGAGAGTTGAGCTCACCCTCAGTCCCTCGCAGTTGCACACTGCCTGCAGAAAGAGTTTCCAACATCTGCACCACAGCCGTTTGTCATAGGCTTGTGAGACGCAAGTGGAATAAGCAGACCTGGATGGTGTCTCCAGCTGCAGTGGAGTGGTATTCTGGGTACCTCCTGGCTTAGAACACTGTTACGTTCTCAGTGCCCGAGGAACGCAGCTAGTTGAAAGCTGGCTTGTAGGCGTGCTTCCTTGTGCGACCTGACGTCAGGGCAGGACCCTCCCGCATCCTGACTGCCCGTAGACATAGTACCCAGCATCCTAATGTTATTCGCCCTAGGAGGTTTTGTGCATAGCATGTGGAAGTGACAGGATTCTCCTCAAGAGTATCTGAAAATACAGACATTGCAGACGTCCTTGTTCAATGAGAGTGTAGCTAGGTACTAGCTCCCTTCAAAGTGTCTAGCAGACATCTGCCTGCAAAGCATACGCACTTCCAAGAGTTGAGCTTATGGACTATCCCTCCCACATCCTGCCTTCAAGTACCTGGCACTCCAAACAGGCCTATTCCCGATGCGTCTCTGAAGTGTTGTGAGAGCTAAGTGGAAAGTCCCTGCCCACAAGACTAGTGCATCCAAGCTGATTCCAGCGATTTCCTAGTTTTTCCCGTGCGAACCAGGTGCTACATCCTAAGTGCCATACGAGAGAAGCTACCTGAACGCCTTGTCCAAAGCAACTTACTTCGGAGAGTTGAGCTCACCCTCAGTCCCTCACAGTTGCACACTGCCTGCAGAAAGAGTTTCCAACATCTGCACCACAGCCGTTTGTCAGAGGCTTGTGAGACGCAAGTGGAATAAGCAGACCTGGATGGTGTCTCCACCTGCAGTGGAGTGGTATTCTGGGTACCTCCTGGCTTAGAGTACTGCTACGTTCTCAGTGCCCTAAGAACGCAGCTGGTTGAAAGCTGGCTTGTAGGCATGCTTCCTTCTACGAGCTGAGGTCACGGCAGAACCCTCCCGCATCCTGACTGCCCGTAGACATAGTACCCAGCATCCTAATGTTATTCGCCCTAGGAGGTTTTGCGCATAGCATGTGGAAGTGACAGGATTCTCCTCAAGTGTATCTGATCTCAATACAGACACTGCAAACGTCCTTGTTCAATGAGAGTGTAGCTCGGTCCTAGCTCCCATCAAAGTGTCTAGCAGACATCTGCCTGCAAAGCATACACACTTCCGAGAGTTGAGCTTATGGACTGTCCCTCCCACATCCTGCCTGCAGGTACACCGCGTTCCTAACAGGCCTAGCCCTGATGGTTGCCTGAAGTGTTGTGAGAGCTAAGTGGAAAGTCCCGGCCAACAAGACTAGTGCATCCGAGCTCAATCCAGCGATTTCCTAGTTTTTCCCGTGCGAACCAGGTGCTACATCCTAAGTGCCATACGAGAGAAGCTAGCTGAACGCCTTGTCCAAAAGCAACTTACCTCGGAGAGTTGAGCTCACCCTCAGTCCCTCGCAGTTGCACACTGCCTGCAGAAAGAGTTTCCAACATCTGCACCACAGCCGTTTGTCATAGGCTTGTGAGACGCAAGTGGAATAAGCAGACCTGGATGGTGTCTCCAGCTGCAGTGGAGTGGTATTCTGGGTACCTCCTGGCTTAGAACACTGTTACGTTCTCAGTGCCCGAGGAACGCAGCTAGTTGAAAGCTGGCTTGTAGGCGTGCTTCCTTGTGCGAACTGACGTCAGGGCAGGATCCTCCCGCATCCTGACTGCGCGTAGACGTAGGTCCCAGCATCCTTATGTTAGGTGCCGAAGAGGTTCTGTGAAAACCTTGTGGAAGTGCCAGGATTCTCCTCAAGTGTATATGATCTCAATACAGACAATGCAAACGTCCTTGTTCAATGAGAGTGTAGCTCGGTCCTAGCTCCCATCAAAGTGTCTAGCAGACATCTGCCTGCAAAGCATACACACTTCCGAGAGTTGAGCTTATGGACTGTCCCTCCCACATCCTGCCTGCAGGTACACCGCGCTCCTAACAGGCCTAGCCCTGATGGTTGCCTGAAGTGTTGTGAGAGCTAAGTGGAAAGTCCCGGCCAACAAGACTAGTGCATCCGAGCTCAATCCAGCGATTTCCTAGTTTTACCCGTGCGAACCAGGTGCTACATCCTAAGTGCCATACGAGAGAAGCTAGCTGAACGCCTTGTCCAAAAGCAACTTACTTCGGAGAGTTGAGCTCACCCTCAGTCCCTCGCAGTTGCACACTGCCTGCAGAAAGAGTTTCCAACATCTGCACCACAGCCGTTTGTCATAGGCTTGTGAGACGCAAGTGGAATAAGCAGACCTGGATGGTGTCTCCAGCTGCAGTGGAGTGGTATTCTGGGTACCTCCTGGCTTAGAACACTGTTACGTTCTCAGTGCCCGAGGAACGCAGCTAGTTGAAAGCTGGCTTGTAGGCGTGCTTCCTTGTGCGAACTGACGTCAGGGCAGGATCCTCCCGCATCCTGACTGCGCGTAGACGTAGGTCCCAGCATCCTTATGTTAGGTGCCGAAGAGGTTCTGTGAAAACCTTGTGGAAGTGCCAGGATTCTCCTCAAGTGTATCTGATCTCAATACAGACAATGCAAACGTCCTTGTTCAATGAGAGTGTAGCTCGGTCCTAGCTCCCATCAAAGTGTCTAGCAGACATCTGCCTGCAAAGCATACACACTTCCGAGAGTTGAGCTTATGGACTGTCCCTCCCACATCCTGCCTGCAGGTACACCGCGCTCCTAACAGGCCTAGCCCTGATGGTTGCCTGAAGTGTTGTGAGAGCTAAGTGGAAAGTCCCGGCCAACAAGACTAGTGCATCCGAGCTCAATCCAGCGATTTCCTAGTTTTTCCCGTGCGAACCAGGTGCTACATCCTAAGTGCCATACGAGAGAAGCTAGCTGAACGCCTTGTCCAAAAGCAACTTACTTCGGAGAGTTGAGCTCACCCTCAGTCCCTCGCAGTTGCACACTGCCTGCAGAAAGAGTTTCCAACATCTGCACCACAGCCGTTTGTCATAGGCTTGTGAGACGCAAGTGGAATAAGCAGACCTGGATGGTGTCTCCAGCTGCAGTGGAGTGGTATTCTGGGTACCTCCTGGCTTAGAACACTGTTACGTTCTCAGTGCCCGAGGAACGCAGCTAGTTGAAAGCTGGCTTGTAGGCGTGCTTCCTTGTGCGACCTGACGTCAGGGCAGGACCCTCCCGCATCCTGACTGCCCGTAGACATAGTACCCAGCATCCTAATGTTATTCGCCCTAGGAGGTTTTGTGCATAGCATGTGGAAGTGACAGGATTCTCCTCAAGAGTATCTGAAAATACAGACATTGCAGACGTCCTTGTTCAATGAGAGTGTAGCTAGGTACTAGCTCCCTTCAAAGTGTCTAGCAGACATCTGCTTGCAAAGCATACGCACTTCCAAGAGTTGAGCTTATGGACTATCCCTCCCACATCCTGCCTTCAAGTACCTGGCACTCCAAACAGGCCTATTCCCGATGCGTCTCTGAAGTGTTGTGAGAGCTAAGTGGAAAGTCCCTGCCCACAAGACTAGTGCATCCAAGCTGATTCCAGCGATTTCCTAGTTTTTCCCGTGCGAACCAGGTGCTACATCCTAAGTGCCATACGAGAGAAGCTACCTGAACGCCTTGTCCAAAGCAACTTACTTCGGAGAGTTGAGCTCACCCTCAGTCCCTCACAGTTGCACACTGCCTGCAGAAAGAGTTTCCAACATCTGCACCACAGCCGTTTGTCAGAGGCTTGTGAGACGCAAGTGGAATAAGCAGACCTGGATGGTGTCTCCACCTGCAGTGGAGTGGTATTCTGGGTACCTCCTGGCTTAGAGTACTGCTACGTTCTCAGTGCCCTAAGAACGCAGCTGGTTGAAAGCTGGCTTGTAGGCATGCTTCCTTCTACGAGCTGAGGTCACGGCAGAACCCTCCCGCATCCTGACTGCCCGTAGACATAGTACCCAGCATCCTAATGTTATTCGCCCTAGGAGGTTTTGCGCATAGCATGTGGAAGTGACAGGATTCTCCTCAAGTGTATCTGATCTCAATACAGACACTGCAAACGTCCTTGTTCAATGAGAGTGTAGCTCGGTCCTAGCTCCCATCAAAGTGTCTAGCAGACATCTGCCTGCAAAGCATACACACTTCCGAGAGTTGAGCTTATGGACTGTCCCTCCCACATCCTGCCTGCAGGTACACCGCGCTCCTAACAGGCCTAGCCCTGATGGTTGCCTGAAGTGTTGTGAGAGCTAAGTGGAAAGTCCCGGCCAACAAGACTAGTGCATCCGAGCTCAATCCAGCGATTTCCTAGTTTTTCCCGTGCGAACCAGGTGCTACATCCTAAGTGCCATACGAGAGAAGCTAGCTGAACGCCTTGTCCAAAAGCAACTTACCTCGGAGAGTTGAGCTCACCCTCAGTCCCTCGCAGTTGCACACTGCCTGTAGAAAGAGTTTCCAACATCTGCATCAGAGCCGTTTGTCAGAGGCTTGTGAGATGCAAGTGGAATAAGCAGACCTGGATGGTGTCTCCAGCTGCAGTGGAGTGGTATTCTGGGTACCTCCTGGCTTAGAACACTGTTACGTTCTCAGTGCCCGAGGAACGCAGCTAGTTGAAAGCTGGCTTGTAGGCCGGCTTCCTTGTGCGAACTGACGTCAGGGCAAGGATCCTCCCGCATCCTGACTGCCCGTAGACGTAGGTCCCAGCATCCTTATGTTAGGTGCCGAAGAGGTTCTGTGAAAACCTTGTGGAAGTGCCAGGATTCTCCTCAAGTGTATCTGATCTCAATACAGACAATGCAAACGTCCTTGTTCAATGAGAGTGTAGCTCGGTCCTAGCTCCCATCAAAGTGTCTAGCAGACATCTGCCTGCAAAGCATACACACTTCCGAGAGTTGAGCTTATGGACTGTCCCTCCCACATCCTGCCTGCAGGTACACCGCGCTCCTAACAGGCCTAGCCCTGATGGTTGCCTGAAGTGTTGTGAGAGCTAAGTGGAAAGTCCCGGCCAACAAGACTAGTGCATCCGAGCTCAATCCAGCGATTTCCTAGTTTTTCCCGTGCGAACCAGGTGCTACATCCTAAGTGCCATACGAGAGAAGCTAGCTGAACGCCTTGTCCAAAAGCAACTTACCTCGGAGAGTTGAGCTCACCCTCAGTCCCTCGCAGTTGCACACTGCCTGCAGAAAGAGTTTCCAACATCTGCACCACAGCCGTTTGTCATAGGCTTGTGAGACGCAAGTGGAATAAGCAGACCTGGATGGTGTCTCCAGCTGCAGTGGAGTGGTATTCTGGGTACCTCCTGGCTTAGAACACTGTTACGTTCTCAGTGCCCGAGGAACGCAGCTAGTTGAAAGCTGGCTTGTAGGCGTGCTTCCTTGTGCGAACTGACGTCAGGGCAGGATCCTCCCGCATCCTGACTGCGCGTAGACGTAGGTCCCAGCATCCTTATGTTAGGTGCCGAAGAGGTTCTGTGAAAACCTTGTGGAAGTGCCAGGATTCTCCTCAAGTGTATATGATCTCAATACAGACAATGCAAACGTCCTTGTTCAATGAGAGTGTAGCTCGGTCCTAGCTCCCATCAAAGTGTCTAGCAGACATCTGCCTGCAAAGCATACACACTTCCGAGAGTTGAGCTTATGGACTGTCCCTCCCACATCCTGCCTGCAGGTACACCGCGCTCCTAACAGGCCTAGCCCTGATGGTTGCCTGAAGTGTTGTGAGAGCTAAGTGGAAAGTCCCGGCCAACAAGACTAGTGCATCCGAGCTCAATCCAGCGATTTCCTAGTTTTACCCGTGCGAACCAGGTGCTACATCCTAAGTGCCATACGAGAGAAGCTAGCTGAACGCCTTGTCCAAAAGCAACTTACTTCGGAGAGTTGAGCTCACCCTCAGTCCCTCGCAGTTGCACACTGCCTGTAGAAAGAGTTTCCAACATCTGCATCAGAGCCGTTTGTCAGAGGCTTGTGAGATGCAAGTGGAATAAGCAGACCTGGAAGGTGTCTCCAGCTGCAGTGGAGTGGTATTCTGGGTACCTCCTGGCTTAGAGTACTGCTACGTTCTCAGTGCCCTAAGAACGCAGCTGGTTGAAAGCTGGCTTGTAGGCATGCTTCGTTCTACGAGCTGAGGTCAGGGCAGGACCCTCCCGCATCCTGACTGCCCGTAGACATAGTACCCAGCATCCTAATGTTATTCGCCCTAGGAGGTTTTGTGCATAGCATGTGGAAGTGACAGGATTCTCCTCAAGAGTATCTGAAAATACAGACATTGCAGACGTCCTTGTTCAATGAGAGTGTAGCTAGGTACTAGCTCCCTTCAAAGTGTCTAGCAGACATCTGCTTGCAAAGCATACGCACTTCCAAGAGTTGAGCTTATGGACTATCCCTCCCACATCCTGCCTTCAAGTACCTGGCACTCCAAACAGGCCTATTCCCGATGCGTCTCTGAAGTGTTGTGAGAGCTAAGTGGAAAGTCCCTGCCCACAAGACTAGTGCATCCAAGCTGATTCCAGCGATTTCCTAGTTTTTCCCGTGCGAACCAGGTGCTACATCCTAAGTGCCATACGAGAGAAGCTACCTGAACGCCTTGTCCAAAGCAACTTACTTCGGAGAGTTGAGCTCACCCTCAGTCCCTCACAGTTGCACACTGCCTGCAGAAAGAGTTTCCAACATCTGCACCACAGCCGTTTGTCAGAGGCTTGTGAGACGCAAGTGGAATAAGCAGACCTGGATGGTGTCTCCACCTGCAGTGGAGTGGTATTCTGGGTACCTCCTGGCTTAGAGTACTGCTACGTTCTCAGTGCCCTAAGAACGCAGCTGGTTGAAAGCTGGCTTGTAGGCATGCTTCCTTCTACGAGCTGAGGTCACGGCAGAACCCTCCCGCATCCTGACTGCCCGTAGACATAGTACCCAGCATCCTAATGTTATTCGCCCTAGGAGGTTTTGCGCATAGCATGTGGAAGTGACAGGATTCTCCTCAAGTGTATCTGATCTCAATACAGACACTGCAAACGTCCTTGTTCAATGAGAGTGTAGCTCGGTCCTAGCTCCCATCAAAGTGTCTAGCAGACATCTGCCTGCAAAGCATACACACTTCCGAGAGTTGAGCTTATGGACTGTCCCTCCCACATCCTGCCTGCAGGTACACCGCGTTCCTAACAGGCCTAGCCCTGATGGTTGCCTGAAGTGTTGTGAGAGCTAAGTGGAAAGTCCCGGCCAACAAGACTAGTGCATCCGAGCTCAATCCAGCGATTTCCTAGTTTTTCCCGTGCGAACCAGGTGCTACATCCTAAGTGCCATACGAGAGAAGCTAGCTGAACGCCTTGTCCAAAAGCAACTTACCTCGGAGAGTTGAGCTCACCCTCAGTCCCTCGCAGTTGCACACTGCCTGTAGAAAGAGTTTCCAACATCTGCATCAGAGCCGTTTGTCAGAGGCTTGTGAGATGCAAGTGGAATAAGCAGACCTGGATGGTGTCTCCAGCTGCAGTGGAGTGGTATTCTGGGTACCTCCTGGCTTAGAACACTGTTACGTTCTCAGTGCCCGAGGAACGCAGCTAGTTGAAAGCTGGCTTGTAGGCCGGCTTCCTTGTGCGAACTGACGTCAGGGCAAGGATCCTCCCGCATCCTGACTGCCCGTAGACGTAGGTCCCAGCATCCTTATGTTAGGTGCCGAAGAGGTTCTGTGAAAACCTTGTGGAAGTGCCAGGATTCTCCTCAAGTGTATCTGATCTCAATACAGACAATGCAAACGTCCTTGTTCAATGAGAGTGTAGCTCGGTCCTAGCTCCCATCAAAGTGTCTAGCAGACATCTGCCTGCAAAGCATACACACTTCCGAGAGTTGAGCTTATGGACTGTCCCTCCCACATCCTGCCTGCAGGTACACCGCGCTCCTAACAGGCCTAGCCCTGATGGTTGCCTGAAGTGTTGTGAGAGCTAAGTGGAAAGTCCCGGCCAACAAGACTAGTGCATCCGAGCTCAATCCAGCGATTTCCTAGTTTTTCCCGTGCGAACCAGGTGCTACATCCTAAGTGCCATACGAGAGAAGCTAGCTGAACGCCTTGTCCAAAAGCAACTTACCTCGGAGAGTTGAGCTCACCCTCAGTCCCTCGCAGTTGCACACTGCCTGCAGAAAGAGTTTCCAACATCTGCACCACAGCCGTTTGTCATAGGCTTGTGAGACGCAAGTGGAATAAGCAGACCTGGATGGTGTCTCCAGCTGCAGTGGAGTGGTATTCTGGGTACCTCCTGGCTTAGAACACTGTTACGTTCTCAGTGCCCGAGGAACGCAGCTAGTTGAAAGCTGGCTTGTAGGCGTGCTTCCTTGTGCGAACTGACGTCAGGGCAGGATCCTCCCGCATCCTGACTGCGCGTAGACGTAGGTCCCAGCATCCTTATGTTAGGTGCCGAAGAGGTTCTGTGAAAACCTTGTGGAAGTGCCAGGATTCTCCTCAAGTGTATATGATCTCAATACAGACAATGCAAACGTCCTTGTTCAATGAGAGTGTAGCTCGGTCCTAGCTCCCATCAAAGTGTCTAGCAGACATCTGCCTGCAAAGCATACACACTTCCGAGAGTTGAGCTTATGGACTGTCCCTCCCACATCCTGCCTGCAGGTACACCGCGCTCCTAACAGGCCTAGCCCTGATGGTTGCCTGAAGTGTTGTGAGAGCTAAGTGGAAAGTCCCGGCCAACAAGACTAGTGCATCCGAGCTCAATCCAGCGATTTCCTAGTTTTACCCGTGCGAACCAGGTGCTACATCCTAAGTGCCATACGAGAGAAGCTAGCTGAACGCCTTGTCCAAAAGCAACTTACTTCGGAGAGTTGAGCTCACCCTCAGTCCCTCGCAGTTGCACACTGCCTGTAGAAAGAGTTTCCAACATCTGCATCAGAGCCGTTTGTCAGAGGCTTGTGAGATGCAAGTGGAATAAGCAGACCTGGAAGGTGTCTCCAGCTGCAGTGGAGTGGTATTCTGGGTACCTCCTGGCTTAGAGTACTGCTACGTTCTCAGTGCCCTAAGAACGCAGCTGGTTGAAAGCTGGCTTGTAGGCATGCTTCGTTCTACGAGCTGAGGTCAGGGCAGGACCCTCCCGCATCCTGACTGCCCGTAGACATAGTACCCAGCATCCTAATGTTATTCGCCCTAGGAGGTTTTGTGCATAGCATGTGGAAGTGACAGGATTCTCCTCAAGAGTATCTGAAAATACAGACATTGCAGACGTCCTTGTTCAATGAGAGTGTAGCTAGGTCCTAGCTCCCATCAAAGTGTCTAGCAGACATCTGCCTGCAAAGCATACGCACTTCCAAGAGTTGAGCTTATGGACTATCCCTCCCACATCCTGCCTTCAAGTACCTGGCACTCCAAACAGGCCTATTCCCGATGCGTCTCTGAAGTGTTGTGAGAGCTAAGTGGAAAGTCCCTGCCCACAAGACTAGTGCATCCAAGCTGATTCCAGCGATTTCCTAGTTTTTCCCGTGCGAACCAGGTGCTACATCCTAAGTGCCATACGAGAGAAGCTACCTGAACGCCTTGTCCAAAGCAACTTACTTCGGAGAGTTGAGCTCACCCTCAGTCCCTCACAGTTGCACACTGCCTGCAGAAAGAGTTTCCAACATCTGCACCACAGCCGTTTGTCAGAGGCTTGTGAGACGCAAGTGGAATAAGCAGACCTGGATGGTGTCTCCACCTGCAGTGGAGTGGTATTCTGGGTACCTCCTGGCTTAGAGTACTGCTACGTTCTCAGTGCCCTAAGAACGCAGCTGGTTGAAAGCTGGCTTGTAGGCATGCTTCCTTCTACGACCTGAGGTCACGGCAGGACCCTCCCGCATCCTGACTGCCCGTAGACATAGTACCCAGCATCCTAATGTTATTCGCCCTAGGAGGTTTTGCGCATAGCATGTGGAAGTGACAGGATTCTCCTCAAGTGTATCTGATCTCAATACAGACACTGCAAACGTCCTTGTTCAATGAGAGTGTAGCTCGGTCCTAGCTCCCATCAAAGTGTCTAGCAGACATCTGCCTGCAAAGCATACACACTTCCGAGAGTTGAGCTTATGGACTGTCCCTCCCACATCCTGCCTGCAGGTACACCGCGTTCCTAACAGGCCTAGCCCTGATGGTTGCCTGAAGTGTTGTGAGAGCTAAGTGGAAAGTCCCGGCCAACAAGACTAGTGCATCCGAGCTCAATCCAGCGATTTCCTAGTTTTTCCCGTGCGAACCAGGTGCTACATCCTAAGTGCCATACGAGAGAAGCTAGCTGAACGCCTTGTCCAAAAGCAACTTACCTCGGAGAGTTGAGCTCACCCTCAGTCCCTCGCAGTTGCACACTGCCTGTAGAAAGAGTTTCCAACATCTGCATCAGAGCCGTTTGTCAGAGGCTTGTGAGATGCAAGTGGAATAAGCAGACCTGGATGGTGTCTCCAGCTGCAGTGGAGTGGTATTCTGGGTACCTCCTGGCTTAGAACACTGTTACGTTCTCAGTGCCCGAGGAACGCAGCTAGTTGAAAGCTGGCTTGTAGGCCGGCTTCCTTGTGCGAACTGACGTCAGGGCAAGGATCCTCCCGCATCCTGACTGCCCGTAGACGTAGGTCCCAGCATCCTTATGTTAGGTGCCGAAGAGGTTCTGTGAAAACCTTGTGGAAGTGCCAGGATTCTCCTCAAGTGTATCTGATCTCAATACAGACAATGCAAACGTCCTTGTTCAATGAGAGTGTAGCTCGGTCCTAGCTCCCATCAAAGTGTCTAGCAGACATCTGCCTGCAAAGCATACACACTTCCGAGAGTTGAGCTTATGGACTGTCCCTCCCACATCCTGCCTGCAGGTACACCGCGCTCCTAACAGGCCTAGCCCTGATGGTTGCCTGAAGTGTTGTGAGAGCTAAGTGGAAAGTCCCGGCCAACAAGACTAGTGCATCCGAGCTCAATCCAGCGATTTCCTAGTTTTACCCGTGCGAACCAGGTGCTACATCCTAAGTGCCATACGAGAGAAGCTAGCTGAACGCCTTGTCCAAAAGCAACTTACTTCGGAGAGTTGAGCTCACCCTCAGTCCCTCGCAGTTGCACACTGCCTGCAGAAAGAGTTTCCAACATCTGCACCACAGCCGTTTGTCATAGGCTTGTGAGACGCAAGTGGAATAAGCAGACCTGGAAGGTGTCTCCAGCTGCATTGGAGTGGTATTCTGGGTACCTCCTGGCTTAGAGTACTGCTACGTTCTCAGTGCCCGAGGAACGCAGCTAGTTGAAAGCTGGCTTGTAGGCATGCTTCCTTCTACGAGCTGAGGTCAGGGCAGGACCCTCCCGCATCCTGACTGCCCGTAGACATAGTACCCAGCATCCTAATGTTATTCGCCCTAGGAGGTTTTGTGCATAGCATGTGGAAGTGACAGGATTCTCCTCAAGAGTATCTGAAAATACAGACATTGCAGACGTCCTTGTTCAATGAGAGTGTAGCTAGGTACTAGCTCCCTTCAAAGTGTCTAGCAGACATCTGCCTGCAAAGCATACGCACTTCCAAGAGTTGAGCTTATGGACTATCCCTCCCACATCCTGCCTTCAAGTACCTGGCACTCCAAACAGGCCTATTCCCGATGCGTCTCTGAAGTGTTGTGAGAGCTAAGTGGAAAGTCCCTGCCCACAAGACTAGTGCATCCAAGCTGATTCCAGCGATTTCCTAGTTTTTCCCGTGCGAACCAGGTGCTACATCCTAAGTGCCATACGAGAGAAGCTACCTGAACGCCTTGTCCAAAGCAACTTACTTCGGAGAGTTGAGCTCACCCTCAGTCCCTCACAGTTGCACACTGCCTGCAGAAAGAGTTTCCAACATCTGCACCACAGCCGTTTGTCAGAGGCTTGTGAGACGCAAGTGGAATAAGCAGACCTGGATGGTGTCTCCACCTGCAGTGGAGTGGTATTCTGGGTACCTCCTGGCTTAGAGTACTGCTACGTTCTCAGTGCCCTAAGAACGCAGCTGGTTGAAAGCTGGCTTGTAGGCATGCTTCCTTCTACGACCTGAGGTCACGGCAGGACCCTCCCGCATCCTGACTGCCCGTAGACATAGTACCCAGCATCCTAATGTTATTCGCCCTAGGAGGTTTTGCGCATAGCATGTGGAAGTGACAGGATTCTCCTCAAGTGTATCTGATCTCAATACAGACACTGCAAACGTCCTTGTTCAATGAGAGTGTAGCTCGGTCCTAGCTCCCATCAAAGTGTCTAGCAGACATCTGCCTGCAAAGCATACACACTTCCGAGAGTTGAGCTTATGGACTGTCCCTCCCACATCCTGCCTGCAGGTACACCGCGTTCCTAACAGGCCTAGCCCTGATGGTTGCCTGAAGTGTTGTGAGAGCTAAGTGGAAAGTCCCGGCCAACAAGACTAGTGCATCCGAGCTCAATCCAGCGATTTCCTAGTTTTTCCCGTGCGAACCAGGTGCTACATCCTAAGTGCCATACGAGAGAAGCTAGCTGAACGCCTTGTCCAAAAGCAACTTACCTCGGAGAGTTGAGCTCACCCTCAGTCCCTCGCAGTTGCACACTGCCTGTAGAAAGAGTTTCCAACATCTGCATCAGAGCCGTTTGTCAGAGGCTTGTGAGATGCAAGTGGAATAAGCAGACCTGGATGGTGTCTCCAGCTGCAGTGGAGTGGTATTCTGGGTACCTCCTGACTTAGAACACTGTTACGTTCTCAGTGCCCGAGGAACGCAGCTAGTTGAAAGCTGGCTTGTAGGCCGGCTTCCTTGTGCGAACTGACGTCAGGGCAAGGATCCTCCCGCATCCTGACTGCCCGTAGACGTAGGTCCCAGCATCCTTATGTTAGGTGCCGAAGAGGTTCTGTGAAAACCTTGTGGAAGTGCCAGGATTCTCCTCAAGTGTATCTGATCTCAATACAGACAATGCAAACGTCCTTGTTCAATGAGAGTGTAGCTCGGTCCTAGCTCCCATCAAAGTGTCTAGCAGACATCTGCCTGCAAAGCATACACACTTCCGAGAGTTGAGCTTATGGACTGTCCCTCCCACATCCTGCCTGCAGGTACACCGCGCTCCTAACAGGCCTAGCCCTGATGGTTGCCTGAAGTGTTGTGAGAGCTAAGTGGAAAGTCCCGGCCAACAAGACTAGTGCATCCGAGCTCAATCCAGCGATTTCCTAGTTTTTCCCGTGCGAACCAGGTGCTACATCCTAAGTGCCATACGAGAGAAGCTAGCTGAACGCCTTGTCCAAAAGCAACTTACCTCGGAGAGTTGAGCTCACCCTCAGTCCCTCGCAGTTGCACACTGCCTGCAGAAAGAGTTTCCAACATCTGCACCACAGCCGTTTGTCATAGGCTTGTGAGACGCAAGTGGAATAAGCAGACCTGGATGGTGTCTCCAGCTGCAGTGGAGTGGTATTCTGGGTACCTCCTGGCTTAGAACACTGTTACGTTCTCAGTGCCCGAGGAACGCAGCTAGTTGAAAGCTGGCTTGTAGGCGTGCTTCCTTGTGCGAACTGACGTCAGGGCAGGATCCTCCCGCATCCTGACTGCGCGTAGACGTAGGTCCCAGCATCCTTATGTTAGGTGCCGAAGAGGTTCTGTGAAAACCTTGTGGAAGTGCCAGGATTCTCCTCAAGTGTATATGATCTCAATACAGACAATGCAAACGTCCTTGTTCAATGAGAGTGTAGCTCGGTCCTAGCTCCCATCAAAGTGTCTAGCAGACATCTGCCTGCAAAGCATACACACTTCCGAGAGTTGAGCTTATGGACTGTCCCTCCCACATCCTGCCTGCAGGTACACCGCGCTCCTAACAGGCCTAGCCCTGATGGTTGCCTGAAGTGTTGTGAGAGCTAAGTGGAAAGTCCCGGCCAACAAGACTAGTGCATCCGAGCTCAATCCAGCGATTTCCTAGTTTTACCCGTGCGAACCAGGTGCTACATCCTAAGTGCCATACGAGAGAAGCTAGCTGAACGCCTTGTCCAAAAGCAACTTACTTCGGAGAGTTGAGCTCACCCTCAGTCCCTCGCAGTTGCACACTGCCTGCAGAAAGAGTTTCCAACATCTGCACCACAGCCGTTTGTCATAGGCTTGTGAGACGCAAGTGGAATAAGCAGACCTGGATGGTGTCTCCAGCTGCAGTGGAGTGGTATTCTGGGTACCTCCTGGCTTAGAACACTGTTACGTTCTCAGTGCCCGAGGAACGCAGCTAGTTGAAAGCTGGCTTGTAGGCGTGCTTCCTTGTGCGAACTGACGTCAGGGCAGGACCCTCCCGCATCCTGACTGCCCGTAGACATAGTACCCAGCATCCTAATGTTATTCGCCCTAGGAGGTTTTGTGCATAGCATGTGGAAGTGACAGGATTCTCCTCAAGAGTATCTGAAAATACAGACATTGCAGACGTCCTTGTTCAATGAGAGTGTAGCTAGGTCCTAGCTCCCATCAAAGTGTCTAGCAGACATCTGCCTGCAAAGCATACGCACTTCCAAGAGTTGAGCTTATGGACTATCCCTCCCACATCCTGCCTTCAAGTACCTGGCACTCCAAACAGGCCTATTCCCGATGCGTCTCTGAAGTGTTGTGAGAGCTAAGTGGAAAGTCCCTGCCCACAAGACTAGTGCATCCAAGCTGATTCCAGCGATTTCCTAGTTTTTCCCGTGCGAACCAGGTGCTACATCCTAAGTGCCATACGAGAGAAGCTACCTGAACGCCTTGTCCAAAGCAACTTACTTCGGAGAGTTGAGCTCACCCTCAGTCCCTCACAGTTGCACACTGCCTGCAGAAAGAGTTTCCAACATCTGCACCACAGCCGTTTGTCAGAGGCTTGTGAGACGCAAGTGGAATAAGCAGACCTGGATGGTGTCTCCACCTGCAGTGGAGTGGTATTCTGGGTACCTCCTGGCTTAGAGTACTGCTACGTTCTCAGTGCCCTAAGAACGCAGCTGGTTGAAAGCTGGCTTGTAGGCATGCTTCCTTCTACGAGCTGAGGTCACGGCAGGACCCTCCCGCATCCTGACTGCCCGTAGACATAGTACCCAGCATCCTAATGTTATTCGCCCTAGGAGGTTTTGCGCATAGCATGTGGAAGTGACAGGATTCTCCTCAAGTGTATCTGATCTCAATAAAGACACTGCAAACGTCCTTGTTCAATGAGAGTGTAGCTCGGTCCTAGCTCCCATCAAAGTGTCTAGCAGACATCTGCCTGCAAAGCATACACACTTCCGAGAGTTGAGCTTATGGACTGTCCCTCCCACATCCTGCCTGCAGGTACACCGCGTTCCTAACAGGCCTAGCCCTGATGGTTGCCTGAAGTGTTGTGAGAGCTAAGTGGAAAGTCCCGGCCAACAAGACTAGTGCATCCGAGCTCAATCCAGCGATTTCCTAGTTTTACCCGTGCGAACCAGGTGCTACATCCTAAGTGCCATACGAGAGAAGCTAGCTGAACGCCTTGTCCAAAAGCAACTTACCTCGGAGAGTTGAGCTCACCCTCAGTCCCTCGCAGTTGCACACTGCCTGTAGAAAGAGTTTCCAACATCTGCATCAGAGCCGTTTGTCAGAGGCTTGTGAGATGCAAGTGGAATAAGCAGACCTGGATGGTGTCTCCAGCTGCAGTGGAGTGGTATTCTGGGTACCTCCTGGCTTAGAACACTGTTACGTTCTCAGTGCCCGAGGAACGCAGCTAGTTGAAAGCTGGCTTGTAGGCCGGCTTCCTTGTGCGAACTGACGTCAGGGCAAGGATCCTCCCGCATCCTGACTGCCCGTAGACGTAGGTCCCAGCATCCTTATGTTAGGTGCTGAAGAGGTTCTGTGAAAACCTTGTGGAAGTGCCAGGATTCTCCTCAAGTGTATCTGATCTCAATACAGACAATGCAAACGTCCTTGTTCAATGAGAGTGTAGCTCGGTCCTAGCTCCCATCAAAGTGTCTAGCAGACATCTGCCTGCAAAGCATACACACTTCCGAGAGTTGAGCTTATGGACTGTCCCTCCCACATCCTGCCTGCAGGTACACCGCGCTCCTAACAGGCCTAGCCCTGATGGTTGCCTGAAGTGTTGTGAGAGCTAAGTGGAAAGTCCCGGCCAACAAGACTAGTGCATCCGAGCTCAATCCAGCGATTTCCTAGTTTTACCCGTGCGAACCAGGTGCTACATCCTAAGTGCCATACGAGAGAAGCTAGCTGAACGCCTTGTCCAAAAGCAACTTACTTCGGAGAGTTGAGCTCACCCTCAGTCCCTCGCAGTTGCACACTGCCTGCAGAAAGAGTTTCCAACATCTGCACCACAGCCGTTTGTCATAGGCTTGTGAGACGCAAGTGGAATAAGCAGACCTGGATGGTGTCTCCAGCTGCAGTGGAGTGGTATTCTGGGTACCTCCTGGCTTAGAACACTGTTACGTTCTCAGTGCCCGAGGAACGCAGCTAGTTGAAAGCTGGCTTGTAGGCGTGCTTCCTTGTGCGAACTGACGTCAGGGCAGGATCCTCCCGCATCCTGACTGCCCGTAGACGTAGGTCCCAGCATCCTTATGTTAGGTGCCGAAGAGGTTCTGTGAAAACCTTGTGGAAGTGCCAGGATTCTCCTCAAGTGTATCTGATCTCAATACAGACAATGCAAACGTCCTTGTTCAATGAGAGTGTAGCTCGGTCCTAGCTCCCATCAAAGTGTCTAGCAGACATCTGCCTGCAAAGCATACACACTTCCGAGAGTTGAGCTTATGGACTGTCCCTCCCACATCCTGCCTGCAGGTACACCGCGCTCCTAACAGGCCTAGCCCTGATGGTTGCCTGAAGTGTTGTGAGAGCTAAGTGGAAAGTCCCGGCCAACAAGACTAGTGCATCCGAGCTCAATCCAGCGATTTCCTAGTTTTTCCCGTGCGAACCAGGTGCTACATCCTAAGTGCCATACGAGAGAAGCTAGCTGAACGCCTTGTCCAAAAGCAACTTACTTCGGAGAGTTGAGCTCACCCTCAGTCCCTCGCAGTTGCACACTGCCTGTAGAAAGAGTTTCCAACATCTGCATCAGAGCCGTTTGTCAGAGGCTTGTGAGACGCAAGTGGAATAAGCAGACCTGGATGGTGTCTCCAGCTGCAGTGGAGTGGTATTTTGGGTACCTCCTGGCTTAGAGTACTGCTACGTTCTCAGTGCCCGAGGAACGCAGCTAGTTGAAAGCTGGCTTGCAGTCGTGCTTCCTTGTGCGAACTGAGGTCAGGGCAGGATCCTCCCGCATCCTGACTGCGCGTAGACGTAGGTCCCAGCATCCTTATGTTAGGTGCCGAAGAGGTTCTGTGAAAACCTTGTGGAAGTGCCAGGATTCTCCTCAAGTGTATCTGATCTCAATACAGACAATGCAAACGTCCTTGTTCAATGAGAGTGTAGCTCGGTCCTAGCTCCCATCAAAGTGTCTAGCAGACATCTGCCTGCAAAGCATACACACTTCCGAGAGTTGAGCTTATGGACTGTCCCTCCCACATCCTGCCTGCAGGTACACCGCGCTCCTAACAGGCCTAGCCCTGATGGTTGCCTGAAGTGTTGTGAGAGCTAAGTGGAAAGTCCCGGCCAACAAGACTAGTGCATCCGAGCTCAATCCAGCGATTTCCTAGTTTTTCCCGTGCGAACCAGGTGCTACATCCTAAGTGCCATACGAGAGAAGCTAGCTGAACGCCTTGTCCAAAAGCAACTTACTTCGGAGAGTTGAGCTCACCCTCAGTCCCTCGCAGTTGCACACTGCCTGCAGAAAGAGTTTCCAACATCTGCACCACAGCCGTTTGTCATAGGCTTGTGAGACGCAAGTGGAATAAGCAGACCTGGATGGTGTCTCCAGCTGCAGTGGAGTGGTATTCTGGGTACCTCCTGGCTTAGAACACTGTTACGTTCTCAGTGCCCGAGGAATGCAGCTAGTTGAAAGCTGGCTTGTAGGCGTGCTTCCTTGTGCGAACTGACGTCAGGGCAGGATCCTCCCGCATCCTGACTGCCCGTAGACGTAGGTCCCAGCATCCTTATGTTAGGTGCCGAAGAGGTTCTGTGAAAACCTTGTGGAAGTGCCAGGATTCTCCTCAAGTGTATATGATCTCAATACAGACAATGCAAACGTCCTTGTTCAATGAGAGTGTAGCTCGGTCCTAGCTCCCATCAAAGTGTCTAGCAGACATCTGCCTGCAAAGCATACACACTTCCGAGAGTTGAGCTTATGGACTGTCCCTCCCACATCCTGCCTGCAGGTACACCGCGCTCCTAACAGGCCTAGCCCTGATGGTTGCCTGAAGTGTTGTGAGAGCTAAGTGGAAAGTCCCGGCCAACAAGACTAGTGCATCCGAGCTCAATCCAGCGATTTCCTAGTTTTTCCCGTGCGAACCAGGTGCTACATCCTAAGTGCCATACGAGAGAAGCTAGCTGAACGCCTTGTCCAAAAGCAACTTACTTCGGAGAGTTGAGCTCACCCTCAGTCCCTCGCAGTTGCACACTGCCTGCAGAAAGAGTTTCCAACATCTGCACCACAGCCGTTTGTCATAGGCTTGTGAGACGCAAGTGGAATAAGCAGACCTGGATGGTGTCTCCAGCTGCAGTGGAGTGGTATTCTGGGTACCTCCTGGCTTAGAACACTGTTACGTTCTCAGTGCCCGAGGAACGCAGCTAGTTGAAAGCTGGCTTGTAGGCGTGCTTCCTTGTGCGAACTGACGTCAGGGCAGGATCCTCCCGCATCCTGACTGCCCGTAGACGTAGGTCCCAGCATCCTTATGTTAGGTGCCGAAGAGGTTCTGTGAAAACCTTGTGGAAGTGCCAGGATTCTCCTCAAGTGTATCTGATCTCAATACAGACAATGCAAACGTCCTTGTTCAATGAGAGTGTAGCTCGGTCCTAGCTCCCATCAAAGTGTCTAGCAGACATCTGCCTGCAAAGCATACACACTTCCGAGAGTTGAGCTTATGGACTGTCCCTCCCACATCCTGCCTGCAGGTACACCGCGCTCCTAACAGGCCTAGCCCTGATGGTTGCCTGAAGTGTTGTGAGAGCTAAGTGGAAAGTCCCGGCCAACAAGACTAGTGCATCCGAGCTCAATCCAGCGATTTCCTAGTTTTTCCCGTGCGAACCAGGTGCTACATTCTAAGTGCCATACGAGAGAAGCTAGCTGAACGCCTTGTCCAAAAGCAACTTACTTCGGAGAGTTGAGCTCACCCTCAGTCCCTCGCAGTTGCACACTGCCTGCAGAAAGAGTTTCCAACATCTGCACCACAGCCGTTTGTCATAGGCTTGTGAGACGCAAGTGGAATAAGCAGACCTGGATGGTGTCTCCAGCTGCAGTGGAGTGGTATTCTGGGTACCTCCTGGCTTAGAACACTGTTACGTTCTCAGTGCCCGAGGAACGCAGCTAGTTGAAAGCTGGCTTGTAGGCGTGCTTCCTTGTGCGAACTGACGTCAGGGCAGGACCCTCCCGCATCCTGACTGCCCGTAGACATAGTACCCAGCATCCTAATGTTATTCGCCCTAGGAGGTTTTGTGCATAGCATGTGGAAGTGACAGGATTCTCCTCAAGAGTATCTGAAAATACAGACATTGCAGACGTCCTTGTTCAATGAGAGTGTAGCTAGGTACTAGCTCCCTTCAAAGTGTCTAGCAGACATCTGCCTGCAAAGCATACGCACTTCCAAGAGTTGAGCTTATGGACTATCCCTCCCACATCCTGCCTTCAAGTACCTGGCACTCCAAACAGGCCTATTCCCGATGCGTCTCTGAAGTGTTGTGAGAGCTAAGTGGAAAGTCCCTGCCCACAAGACTAGTGCATCCAAGCTGATTCCAGCGATTTCCTAGTTTTTCCCGTGCGAACCAGGTGCTACATCCTAAGTGCCATACGAGAGAAGCTACCTGAACGCCTTGTCCAAAGCAACTTACTTCGGAGAGTTGAGCTCACCCTCAGTCCCTCACAGTTGCACACTGCCTGCAGAAAGAGTTTCCAACATCTGCACCACAGCCGTTTGTCAGAGGCTTGTGAGACGCAAGTGGAATAAGCAGACCTGGATGGTGTCTCCACCTGCAGTGGAGTGGTATTCTGGGTACCTCCTGGCTTAGAGTACTGCTACGTTCTCAGTGCCCTAAGAACGCAGCTGGTTGAAAGCTGGCTTGTAGGCATGCTTCCTTCTACGAGCTGAGGTCACGGCAGGACCCTCCCGCATCCTGACTGCCCGTAGACATAGTACCCAGCATCCTAATGTTATTCGCCCTAGGAGGTTTTGCGCATAGCATGTGGAAGTGACAGGATTCTCCTCAAGTGTATCTGATCTCAATACAGACACTGCAAACGTCCTTGTTCAATGAGAGTGTAGCTCGGTCCTAGCTCCCATCAAAGTGTCTAGCAGACATCTGCCTGCAAAGCATACACACTTCTGAGAGTTGAGCTTATGGACTGTCCCTCCCACATCCTGCCTGCAGGTACACCGCGTTCCTAACAGGCCTAGCCCTGATGGTTGCCTGAAGTGTTGTGAGAGCTAAGTGGAAAGTCCCGGCCAACAAGACTAGTGCATCCGAGCTCAATCCAGCGATTTCCTAGTTTTTCCCGTGCGAACCAGGTGCTACATCCTAAGTGCCATACGAGAGAAGCTAGCTGAACGCCTTGTCCAAAAGCAACTTACCTCGGAGAGTTGAGCTCACCCTCAGTCCCTCGCAGTTGCACACTGCCTGTAGAAAGAGTTTCCAACATCTGCATCAGAGCCGTTTGTCAGAGGCTTGTGAGATGCAAGTGGAATAAGCAGACCTGGATGGTGTCTCCAGCTGCAGTGGAGTGGTATTCTGGGTACCTCCTGGCTTAGAACACTGTTACGTTCTCAGTGCCCGAGGAACGCAGCTAGTTGAAAGCTGGCTTGTAGGCCGGCTTCCTTGTGCGAACTGACGTCAGGGCAAGGATCCTCCCGCATCCTGACTGCCCGTAGACGTAGGTCCCAGCATCCTTATGTTAGGTGCCGAAGAGGTTCTGTGAAAACCTTGTGGAAGTGCCAGGATTCTCCTCAAGTGTATCTGATCTCAATACAGACAATGCAAACGTCCTTGTTCAATGAGAGTGTAGCTCGGTCCTAGCTCCCATCAAAGTGTCTAGCAGACATCTGCCTGCAAAGCATACAGACTTCCGAGAGTTGAGCTTATGGACTGTCCCTCCCACATCCTGCCTGCAGGTACACCGCGCTCCTAACAGGCCTAGCCCTGATGGTTGCCTGAAGTGTTGTGAGAGCTAAGTGGAAAGTCCCGGCCAACAAGACTAGTGCATCCGAGCTCAATCCAGCGATTTCCTAGTTTTACCCGTGCGAACCAGGTGCTACATCCTAAGTGCCATACGAGAGAAGCTAGCTGAACGCCTTGTCCAAAAGCAACTTACTTCGGAGAGTTGAGCTCACCCTCAGTCCCTCGCAGTTGCACACTGCCTGCAGAAAGAGTTTCCAACATCTGCACCACAGCCGTTTGTCATAGGCTTGTGAGACGCAAGTGGAATAAGCAGACCTGGATGGTGTCTCCAGCTGCAGTGGAGTGGTATTCTGGGTACCTCCTGGCTTAGAACACTGTTACGTTCTCAGTGCCCGAGGAACGCAGCTAGTTGAAAGCTGGCTTGTAGGCGTGCTTCCTTGTGCGAACTGACGTCAGGGCAGGATCCTCCCGCATCCTGACTGCGCGTAGACGTAGGTCCCAGCATCCTTATGTTAGGTGCCGAAGAGGTTCTGTGAAAACCTTGTGGAAGTGCCAGGATTCTCCTCAAGTGTATATGATCTCAATACAGACAATGCAAACGTCCTTGTTCAATGAGAGTGTAGCTCGGTCCTAGCTCCCATCAAAGTGTCTAGCAGACATCTGCCTGCAAAGCATACACACTTCCGAGAGTTGAGCTTATGGACTGTCCCTCCCACATCCTGCCTGCAGGTACACCGCGCTCCTAACAGGCCTAGCCCTGATGGTTGCCTGAAGTGTTGTGAGAGCTAAGTGGAAAGTCCCGGCCAACAAGACTAGTGCATCCGAGCTCAATCCAGCGATTTCCTAGTTTTACCCGTGCGAACCAGGTGCTACATCCTAAGTGCCATACGAGAGAAGCTAGCTGAACGCCTTGTCCAAAAGCAACTTACTTCGGAGAGTTGAGCTCACCCTCAGTCCCTCGCAGTTGCACACTGCCTGTAGAAAGAGTTTCCAACATCTGCATCAGAGCCGTTTGTCAGAGGCTTGTGAGATGCAAGTGGAATAAGCAGACCTGGATGGTGTCTCCAGCTGCAGTGGAGTGGTATTCTGGGTACCTCCTGGCTTAGAACACTGTTACGTTCTCAGTGCCCGAGGAACGCAGCTAGTTGAAAGCTGGCTTGTAGGCGTGCTTCCTTGTGCGAACTGACGTCAGGGCAGGATCCTCCCGCATCCTGACTGCCTGTAGACGTAGGTCCCAGCATCCTTATGTTAGGTGCCGAAGAGGTTCTGTGAAAACCTTGTGGAAGTGCCAGGATTCTCCTCAAGTGTATCTGATCTCAATACAGACAATGCAAACGTCCTTGTTCAATGAGAGTGTAGCTCGGTCCTAGCTCCCATCAAAGTGTCTAGCAGACATCTGCCTGCAAAGCATACACACTTCCGAGAGTTGAGCTTATGGACTGTCCCTCCCACATCCTGCCTGCAGGTACACCGCGCTCCTAACAGGCCTAGCCCTGATGGTTGCCTGAAGTGTTGTGAGAGCTAAGTGGAAAGTCCCGGCCAACAAGACTAGTGCATCCGAGCTCAATCCAGCGATTTCCTAGTTTTACCCGTGCGAACCAGGTGCTACATCCTAAGTGCCATACGAGAGAAGCTAGCTGAACGCCTTGTCCAAAAGCAACTTACTTCGGAGAGTTGAGCTCACCCTCAGTCCCTCGCAGTTGCACACTGCCTGTAGAAAGAGTTTCCAACATCTGCATCAGAGCCGTTTGTCAGAGGCTTGTGAGATGCAAGTGGAATAAGCAGACCTGGAAGGGGTCTCCAGCTGCAGTGGAGTGGTATTCTGGGTACCTCCTGGCTTAGAGTACTGCTACGTTCTCAGTGCCCTAAGAACGCAGCTGGTTGAAAGCTGGCTTGTAGGCATGCTTCGTTCTACGAGCTGAGGTCAGGGCAGGACCCTCCCGCATCCTGACTGCCCGTAGACATAGTACCCAGCATCCTAATGTTATTCGCCCTAGGAGGTTTTGTGCATAGCATGTGGAAGTGACAGGATTCTCCTCAAGAGTATCTGAAAATACAGACATTGCAGACGTCCCTGTTCAATGAGAGTGTAGCTAGGTCCTAGCTCCCATCAAAGTGTCTAGCAGACATCTGCCTGCAAAGCATACGCACTTCCAAGTGTTGAGCTTATGGACTATCCCTCCCACATCCTGCCTTCAAGTACCTGGCACTCCAAACAGGCCTATTCCCGATGCGTCTCTGAAGTGTTGTGAGAGCTAAGTGGAAAGTCCCTGCCCACAAGACTAGTGCATCCAAGCTGATTCCAGCGATTTCCTAGTTTTTCCCGTGCGAACCAGGTGCTACATCCTAAGTGCCATACGAGAGAAGCTAGCTGAACGCCTTGTCCAAAGCAACTTACTTCGGAGAGTTGAGCTCACCCTCAGTCCCTCACAGTTGCACACTGCCTGCAGAAAGAGTTTCCAACATCTGCACCACAGCCGTTTGTCAGAGGCTTGTGAGACGCAAGTGGAATAAGCAGACCTGGATGGTGTCTCCACCTGCAGTGGAGTGGTATTCTGGGTACCTCCTGGCTTAGAGTACTGCTACGTTCTCAGTGCCCTAAGAACGCAGCTGGTTGAAAGCTGGCTTGTAGGCATGCTTCCTTCTACGAGCTGAGGTCACGGCAGGACCCTCCCGCATCCTGACTGCCCGTAGACATAGTACCCAGCATCCTAATGTTATTCGCCCTAGGAGGTTTTGCGCATAGCATGTGGAAGTGACAGGATTCTCCTCAAGTGTATCTGATCTCAATACAGACACTGCAAACGTCCTTGTTCAATGAGAGTGTAGCTCGGTCCTAGCTCCCATCAAAGTGTCTAGCAGACATCTGCCTGCAAAGCATACACACTTCCGAGAGTTGAGCTTATGGACTGTCCCTCCCACATCCTGCCTGCAGGTACACCGCGTTCCTAACAGGCCTAGCCCTGATGGTTGCCTGAAGTGTTGTGAGAGCTAAGTGGAAAGTCCCGGCCAACAAGACTAGTGCATCCGAGCTCAATCCAGCGATTTCCTAGTTTTTCCCGTGCGAACCAGGTGCTACATCCTAAGTGCCATACGAGAGAAGCTAGCTGAACGCCTTGTCCAAAAGCAACTTACCTCGGAGAGTTGAGCTCACCCTCAGTCCCTCGCAGTTGCACACTGCCTGTAGAAAGAGTTTCCAACATCTGCATCAGAGCCGTTTGTCAGAGGCTTGTGAGATGCAAGTGGAATAAGCAGACCTGGATGGTGTCTCCAGCTGCAGTGGAGTGGTATTCTGGGTACCTCCTGGCTTAGAACACTGTTACGTTCTCAGTGCCCGAGGAACGCAGCTAGTTGAAAGCTGGCTTGTAGGCCTGCTTCCTTGTGCGAACTGACGTCAGGGCAAGGATCCTCCCGCATCCTGACTGCCCGTAGACGTAGGTCCCAGCATCCTTATGTTAGGTGCCGAAGAGGTTCTGTGAAAACCTTGTGGAAGTGCCAGGATTCTCCTCAAGTGTATCTGATCTCAATACAGACAATGCAAACGTCCTTGTTCAATGAGAGTGTAGCTCGGTCCTAGCTCCCATCAAAGTGTCTAGCAGACATCTGCCTGCAAAGCATACACACTTCCGAGAGTTGAGCTTATGGACTGTCCCTCCCACATCCTGCCTGCAGGTACACCGCGCTCCTAACAGGCCTAGCCCTGATGGTTGCCTGAAGTGTTGTGAGAGCTAAGTGGAAAGTCCCGGCCAACAAGACTAGTGCATCCGAGCTCAATCCAGCGATTTCCTAGTTTTTCCCGTGCGAACCAGGTGCTACATCCTAAGTGCCATACGAGAGAAGCTAGCTGAACGCCTTGTCCAAAAGCAACTTACTTCGGAGAGTTGAGCTCACCCTCAGTCCCTCGCAGTTGCACACTGCCTGTAGAAAGAGTTTCCAACATCTGCATCAGAGCCGTTTGTCAGAGGCTTGTGAGATGCAAGTGGAATAAGCAGACCTGGAAGGTGTCTCCAGCTGCAGTGGAGTGGTATTCTGGGTACCTCCTGGCTTAGAGTACTGCTACGTTCTCAGTGCCCTAAGAACGCAGCTGGTTGAAAGCTGGCTTGTAGGCATGCTTCGTTCTACGAGCTGAGGTCAGGGCAGGACCCTCCCGCATCCTGACTGCCCGTAGACATAGTACCCAGCATCCTAATGTTATTCGCCCTAGGAGGTTTTGTGCATAGCATGTGGAAGTGACAGGATTCTCCTCAAGAGTATCTGAAAATACAGACATTGCAGACGTCCTTGTTCAATGAGAGTGTAGCTAGGTCCTAGCTCCCATCAAAGTGTCTAGCAGACATCTGCCTGCAAAGCATACGCACTTCCAAGAGTTGAGCTTATGGACTATCCCTCCCACATCCTGCCTTCAAGTACCTGGCACTCCAAACAGGCCTATTCCCGATGCGTCTCTGAAGTGTTGTGAGAGCTAAGTGGAAAGTCCCTGCCCACAAGACTAGTGCATCCAAGCTGATTCCAGCGATTTCCTAGTTTTTCCCGTGCGAACCAGGTGCTACATCCTAAGTGCCATACGAGAGAAGCTACCTGAACGCCTTGTCCAAAGCAACTTACTTCGGAGAGTTGAGCTCACCCTCAGTCCCTCACAGTTGCACACTGCCTGCAGAAAGAGTTTCCAACATCTGCACCACAGCCGTTTGTCAGAGGCTTGTGAGACGCAAGTGGAATAAGCAGACCTGGATGGTGTCTCCACCTGCAGTGGAGTGGTATTCTGGGTACCTCCTGGCTTAGAGTACTGCTACGTTCTCAGTGCCCTAAGAACGCAGCTGGTTGAAAGCTGGCTTGTAGGCATGCTTCCTTCTACGAGCTGAGGTCACGGCAGGACCCTCCCGCATCCTGACTGCCCGTAGACATAGTACCCAGCATCCTAATGTTATTCGCCCTAGGAGGTTTTGCGCATAGCATGTGGAAGTGCCAGGATTCTCCTCAAGTGTATCTGATCTCAATACAGACACTGCAAACGTCCTTGTTCAATGAGAGTGTAGCTCGGTCCTAGCTCCCATCAAAGTGTCTAGCAGACATCTGCCTGCAAAGCATACACACTTCCGAGAGTTGAGCTTATGGACTGTCCCTCCCACATCCTGCCTGCAGGTACACCGCGTTCCTAACAGGCCTAGCCCTGATGGTTGCCTGAAGTGTTGTGAGAGCTAAGTGGAAAGTCCCGGCCAACAAGACTAGTGCATCCGAGCTCAATCCAGCGATTTCCTAGTTTTTCCCGTGCGAACCAGGTGCTACATCCTAAGTGCCATACGAGAGAAGCTAGCTGAACGCCTTGTCCAAAAGCAACTTACCTCGGAGAGTTGAGCTCACCCTCAGTCCCTCGCAGTTGCACACTGCCTGTAGAAAGAGTTTCCAACATCTGCATCAGAGCCGTTTGTCAGAGGCTTGTGAGATGCAAGTGGAATAAGCAGACCTGGATGGTGTCTCCAGCTGCAGTGGAGTGGTATTCTGGGTACCTCCTGGCTTAGAACACTGTTACGTTCTCAGTGCCCGAGGAACGCAGCTAGTTGAAAGCTGGCTTGTAGGCCTGCTTCCTTGTGCGAACTGACGTCAGGGCAAGGATCCTCCCGCATCCTGACTGCCCGTAGACGTAGGTCCCAGCATCCTTATGTTAGGTGCCGAAGAGGTTCTGTGAAAACCTTGTGGAAGTGCCAGGATTCTCCTCAAGTGTATCTGATCTCAATACAGACAATGCAAACGTCCTTGTTCAATGAGAGTGTAGCTCGGTCCTAGCTCCCATCAAAGTGTCTAGCAGACATCTGCCTGCAAAGCATACACACTTCCGAGAGTTGAGCTTATGGACTGTCCCTCCCACATCCTGCCTGCAGGTACACCGCGCTCCTAACAGGCCTAGCCCTGATGGTTGCCTGAAGTGTTGTGAGAGCTAAGTGGAAAGTCCCGGCCAACAAGACTAGTGCATCCGAGCTCAATCCAGCGATTTCCTAGTTTTTCCCGTGCGAACCAGGTGCTACATCCTAAGTGCCATACGAGAGAAGCTAGCTGAACGCCTTGTCCAAAAGCAACTTACTTCGGAGAGTTGAGCTCACCCTCAGTCCCTCGCAGTTGCACACTGCCTGTAGAAAGAGTTTCCAACATCTGCATCAGAGCCGTTTGTCAGAGGCTTGTGAGATGCAAGTGGAATAAGCAGACCTGGAAGGTGTCTCCAGCTGCAGTGGAGTGGTATTCTGGGTACCTCCTGGCTTAGAGTACTGCTACGTTCTCAGTGCCCTAAGAACGCAGCTGGTTGAAAGCTGGCTTGTAGGCATGCTTCGTTCTACGAGCTGAGGTCAGGGCAGGACCCTCCCGCATCCTGACTGCCCGTAGACATAGTACCCAGCATCCTAATGTTATTCGCCCTAGGAGGTTTTGTGCATAGCATGTGGAAGTGACAGGATTCTCCTCAAGAGTATCTGAAAATACAGACATTGCAGACGTCCTTGTTCAATGAGAGTGTAGCTAGGTCCTAGCTCCCATCAAAGTGTCTAGCAGACATCTGCCTGCAAAGCATACGCACTTCCAAGAGTTGAGCTTATGGACTATCCCTCCCACATCCTGCCTTCAAGTACCTGGCACTCCAAACAGGCCTATTCCCGATGCGTCTCTGAAGTGTTGTGAGAGCTAAGTGGAAAGTCCCTGCCCACAAGACTAGTGCATCCAAGCTGATTCCAGCGATTTCCTAGTTTTTCCCGTGCGAACCAGGTGCTACATCCTAAGTGCCATACGAGAGAAGCTACCTGAACGCCTTGTCCAAAGCAACTTACTTCGGAGAGTTGAGCTCACCCTCAGTCCCTCACAGTTGCACACTGCCTGCAGAAAGAGTTTCCAACATCTGCACCACAGCCGTTTGTCAGAGGCTTGTGAGACGCAAGTGGAATAAGCAGACCTGGATGGTGTCTCCACCTGCAGTGGAGTGGTATTCTGGGTACCTCCTGGCTTAGAGTACTGCTACGTTCTCAGTGCCCTAAGAACGCAGCTGGTTGAAAGCTGGCTTGTAGGCATGCTTCCTTCTACGAGCTGAGGTCACGGCAGGACCCTCCCGCATCCTGACTGCCCGTAGACATAGTACCCAGCATCCTAATGTTATTCGCCCTAGGAGGTTTTGCGCATAGCATGTGGAAGTGCCAGGATTCTCCTCAAGTGTATCTGATCTCAATACAGACACTGCAAACGTCCTTGTTCAATGAGAGTGTAGCTCGGTCCTAGCTCCCATCAAAGTGTCTAGCAGACATCTGCCTGCAAAGCATACACACTTCCGAGAGTTGAGCTTATGGACTGTCCCTCCCACATCCTGCCTGCAGGTACACCGCGTTCCTAACAGGCCTAGCCCTGATGGTTGCCTGAAGTGTTGTGAGAGCTAAGTGGAAAGTCCCAGCCAACAAGACTAGTGCATCCGAGCTCAATCCAGCGATTTCCTAGTTTTTCCCGTGCGAACCAGGTGCTACATCCTAAGTGCCATACGAGAGAAGCTAGCTGAACGCCTTGTCCAAAAGCAACTTACCTCGGAGAGTTGAGCTCACCCTCAGTCCCTCGCAGTTGCACACTGCCTGTAGAAAGAGTTTCCAACATCTGCATCAGAGCCGTTTGTCAGAGGCTTGTGAGATGCAAGTGGAATAAGCAGACCTGGATGGTGTCTCCAGCTGCAGTGGAGTGGTATTCTGGGTACCTCCTGGCTTAGAACACTGTTACGTTCTCAGTGCCCGAGGAACGCAGCTAGTTGAAAGCTGGCTTGTAGGCCGGCTTCCTTGTGCGAACTGACGTCAGGGCAAGGATCCTCCCGCATCCTGACTGCCCGTAGACGTAGGTCCCAGCATCCTTATGTTAGGTGCCGAAGAGGTTCTGTGAAAACCTTGTGGAAGTGCCAGGATTCTCCTCAAGTGTATCTGATCTCAATACAGACAATGCAAACGTCCTTGTTCAATGAGAGTGTAGCTCGGTCCTAGCTCCCATCAAAGTGTCTAGCAGACATCTGCCTGCAAAGCATACACACTTCCGAGAGTTGAGCTTATGGACTGTCCCTCCCACATCCTGCCTGCAGGTACACCGCGCTCCTAACAGGCCTAGCCCTGATGGTTGCCTGAAGTGTTGTGAGAGCTAAGTGGAAAGTCCCGGCCAACAAGACTAGTGCATCCGAGCTCAATCCAGCGATTTCCTAGTTTTACCCGTGCGAACCAGGTGCTACATCCTAAGTGCCATACGAGAGAAGCTAGCTGAACGCCTTGTCCAAAAGCAACTTACTTCGGAGAGTTGAGCTCACCCTCAGTCCCTCGCAGTTGCACACTGCCTGCAGAAAGAGTTTCCAACATCTGCACCACAGCCGTTTGTCATAGGCTTGTGAGACGCAAGTGGAATAAGCAGACCTGGAAGGTGTCTCCAGCTGCATTGGAGTGGTATTCTGGGTACCTCCTGGCTTAGAGTACTGCTACGTTCTCAGTGCCCTAAGAACGCAGCTGGTTGAAAGCTGGCTTGTAGGCATGCTTCCTTCTACGAGCTGAGGTCAGGGCAGGACCCTACCGCATCCTGACTGCCCGTAGACATAGTACCCAGCATCCTAATGTTATTCGCCCTACGAGGTTTTGTGCATAGCATGTGGAAGTGACAGGATTCTCCTCAAGTGTATCTGAAAATACAGACATTGCAAACGTCCTTGTTCAATGAGAGTGTAGCTCGGTCGTAGCTCCCATCAAAGTGTCTAGCAGACATCTGCCTTAAAGCATACACACTTCCGAGAGTTGAGCTTATGGACTGTCCCTCCTACATCCTGCCTGCAGGTACACCGCGCTCCTAACAGGCCTAGCCCTGATGGTTGCCTGAAGTGTTGTGAGAGCTAAGTGGAAAGTCCCGGCCAACAAGACTAGTGCATCCGAGCTCAATCCAGCGATTTCCTAGTTTTACCCGTGCGAACCAGGTGCTACATCCTAAGTGCCATACGAGAGAAGCTAGCTGAACGCCTTGTCCAAAAGCAACTTACTTCGGAGAGTTGAGCTCACCCTCAGTCCCTCGCAGTTGCACACTGCCTGTAGAAAGAGTTTCCAACATCTGCATCAGAGCCGTTTGTCAGAGGCTTGTGAGATGCAAGTGGAATAAGCAGACCTGGATGGTGTCTCCAGCTGCAGTGGAGTGGTATTCTGGGTACCTCCTGGCTTAGAACACTGTTACGTTCTCAGTGCCCGAGGAACGCAGCTAGTTGAAAGCTGGCTTGTAGGCGTGCTTCCTTGTGCGAACTGACGTCAGGGCAGGATCCTCCCGCATCCTGACTGCCCGTAGACGTAGGTCCCAGCATCCTTATGTTAGGTGCCGAAGAGGTTCTGTGAAAACCTTGTGGAAGTGCCAGGATTCTCCTCAAGTGTATCTGATCTCAATACAGACAATGCAAACGTCCTTGTTCAATGAGAGTGTAGCTCGGTCCTAGCTCCCATCAAAGTGTCTAGCAGACATCTGCCTGCAAAGCATACACACTTCCGAGAGTTGAGCTTATGGACTGTCCCTCCCACATCCTGCCTGCAGGTACACCGCGCTCCTAACAGGCCTAGCCCTGATGGTTGCCTGAAGTGTTGTGAGAGCTAAGTGGAAAGTCCCGGCCAACAAGACTAGTGCATCCGAGCTCAATCCAGCGATTTCCTAGTTTTTCCCGTGCGAACCAGGTGCTACATCCTAAGTGCCATACGAGAGAAGCTAGCTGAACGCCTTGTCCAAAAGCAACTTACTTCGGAGAGTTGAGCTCACCCTCAGTCCCTCGCAGTTGCACACTGCCTGTAGAAAGAGTTTCCAACATCTGCATCAGAGCCGTTTGTCAGAGGCTTGTGAGACGCAAGTGGAATAAGCAGACCTGGATGGTGTCTCCAGCTGCAGTGGAGTGGTATTCTGGGTACCTCCTGGCTTAGAGTACTGCTACGTTCTCAGTGCCCGAGGAACGCAGCTAGTTGAAAGCTGGCTTGTAGGCGTGCTTCCTTGTGCGAACTGAGGTCAGGGCAGGATCCTCCCGCATCCTGACTGCCCGTAGACGTAGGTCCCAGCATCCTTATGTTAGGTGCCGAAGAGGTTCTGTGAAAACCTTGTGGAAGTGCCAGGATTCTCCTCAAGTGTATCTGATCTCAATACAGACAATGCAAACGTCCTTGTTCAATGAGAGTGTAGCTCGGTCCTAGCTCCCATCAAAGTGTCTAGCAGACATCTGCCTGCAAAGCATACACACTTCCGAGAGTTGAGCTTATGGACTGTCCCTCCCACATCCTGCCTGCAGGTACACCGCGCTCCTAACAGGCCTAGCCCTGATGGTTGCCTGAAGTGTTGTGAGAGCTAAGTGGAAAGTCCCGGCCAACAAGACTAGTGCATCCGAGCTCAATCCAGCGATTTCCTAGTTTTTCCCGTGCGAACCAGGTGCTACATCCTAAGTGCCATACGAGAGAAGCTAGCTGAACGCCTTGTCCAAAAGCAACTTACTTCGGAGAGTTGAGCTCACCCTCAGTCCCTCGCAGTTGCACACTGCCTGTAGAAAGAGTTTCCAACATCTGCATCAGAGCCGTTTGTCAGAGGCTTGTGAGATGCAAGTGGAATAAGCAGACCTGGAAGGTGTCTCCAGCTGCAGTGGAGTGGTATTCTGGGTACCTCCTGGCTTAGAGTACTGCTACGTTCTCAGTGCCCTAAGAACGCAGCTGGTTGAAAGCTGGCTTGTAGGCATGCTTCGTTCTACGAGCTGAGGTCAGGGCAGGACCCTCCCGCATCCTGACTGCCCGTAGACATAGTACCCAGCATCCTAATGTTATTCGCCCTAGGAGGTTTTGTGCATAGCATGTGGAAGTGACAGGATTCTCCTCAAGAGTATCTGAAAATACAGACATTGCAGACGTCCTTGTTCAATGAGAGTGTAGCTAGGTCCTAGCTCCCATCAAAGTGTCTAGCAGACATCTGCCTGCAAAGCATACGCACTTCCAAGAGTTGAGCTTATGGACTATCCCTCCCACATCCTGCCTTCAAGTACCTGGCACTCCAAACAGGCCTATTCCCGATGCGTCTCTGAAGTGTTGTGAGAGCTAAGTGGAAAGTCCCTGCCCACAAGACTAGTGCATCCAAGCTGATTCCAGCGATTTCCTAGTTTTTCCCGTGCGAACCAGGTGCTACATCCTAAGTGCCATACGAGAGAAGCTACCTGAACGCCTTGTCCAAAGCAACTTACTTCGGAGAGTTGAGCTCACCCTCAGTCCCTCACAGTTGCACACTGCCTGCAGAAAGAGTTTCCAACATCTGCACCACAGCCGTTTGTCAGAGGCTTGTGAGACGCAAGTGGAATAAGCAGACCTGGATGGTGTCTCCACCTGCAGTGGAGTGGTATTCTGGGTACCTCCTGGCTTAGAGTACTGCTACGTTCTCAGTGCCCTAAGAACGCAGCTGGTTGAAAGCTGGCTTGTAGGCATGCTTCCTTCTACGAGCTGAGGTCACGGCAGGACCCTCCCGCATCCTGACTGCCCGTAGACATAGTACCCAGCATCCTAATGTTATTCGCCCTAGGAGGTTTTGCGCATAGCATGTGGAAGTGCCAGGATTCTCCTCAAGTGTATCTGATCTCAATACAGACACTGCAAACGTCCTTGTTCAATGAGAGTGTAGCTCGGTCCTAGCTCCCATCAAAGTGTCTAGCAGACATCTGCCTGCAAAGCATACACACTTCCGAGAGTTGAGCTTATGGACTGTCCCTCCCACATCCTGCCTGCAGGTACACCGCGTTCCTAACAGGCCTAGCCCTGATGGTTGCCTGAAGTGTTGTGAGAGCTAAGTGGAAAGTCCCGGCCAACAAGACTAGTGCATCCGAGCTCAATCCAGCGATTTCCTAGTTTTTCCCGTGCGAACCAGGTGCTACATCCTAAGTGCCATACGAGAGAAGCTAGCTGAACGCCTTGTCCAAAAGCAACTTACCTCGGAGAGTTGAGCTCACCCTCAGTCCCTCGCAGTTGCACACTGCCTGTAGAAAGAGTTTCCAACATCTGCATCAGAGCCGTTTGTCAGAGGCTTGTGAGATGCAAGTGGAATAAGCAGACCTGGATGGTGTCTCCAGCTGCAGTGGAGTGGTATTCTGGGTACCTCCTGGCTTAGAACACTGTTACGTTCTCAGTGCCCGAGGAACGCAGCTAGTTGAAAGCTGGCTTGTAGGCCGGCTTCCTTGTGCGAACTGACGTCAGGGCAAGGATCCTCCCGCATCCTGACTGCCCGTAGACGTAGGTCCCAGCATCCTTATGTTAGGTGCCGAAGAGGTTCTGTGAAAACCTTGTGGAAGTGCCAGGATTCTCCTCAAGTGTATCTGATCTCAATACAGACAATGCAAACGTCCTTGTTCAATGAGAGTGTAGCTCGGTCCTAGCTCCCATCAAAGTGTCTAGCAGACATCTGCCTGCAAAGCATACACACTTCCGAGAGTTGAGCTTATGGACTGTCCCTCCCACATCCTGCCTGCAGGTACACCGCGCTCCTAACAGGCCTAGCCCTGATGGTTGCCTGAAGTGTTGTGAGAGCTAAGTGGAAAGTCCCGGCCAACAAGACTAGTGCATCCGAGCTCAATCCAGCGATTTCCTAGTTTTACCCGTGCGAACCAGGTGCTACATCCTAAGTGCCATACGAGAGAAGCTAGCTGAACGCCTTGTCCAAAAGCAACTTACTTCGGAGAGTTGAGCTCACCCTCAGTCCCTCGCAGTTGCACACTGCCTGCAGAAAGAGTTTCCAACATCTGCACCACAGCCGTTTGTCATAGGCTTGTGAGACGCAAGTGGAATAAGCAGACCTGGAAGGTGTCTCCAGCTGCATTGGAGTGGTATTCTGGGTACCTCCTGGCTTAGAGTACTGCTACGTTCTCAGTGCCCTAAGAACGCAGCTGGTTGAAAGCTGGCTTGTAGGCATGCTTCCTTCTACGAGCTGAGGTCAGGGCAGGACCCTACCGCATCCTGACTGCCCGTAGACATAGTACCCAGCATCCTAATGTTATTCGCCCTACGAGGTTTTGTGCATAGCATGTTGAAGTGACAGGATTCTCCTCAAGTGTATCTGAAAATACAGACATTGCAAACGTCCTTGTTCAATGAGAGTGTAGCTCGGTCGTAGCTCCCATCAAAGTGTCTAGCAGACATCTGCCTGCAAAGCATACACACTTCCGAGAGTTGAGCTTATGGACTGTCCCTCCTACATCCTGCCTGCAGGTACACCGCGCTCCTAACAGGCCTAGCCCTGATGGTTGCCTGAAGTGTTGTGAGAGCTAAGTGGAAAGTCCCGGCCAACAAGACTAGTGCATCCGAGCTCAATCCAGCGATTTCCTAGTTTTACCCGTGCGAACCAGGTGCTACATCCTAAGTGCCATACGAGAGAAGCTAGCTGAACGCCTTGTCCAAAAGCAACTTACTTCGGAGAGTTGAGCTCACCCTCAGTCCCTCGCAGTTGCACACTGCCTGTAGAAAGAGTTTCCAACATCTGCATCAGAGCCGTTTGTCAGAGGCTTGTGAGATGCAAGTGGAATAAGCAGACCTGGATGGTGTCTCCAGCTGCAGTGGAGTGGTATTCTGGGTACCTCCTGGCTTAGAACACTGTTACGTTCTCAGTGCCCGAGGAACGCAGCTAGTTGAAAGCTGGCTTGTAGGCGTGCTTCCTTGTGCGAACTGACGTCAGGGCAGGATCCTCCCGCATCCTGACTGCCCGTAGACGTAGGTCCCAGCATCCTTATGTTAGGTGCCGAAGAGGTTCTGTGAAAACCTTGTGGAAGTGCCAGGATTCTCCTCAAGTGTATCTGATCTCAATACAGACAATGCAAACGTCCTTGTTCAATGAGAGTGTAGCTCGGTCCTAGCTCCCATCAAAGTGTCTAGCAGACATCTGCCTGCAAAGCATACACACTTCCGAGAGTTGAGCTTATGGACTGTCCCTCCCACATCCTGCCTGCAGGTACACCGCGCTCCTAACAGGCCTAGCCCTGATGGTTGCCTGAAGTGTTGTGAGAGCTAAGTGGAAAGTCCCGGCCAACAAGACTAGTGCATCCGAGCTCAATCCAGCGATTTCCTAGTTTTTCCCGTGCGAACCAGGTGCTACATCCTAAGTGCCATACGAGAGAAGCTAGCTGAACGCCTTGTCCAAAAGCAACTTACTTCGGAGAGTTGAGCTCACCCTCAGTCCCTCGCAGTTGCACACTGCCTGTAGAAAGAGTTTCCAACATCTGCATCAGAGCCGTTTGTCAGAGGCTTGTGAGACGCAAGTGGAATAAGCAGACCTGGATGGTGTCTCCAGCTGCAGTGGAGTGGTATTCTGGGTACCTCCTGGCTTAGAGTACTGCTACGTTCTCAGTGCCCGAGGAACGCAGCTAGTTGAAAGCTGGCTTGTAGGCGTGCTTCCTTGTGCGAACTGAGGTCAGGGCAGGATCCTCCCGCATCCTGACTGCCCGTAGACGTAGGTCCCAGCATCCTTATGTTAGGTGCCGAAGAGGTTCTGTGAAAACCTTGTGGAAGTGCCAGGATTCTCCTCAAGTGTATCTGATCTCAATACAGACAATGCAAACGTCCTTGTTCAATGAGAGTGTAGCTCGGTCCTAGCTCCCATCAAAGTGTCTAGCAGACATCTGCCTGCAAAGCATACACACTTCCGAGAGTTGAGCTTATGGACTGTCCCTCCCACATCCTGCCTGCAGGTACACCGCGCTCCTAACAGGCCTAGCCCTGATGGTTGCCTGAAGTGTTGTGAGAGCTAAGTGGAAAGTCCCGGCCAACAAGACTAGTGCATCCGAGCTCAATCCAGCGATTTCCTAGTTTTTCCCGTGCGAACCAGGTGCTACATCCTAAGTGCCATACGAGAGAAGCTAGCTGAACGCCTTGTCCAAAAGCAACTTACTTCGGAGAGTTGAGCTCACCCTCAGTCCCTCGCAGTTGCACACTGCCTGTAGAAAGAGTTTCCAACATCTGCATCAGAGCCGTTTGTCAGAGGCTTGTGAGATGCAAGTGGAATAAGCAGACCTGGATGGTGTCTCCAGCTGCAGTGGAGTGGTATTCTGGGTACCTCCTGGCTTAGAACACTGTTACGTTCTCAGTGCCCGAGGAACGCAGCTAGTTGAAAGCTGGCTTGTAGGCGTGCTTCCTTGTGCGAACTGACGTCAGGGCAGGATCCTCCCGCATCCTGACTGCCCGTAGACGTAGGTCCCAGCATCCTTATGTTAGGTGCCGAAGAGGTTCTGTGAAAACCTTGTGGAAGTGCCAGGATTCTCCTCAAGTGTATCTGATCTCAATACAGACAATGCAAACGTCCTTGTTCAATGAGAGTGTAGCTCGGTCCTAGCTCCCATCAAAGTGTCTAGCAGACATCTGCCTGCAAAGCATACACACTTCCGAGAGTTGAGCTTATGGACTGTCCCTCCCACATCCTGCCTGCAGGTACACCGCGCTCCTAACAGGCCTAGCCCTGATGGTTGCCTGAAGTGTTGTGAGAGCTAAGTGGAAAGTCCCGGCCAACAAGACTAGTGCATCCGAGCTCAATCCAGCGATTTCCTAGTTTTTCCCGTGCGAACCAGGTGCTACATCCTAAGTGCCATACGAGAGAAGCTAGCTGAACGCCTTGTCCAAAAGCAACTTACTTCGGAGAGTTGAGCTCACCCTCAGTCCCTCGCAGTTGCACACTGCCTGTAGAAAGAGTTTCCAACATCTGCATCAGAGCCGTTTGTCAGAGGCTTGTGAGACGCAAGTGGAATAAGCAGACCTGGATGGTGTCTCCAGCTGCAGTGGAGTGGTATTCTGGGTACCTCCTGGCTTAGAGTACTGCTACGTTCTCAGTGCCCGAGGAACGCAGCTAGTTGAAAGCTGGCTTGTAGGCGTGCTTCCTTGTGCGAACTGAGGTCAGGGCAGGATCCTCCCGCATCCTGACTGCCCGTAGACGTAGGTCCCAGCATCCTTATGTTAGGTGCCGAAGAGGTTCTGTGAAAACCTTGTGGAAGTGCCAGGATTCTCCTCAAGTGTATCTGATCTCAATACAGACAATGCAAACGTCCTTGTTCAATGAGAGTGTAGCTCGGTCCTAGCTCCCATCAAAGTGTCTAGCAGACATCTGCCTGCAAAGCATACACACTTCCGAGAGTTGAGCTTATGGACTGTCCCTCCCACATCCTGCCTGCAGGTACACCGCGCTCCTAACAGGCCTAGCCCTGATGGTTGCCTGAAGTGTTGTGAGAGCTAAGTGGAAAGTCCCGGCCAACAAGACTAGTGCATCCGAGCTCAATCCAGCGATTTCCTAGTTTTTCCCGTGCGAACCAGGTGCTACATCCTAAGTACCATACGAGAGAAGCTAGCTGAACGCCTTGTCCAAAAGCAACTTACTTCGGAGAGTTGAGCTCACCCTCAGTCCCTCGCAGTTGCACACTGCCTGCAGAAAGAGTTTCCAACATCTGCACCACAGCCGTTTGTCATAGGCTTGTGAGACGCAAGTGGAATAAGCAGACCTGGATGGTGTCTCCAGCTGCAGTGGAGTGGTATTCTGGGTACCTCCTGGCTTAGAACACTGTTACGTTCTCAGTGCCCGAGGAACGCAGCTAGTTGAAAGCTGGCTTGTAGGCGTGCTTCCTTGTGCGAACTGACGTCAGGGCAGGATCCTCCCGCATCCTGACTGCCCGTAGACGTAGGTCCCAGCATCCTTATGTTAGGTGCCGAAGAGGTTCTGTGAAAACCTTGTGGAAGTGCCAGGATTCTCCTCAAGTGTATCTGATCTCAATACAGACAATGCAAACGTCCTTGTTCAATGAGAGTGTAGCTCGGTCCTAGCTCCCATCAAAGTGTCTAGCAGACATCTGCCTGCAAAGCATACACACTTCCGAGAGTTGAGCTTATGGACTGTCCCTCCCACATCCTGCCTGCAGGTACACCGCGCTCCTAACAGGCCTAGCCCTGATGGTTGCCTGAAGTGTTGTGAGAGCTAAGTGGAAAGTCCCGGCCAACAAGACTAGTGCATCCGAGCTCAATCCAGCGATTTCCTAGTTTTACCCGTGCGAACCAGGTGCTACATCCTAAGTGCCATACGAGAGAAGCTAGCTGAACGCCTTGTCCAAAAGCAACTTACTTCGGAGAGTTGAGCTCACCCTCAGTCCCTCGCAGTTGCACACTGCCTGCAGAAAGAGTTTCCAACATCTGCACCACAGCCGTTTGTCATAGGCTTGTGAGACGCAAGTGGAATAAGCAGACCTGGATGGTGTCTCCAGCTGCAGTGGAGTGGTATTCTGGGTACCTCCTGGCTTAGAACACTGTTACGTTCTCAGTGCCCGAGGAACGCAGCTAGTTGAAAGCTGGCTTGTAGGCGTGCTTCCTTGTGCGAACTGACGTCAGGGCAGGATCCTCCCGCATCCTGACTGCGCGTAGACGTAGGTCCCAGCATCCTTATGTTAGGTGCCGAAGAGGTTCTGTGAAAACCTTGTGGAAGTGCCAGGATTCTCCTCAAGTGTATCTGATCTCAATACAGACAATGCAAACGTCCTTGTTCAATGAGAGTGTAGCTCGGTCCTAGCTCCCATCAAAGTGTCTAGCAGACATCTGCCTGCAAAGCATACACACTTCCGAGAGTTGAGCTTATGGACTGTCCCTCCCACATCCTGCCTGCAGGTACACCGCGCTCCTAACAGGCCTAGCCCTGATGGTTGCCTGAAGTGTTGTGAGAGCTAAGTGGAAAGTCCCGGCCAACAAGACTAGTGCATCCGAGCTCAATCCAGCGATTTCCTAGTTTTACCCGTGCGAACCAGGTGCTACATCCTAAGTGCCATACGAGAGAAGCTAGCTGAACGCCTTGTCCAAAAGCAACTTACTTCGGAGAGTTGAGCTCACCCTCAGTCCCTCGCAGTTGCACACTGCCTGTAGAAAGAGTTTCCAACATCTGCATCAGAGCCGTTTGTCAGAGGCTTGTGAGATGCAAGTGGAATAAGCAGACCTGGAAGGTGTCTGCAGCTGCAGTGGAGTGGTATTCTGGGTACCTCCTGGCTTAGAGTACTGCTACGTTCTCAGTGCCCTAAGAACGCAGCTGGTTGAAAGCTGGCTTGTAGGCATGCTTCGTTCTACGAGCTGAGGTCAGGGCAGGACCCTCCCGCATCCTGACTGCCCGTAGACATAGTACCCAGCATCCTAATGTTATTCGCCCTAGGAGGTTTTGTGCATAGCATGTGGAAGTGACAGGATTCTCCTCAAGATATCTGAAAATACAGACATTGCAGACGTCCTTGTTCAATGAGAGTGTAGCTAGGTCCTAGCTCCCATCAAAGTGTCTAGCAGACATCTGCCTGCAAAGCATACGCACTTCCAAGAGTTGAGCTTATGGACTATCCCTCCCACATCCTGCCTTCAAGTACCTGGCACTCCAAACAGGCCTATTCCCGATGCGTCTCTGAAGTGTTGTGAGAGCTAAGTGGAAAGTCCCTGCCCACAAGACTAGTGCATCCAAGCTGATTCCAGCGATTTCCTAGTTTTTCCCGTGCGAACCAGGTGCTACATCCTAAGTGCCATACGAGAGAAGCTACCTGAACGCCTTGTCCAAAGCAACTTACTTCGGAGAGTTGAGCTCACCCTCAGTCCCTCACAGTTGCACACTGCCTGCAGAAAGAGTTTCCAACATCTGCACCACAGCCGTTTGTCAGAGGCTTGTGAGACGCAAGTGGAATAAGCAGACCTGGATGGTGTCTCCACCTGCAGTGGAGTGGTATTCTGGGTACCTCCTGGCTTAGAGTACTGCTACGTTCTCAGTGCCCTAAGAACGCAGCTGGTTGAAAGCTGGCTTGTAGGCATGCTTCCTTCTACGAGCTGAGGTCACGGCAGGACCCTCCCGCATCCTGACTGCCCGTAGACATAGTACCCAGCATCCTAATGTTATTCGCCCTAGGAGGTTTTGCGCATAGCATGTGGAAGTGACAGGATTCTCCTCAAGTGTATCTGATCTCAATACAGACACTGCAAACGTCCTTGTTCAATGAGAGTGTAGCTCGGTCCTAGCTCCCATCAAAGTGTCTAGCAGACATCTGCCTGCAAAGCATACACACTTCCGAGAGTTGAGCTTATGGACTGTCCCTCCCACATCCTGCCTGCAGGTACACCGCGTTCCTAACAGGCCTAGCCCTGATGGTTGCCTGAAGTGTTGTGAGAGCTAAGTGGAAAGTCCCGGCCAACAAGACTAGTGCATCCGAGCTCAATCCAGCGATTTCCTAGTTTTTCCCGTGCGAACCAGGTGCTACATCCTAAGTGCCATACGAGAGAAGCTAGCTGAACGCCTTGTCCAAAAGCAACTTACCTCGGAGAGTTGAGCTCACCCTCAGTCCCTCGCAGTTGCACACTGCCTGTAGAAAGAGTTTCCAACATCTGCATCAGAGCCGTTTGTCAGAGGCTTGTGAGATGCAAGTGGAATAAGCAGACCTGGATGGTGTCTCCAGCTGCAGTGGAGTGGTATTCTGGGTACCTCCTGGCTTAGAACACTGTTACGTTCTCAGTGCCCGAGGAACGCAGCTAGTTGAAAGCTGGCTTGTAGGCCGGCTTCCTTGTGCGAACTGACGTCAGGGCAAGGATCCTCCCGCATCCAGACTGCCCGTAGACGTAGGTCCCAGCATCCTTATGTTAGGTGCCGAAGAGGTTCTGTGAAAACCTTGTGGAAGTGCCAGGATTCTCCTCAAGTGTATCTGATCTCAATACAGACAATGCAAACGTCCTTGTTCAATGAGAGTGTAGCTCGGTCCTAGCTCCCATCAAAGTGTCTAGCAGACATCTGCCTGCAAAGCATACACACTTCCGAGAGTTGAGCTTATGGACTGTCCCTCCCACATCCTGCCTGCAGGTACACCGCGCTCCTAACAGGCCTAGCCCTGATGGTTGCCTGAAGTGTTGTGAGAGCTAAGTGGAAAGTCCCGGCCAACAAGACTAGTGCATCCGAGCTCAATCCAGCGATTTCCTAGTTTTACCCGTGCGAACCAGGTGCTACATCCTAAGTGCCATACGAGAGAAGCTAGCTGAACGCCTTGTCCAAAAGCAACTTACTTCGGAGAGTTGAGCTCACCCTCAGTCCCTCGCAGTTGCACACTGCCTGTAGAAAGAGTTTCCAACATCTGCATCAGAGCCGTTTGTCAGAGGCTTGTGAGATGCAAGTGGAATAAGCAGACCTGGAAGGTGTCTCCAGCTGCAGTGGAGTGGTATTCTGGGTACCTCCTGGCTTAGAGTACTGCTACGTTCTCAGTGCCCTAAGAACGCAGCTGGTTGAAAGCTGGCTTGTAGGCATGCTTCGTTCTACGAGCTGAGGTCAGGGCAGGACCCTCCCGCATCCTGACTGCCCGTAGACATAGTACCCAGCATCCTAATGTTATTCGCCCTAGGAGGTTTTGTGCATAGCATGTGGAAGTGACAGGATTCTCCTCAAGAGTATCTGAAAATACAGACATTGCAGACGTCCTTGTTCAATGAGAGTGTAGCTAGGTCCTAGCTCCCATCAAAGTGTCTAGCAGACATCTGCCTGCAAAGCATACGCACTTCCAAGAGTTGAGCTTATGGACTATCCCTCCCACATCCTGCCTTCAAGTACCTGGCACTCCAAACAGGCCTATTCCCGATGCGTCTCTGAAGTGTTGTGAGAGCTAAGTGGAAAGTCCCTGCCCACAAGACTAGTGCATCCAAGCTGATTCCAGCGATTTCCTAGTTTTTCCCGTGCGAACCAGGTGCTACATCCTAAGTGCCATACGAGAGAAGCTACCTGAACGCCTTGTCCAAAGCAACTTACTTCGGAGAGTTGAGCTCACCCTCAGTCCCTCACAGTTGCACACTGCCTGCAGAAAGAGTTTCCAACATCTGCACCACAGCCGTTTGTCAGAGGCTTGTGAGACGCAAGTGGAATAAGCAGACCTGGATGGTGTCTCCACCTGCAGTGGAGTGGTATTCTGGGTACCTCCTGGCTTAGAGTACTGCTACGTTCTCAGTGCCCTAAGAACGCAGCTGGTTGAAAGCTGGCTTGTAGGCATGCTTCCTTCTACGAGCTGAGGTCACGGCAGGACCCTCCCGCATCCTGACTGCCCGTAGACATAGTACCCAGCATCCTAATGTTATTCGCCCTAGGAGGTTTTGCGCATAGCATGTGGAAGTGCCAGGATTCTCCTCAAGTGTATCTGATCTCAATACAGACACTGCAAACGTCCTTGTTCGATGAGAGTGTAGCTCGGTCCTAGCTCCCATCAAAGTGTCTAGCAGACATCTGCCTGCAAAGCATACACACTTCCGAGAGTTGAGCTTATGGACTGTCCCTCCCACATCCTGCCTGCAGGTACACCGCGTTCCTAACAGGCCTAGCCCTGATGGTTGCCTGAAGTGTTGTGAGAGCTAAGTGGAAAGTCCCGGCCAACAAGACTAGTGCATCCGAGCTCAATCCAGCGATTTCCTAGTTTTTCCCGTGCGAACCAGGTGCTACATCCTAAGTGCCATACGAGAGAAGCTAGCTGAACGCCTTGTCCAAAAGCAACTTACCTCGGAGAGTTGAGCTCACCCTCAGTCCCTCGCAGTTGCACACTGCCTGTAGAAAGAGTTTCCAACATCTGCATCAGAGCCGTTTGTCAGAGGCTTGTGAGATGCAAGTGGAATAAGCAGACCTGGATGGTGTCTCCAGCTGCAGTGGAGTGGTATTCTGGGTACCTCCTGGCTTAGAACACTGTTACGTTCTCAGTGCCCGAGGAACGCAGCTAGTTGAAAGCTGGCTTGTAGGCCGGCTTCCTTGTGCGAACTGACGTCAGGGCAAGGATCCTCCCGCATCCAGACTGCCCGTAGACGTAGGTCCCAGCATCCTTATGTTAGGTGCCGAAGAGGTTCTGTGAAAACCTTGTGGAAGTGCCAGGATTCTCCTCAAGTGTATCTGATCTCAATACAGACAATGCAAACGTCCTTGTTCAATGAGAGTGTAGCTCGGTCCTAGCTCCCATCAAAGTGTCTAGCAGACATCTGCCTGCAAAGCATACACACTTCCGAGAGTTGAGCTTATGGACTGTCCCTCCCACATCCTGCCTGCAGGTACACCGCGCTCCTAACAGGCCTAGCCCTGATGGTTGCCTGAAGTGTTGTGAGAGCTAAGTGGAAAGTCCCGGCCAACAAGACTAGTGCATCCGAGCTCAATCCAGCGATTTCCTAGTTTTACCCGTGCGAACCAGGTGCTACATCCTAAGTGCCATACGAGAGAAGCTAGCTGAACGCCTTGTCCAAAAGCAACTTACTTCGGAGAGTTGAGCTCACCCTCAGTCCCTCGCAGTTGCACACTGCCTGCAGAAAGAGTTTCCAACATCTGCACCACAGCCGTTTGTCATAGGCTTGTGAGACGCAAGTGGAATAAGCAGACCTGGATGGTGTCTCCAGCTGCAGTGGAGTGGTATTCTGGGTACCTCCTGGCTTAGAACACTGTTACGTTCTCAGTGCCCGAGGAACGCAGCTAGTTGAAAGCTGGCTTGTAGGCGTGCTTCCTTGTGCGAACTGACGTCAGGGCAGGATCCTCCCGCATCCTGACTGCGCGTAGACGTAGGTCCCAGCATCCTTATGTTAGGTGCCGAAGAGGTTCTGTGAAAACCTTGTGGAAGTGCCAGGATTCTCCTCAAGTGTATCTGATCTCAATACAGACAATGCAAACGTCCTTGTTCAATGAGAGTGTAGCTCGGTCCTAGCTCCCATCAAAGTGTCTAGCAGACATCTGCCTGCAAAGCATACACACTTCCGAGAGTTGAGCTTATGGACTGTCCCTCCCACATCCTGCCTGCAGGTACACCGCGCTCCTAACAGGCCTAGCCCTGATGGTTGCCTGAAGTGTTGTGAGAGCTAAGTGGAAAGTCCCGGCCAACAAGACTAGTGCATCCGAGCTCAATCCAGCGATTTCCTAGTTTTACCCGTGCGAACCAGGTGCTACATCCTAAGTGCCATACGAGAGAAGCTAGCTGAACGCCTTGTCCAAAAGCAACTTACTTCGGAGAGTTGAGCTCACCCTCAGTCCCTCGCAGTTGCACACTGCCTGTAGAAAGAGTTTCCAACATCTGCATCAGAGCCGTTTGTCAGAGGCTTGTGAGATGCAAGTGGAATAAGCAGACCTGGAAGGTGTCTCCAGCTGCAGTGGAGTGGTATTCTGGGTACCTCCTGGCTTAGAGTACTGCTACGTTCTCAGTGCCCTAAGAACGCAGCTGGTTGAAAGCTGGCTTGTAGGCATGCTTCGTTCTACGAGCTGAGGTCAGGGCAGGACCCTCCCGCATCCTGACTGCCCGTAGACATAGTACCCAGCATCCTAATGTTATTCGCCCTAGGAGGTTTTGTGCATAGCATGTGGAAGTGACAGGATTCTCCTCAAGAGTATCTGAAAATACAGACATTGCAGACGTCCTTGTTCAATGAGAGTGTAGCTAGGTACTAGCTCCCTTCAAAGTGTCTAGCAGACATCTGCCTGCAAAGCATACGCACTTCCAAGATTTGAGCTTATGGACTATCCCTCCCACATCCTGCCTTCAAGTACCTGGCACTCCAAACAGGCCTATTCCCGATGCGTCTCTGAAGTGTTGTGAGAGCTAAGTGGAAAGTCCCTGCCCACAAGACTAGTGCATCCAAGCTGATTCCAGCGATTTCCTAGTTTTTCCCGTGCGAACCAGGTGCTACATCCTAAGTGCCATACGAGAGAAGCTACCTGAACGCCTTGTCCAAAGCAACTTACTTCGGAGAGTTGAGCTCACCCTCAGTCCCTCACAGTTGCACACTGCCTGCAGAAAGAGTTTCCAACATCTGCACCACAGCCGTTTGTCAGAGGCTTGTGAGACGCAAGTGGAATAAGCAGACCTGGATGGTGTCTCCACCTGCAGTGGAGTGGTATTCTGGGTACCTCCTGGCTTAGAGTACTGCTACGTTCTCAGTGCCCTAAGAACGCAGCTGGTTGAAAGCTGGCTTGTAGGCATGCTTCCTTCTACGAGCTGAGGTCACGGCAGGACCCTCCCGCATCCTGACTGCCCGTAGACATAGTACCCAGCATCCTAATGTTATTCGCCCTAGGAGGTTTTGCGCATAGCATGTGGAAGTGACAGGATTCTCCTCAAGTGTATCTGATCTCAATACAGACACTGCAAACGTCCTTGTTCAATGAGAGTGTAGCTCGGTCCTAGCTCCCATCAAAGTGTCTAGCAGACATCTGCCTGCAAAGCATACACACTTCCGAGAGTTGAGCTTATGGACTGTCCCTCCCACATCCTGCCTGCAGGTACACCGCGTTCCTAACAGGCCTAGCCCTGATGGTTGCCTGAAGTGTTGTGAGAGCTAAGTGGAAAGTCCCGGCCAACAAGACTAGTGCATCCGAGCTCAATCCAGCGATTTCCTAGTTTTTCCCGTGCGAACCAGGTGCTACATCCTAAGTGCCATACGAGAGAAGCTAGCTGAACGCCTTGTCCAAAAGCAACTTACCTCGGAGAGTTGAGCTCACCCTCAGTCCCTCGCAGTTGCACACTGCCTGTAGAAAGAGTTTCCAACATCTGCATCAGAGCCGTTTGTCAGAGGCTTGTGAGATGCAAGTGGAATAAGCAGACCTGGATGGTGTCTCCAGCTGCAGTGGAGTGGTATTCTGGGTACCTCCTGGCTTAGAACACTGTTACGTTCTCAGTGCCCGAGGAACGCAGCTAGTTGAAAGCTGGCTTGTAGGCCGGCTTCCTTGTGCGAACTGACGTCAGGGCAAGGAACCTCCCGCATCCTGACTGCCCGTAGACGTAGGTCCCAGCATCCTTATGTTAGGTGCCGAAGAGGTTCTGTGAAAACCTTGTGGAAGTGCCAGGATTCTCCTCAAGTGTATCTGATCTCAATACAGACAATGCAAACGTCCTTGTTCAATGAGAGTGTAGCTCGGTCCTAGCTCCCATCAAAGTGTCTAGCAGACATCTGCCTGCAAAGCATACACACTTCCGAGAGTTGAGCTTATGGACTGTCCCTCCCACATCCTGCCTGCAGGTACACCGCGCTCCTAACAGGCCTAGCCCTGATGGTTGCCTGAAGTGTTGTGAGAGCTAAGTGGAAAGTCCCGGCCAACAAGACTAGTGCATCCGAGCTCAATCCAGCGATTTCCTAGTTTTACCCGTGCGAACCAGGTGCTACATCCTAAGTGCCATACGAGAGAAGCTAGCTGAACGCCTTGTCCAAAAGCAACTTACTTCGGAGAGTTGAGCTCACCCTCAGTCCCTCGCAGTTGCACACTGCCTGCAGAAAGAGTTTCCAACATCTGCACCACAGCCGTTTGTCATAGGCTTGTGAGACGCAAGTGGAATAAGCAGACCTGGATGGTGTCTCCAGCTGCAGTGGAGTGGTATTCTGGGTACCTCCTGGCTTAGAACACTGTTACGTTCTCAGTGCCCGAGGAACGCAGCTAGTTGAAAGCTGGCTTGTAGGCGTGCTTCCTTGTGCGAACTGACGTCAGGGCAGGATCCTCCCGCATCCTGACTGCGCGTAGACGTAGGTCCCAGCATCCTTATGTTAGGTGCCGAAGAGGTTCTGTGAAAACCTTGTGGAAGTGCCAGGATTCTCCTCAAGTGTATATGATCTCAATACAGACAATGCAAACGTCCTTGTTCAATGAGAGTGTAGCTCGGTCCTAGCTCCCATCAAAGTGTCTAGCAGACATCTGCCTGCAAAGCATACACACTTCCGAGAGTTGAGCTTATGGACTGTCCCTCCCACATCCTGCCTGCAGGTACACCGCGCTCCTAACAGGCCTAGCCCTGATGGTTGCCTGAAGTGTTGTGAGAGCTAAGTGGAAAGTCCCGGCCAACAAGACTAGTGCATCCGAGCTCAATCCAGCGATTTCCTAGTTTTACCCGTGCGAACCAGGTGCTACATCCTAAGTGCCATACGAGAGAAGCTAGCTGAACGCCTTGTCCAAAAGCAACTTACTTCGGAGAGTTGAGCTCACCCTCAGTCCCTCGCAGTTGCACACTGCCTGTAGAAAGAGTTTCCAACATCTGCATCAGAGCCGTTTGTCAGAGGCTTGTGAGATGCAAGTGGAATAAGCAGACCTGGAAGGTGTCTCCAGCTGCAGTGGAGTGGTATTCTGGGTACCTCCTGGCTTAGAGTACTGCTACGTTCTCAGTGCCCTAAGAACGCAGCTGGTTGAAAGCTGGCTTGTAGGCATGCTTCGTTCTACGAGCTGAGGTCAGGGCAGGACCCTCCCGCATCCTGACTGCCCGTAGACATAGTACCCAGCATCCTAATGTTATTCGCCCTAGGAGGTTTTGTGCATAGCATGTGGAAGTGACAGGATTCTCCTCAAGAGTATCTGAAAATACAGACATTGCAGACGTCCTTGTTCAATGAGAGTGTAGCTAGGTCCTAGCTCCCATCAAAGTGTCTAGCAGACATCTGCCTGCAAAGCATACGCACTTCCAAGAGTTGAGCTTATGGACTATCCCTCCCACATCCTGCCTTCAAGTACCTGGCACTCCAAACAGGCCTATTCCCGATGCGTCTCTGAAGTGTTGTGAGAGCTAAGTGGAAAGTCCCTGCCCACAAGACTAGTGCATCCAAGCTGATTCCAGCGATTTCCTAGTTTTTCCCGTGCGAACCAGGTGCTACATCCTAAGTGCCATACGAGAGAAGCTACCTGAACGCCTTGTCCAAAGCAACTTACTTCGGAGAGTTGAGCTCACCCTCAGTCCCTCACAGTTGCACACTGCCTGCAGAAAGAGTTTCCAACATCTGCACCACAGCCGTTTGTCAGAGGCTTGTGAGACGCAAGTGGAATAAGCAGACCTGGATGGTGTCTCCACCTGCAGTGGAGTGGTATTCTGGGTACCTCCTGGCTTAGAGTACTGCTACGTTCTCAGTGCCCTAAGAACGCAGCTGGTTGAAAGCTGGCTTGTAGGCATGCTTCCTTCTACGAGCTGAGGTCACGGCAGGACCCTCCCGCATCCTGACTGCCCGTAGACATAGTACCCAGCATCCTAATGTTATTCGCCCTAGGAGGTTTTGCGCATAGCATGTGGAAGTGACAGGATTCTCCTCAAGTGTATCTGATCTCAATACAGACACTGCAAACGTCCTTGTTCAATGAGAGTGTAGCTCGGTCCTAGCTCCCATCAAAGTGTCTAGCAGACATCTGCCTGCAAAGCATACACACTTCCGAGAGTTGAGCTTATGGACTGTCCCTCCCACATCCTGCCTGCAGGTACACCGCGTTCCTAACAGGCCTAGCCCTGATGGTTGCCTGAAGTGTTGTGAGAGCTAAGTGGAAAGTCCCGGCCAACAAGACTAGTGCATCCGAGCTCAATCCAGCGATTTCCTAGTTTTTCCCGTGCGAACCAGGTGCTACATCCTAAGTGCCATACGAGAGAAGCTAGCTGAACGCCTTGTCCAAAAGCAACTTACCTCGGAGAGTTGAGCTCACCCTCAGTCCCTCGCAGTTGCACACTGCCTGTAGAAAGAGTTTCCAACATCTGCATCAGAGCCGTTTGTCAGAGGCTTGTGAGATGCAAGTGGAATAAGCAGACCTGGATGGTGTCTCCAGCTGCAGTGGAGTGGTATTCTGGGTACCTCCTGGCTTAGAACACTGTTACGTTCTCAGTGCCCGAGGAACGCAGCTAGTTGAAAGCTGGCTTGTAGGCCGGCTTCCTTGTGCGAACTGACGTCAGGGCAAGGATCCTCCCGCATCCTGACTGCCCGTAGACGTAGGTCCCAGCATCCTTATGTTAGGTGCCGAAGAGGTTCTGTGAAAACCTTGTGGAAGTGCCAGGATTCTCCTCAAGTGTATCTGATCTCAATACAGACAATGCAAACGTCCTTGTTCAATGAGAGTGTAGCTCGGTCCTAGCTCCCATCAAAGTGTCTAGCAGACATCTGCCTGCAAAGCATACACACTTCCGAGAGTTGAGCTTATGGACTGTCCCTCCCACATCCTGCCTGCAGGTACACCGCGCTCCTAACAGGCCTAGCCCTGATGGTTGCCTGAAGTGTTGTGAGAGCTAAGTGGAAAGTCCCGGCCAACAAGACTAGTGCATCCGAGCTCAATCCAGCGATTTCCTAGTTTTACCCGTGCGAACCAGGTGCTACATCCTAAGTGCCATACGAGAGAAGCTAGCTGAACGCCTTGTCCAAAAGCAACTTACTTCGGAGAGTTGAGCTCACCCTCAGTCCCTCGCAGTTGCACACTGCCTGCAGAAAGAGTTTCCAACATCTGCACCACAGCCGTTTGTCATAGGCTTGTGAGACGCAAGTGGAATAAGCAGACCTGGAAGGTGTCTCCAGCTGCATTGGAGTGGTATTCTGGGTACCTCCTGGCTTAGAGTACTGCTACGTTCTCAGTGCCCTAAGAACGCAGCTGGTTGAAAGCTGGCTTGTAGGCATGCTTCCTTCTACGAGCTGAGGTCAGGGCAGGACCCTACCGCATCCTGACTGCCCGTAGACATAGTACCCAGCATCCTAATGTTATTCGCCCTACGAGGTTTTGTGCATAGCATGTGGAAGTGACAGGATTCTCCTCAAGTGTATCTGAAAATACAGACATTGCAAACGTCCTTGTTCAATGAGAGTGTAGCTCGGTCGTAGCTCCCATCAAAGTGTCTAGCAGACATCTGCCTGCAAAGCATACACACTTCCGAGAGTTGAGCTTATGGACTGTCCCTCCTACATCCTGCCTGCAGGTACACCGCGCTCCTAACAGGCCTAGCCCTGATGGTTGCCTGAAGTGTTGTGAGAGCTAAGTGGAAAGTCCCGGCCAACAAGACTAGTGCATCCGAGCTCAATCCAGCGATTTCCTAGTTTTACCCGTGCGAACCAGGTGCTACATCCTAAGTGCCATACGAGAGAAGCTAGCTGAACGCCTTGTCCAAAAGCAACTTACTTCGGAGAGTTGAGCTCACCCTCAGTCCCTCGCAGTTGCACACTGCCTGTAGAAAGAGTTTCCAACATCTGCATCAGAGCCGTTTGTCAGAGGCTTGTGAGATGCAAGTGGAATAAGCAGACCTGGATGGTGTCTCCAGCTGCAGTGGAGTGGTATTCTGGGTACCTCCTGGCTTAGAACACTGTTACGTTCTCAGTGCCCGAGGAACGCAGCTAGTTGAAAGCTGGCTTGTAGGCGTGCTTCCTTGTGCGAACTGACGTCAGGGCAGGATCCTCCCGCATCCTGACTGCCCGTAGACGTAGGTCCCAGCATCCTTATGTTAGGTGCCGAAGAGGTTCTGTGAAAACCTTGTGGAAGTGCCAGGATTCTCCTCAAGTGTATCTGATCTCAATACAGACAATGCAAACGTCCTTGTTCAATGAGAGTGTAGCTCGGTCCTAGCTCCCATCAAAGTGTCTAGCAGACATCTGCCTGCAAAGCATACACACTTCCGAGAGTTGAGCTTATGGACTGTCCCTCCCACATCCTGCCTGCAGGTACACCGCGCTCCTAACAGGCCTAGCCCTGATGGTTGCCTGAAGTGTTGTGAGAGCTAAGTGGAAAGTCCCGGCCAACAAGACTAGTGCATCCGAGCTCAATCCAGCGATTTCCTAGTTTTTCCCGTGCGAACCAGGTGCTACATCCTAAGTGCCATACGAGAGAAGCTAGCTGAACGCCTTGTCCAAAAGCAACTTACTTCGGAGTGTTGAGCTCACCCTCAGTCCCTCGCAGTTGCACACTGCCTGTAGAAAGAGTTTCCAACATCTGCATCAGAGCCGTTTGTCAGAGGCTTGTGAGACGCAAGTGGAATAAGCAGACCTGGATGGTGTCTCCAGCTGCAGTGGAGTGGTATTCTGGGTACCTCCTGGCTTAGAGTACTGCTACGTTCTCAGTGCCCGAGGAACGCAGCTAGTTGAAAGCTGGCTTGTAGTCGTGCTTCCTTGTGCGAACTGAGGTCAGGGCAGGATCCTCCCGCATCCTGACTGCCCGTAGACGTAGGTCCCAGCATCCTTATGTTAGGTGCCGAAGAGGTTCTGTGAAAACCTTGTGGAAGTGCCAGGATTCTCCTCAAGTGTATATGATCTCAATACAGACAATGCAAACGTCCTTGTTCAATGAGAGTGTAGCTCGGTCCTAGCTCCCATCAAAGTGTCTAGCAGACATCTGCCTGCAAAGCATACACACTTCCGAGAGTTGAGCTTATGGACTGTCCCTCCCACATCCTGCCTGCAGGTACACCGCGCTCCTAACAGGCCTAGCCCTGATGGTTGCCTGAAGTGTTGTGAGAGCTAAGTGGAAAGTCCCGGCCAACAAGACTAGTGCATCCGAGCTCAATCCAGCGATTTCCTAGTTTTACCCGTGCGAACCAGGTGCTACATCCTAAGTGCCATACGAGAGAAGCTAGCTGAACGCCTTGTCCAAAAGCAACTTACTTCGGAGAGTTGAGCTCACCCTCAGTCCCTCGCAGTTGCACACTGCCTGCAGAAAGAGTTTCCAACATCTGCACCACAGCCGTTTGTCATAGGCTTGTGAGACGCAAGTGGAATAAGCAGACCTGGATGGTGTCTCCAGCTGCAGTGGAGTGGTATTCTGGGTACCTCCTGGCTTAGAACACTGTTACGTTCTCAGTGCCCGAGGAACGCAGCTAGTTGAAAGCTGGCTTGTAGGCGTGCTTCCTTGTGCGAACTGACGTCAGGGCAGGACCCTCCCGCATCCTGACTGCCCGTAGACATAGTACCCAGCATCCTAATGTTATTCGCCCTAGGAGGTTTTGTGCATAGCATGTGGAAGTGACAGGATTCTCCTCAAGAGTATCTGAAAATACAGACATTGCAGACGTCCTTGTTCAATGAGAGTGTAGCTAGGTCCTAGCTCCCATCAAAGTGTCTAGCAGACATCTGCCTGCAAAGCATACGCACTTCCAAGAGTTGAGCTTATGGACTATCCCTCCCACATCCTGCCTTCAAGTACCTGGCACTCCAAACAGGCCTATTCCCGATGCGTCTCTGAAGTGTTGTGAGAGCTAAGTGGAAAGTCCCTGCCCACAAGACTAGTGCATCCAAGCTGATTCCAGCGATTTCCTAGTTTTTCCCGTGCGAACCAGGTGCTACATCCTAAGTGCCATACGAGAGAAGCTACCTGAACGCCTTGTCCAAAGCAACTTACTTCGGAGAGTTGAGCTCACCCTCAGTCCCTCACAGTTGCACACTGCCTGCAGAAAGAGTTTCCAACATCTGCACCACAGCCGTTTGTCAGAGGCTTGTGAGACGCAAGTGGAATAAGCAGACCTGGATGGTGTCTCCACCTGCAGTGGAGTGGTATTCTGGGTACCTCCTGGCTTAGAGTACTGCTACGTTCTCAGTGCCCTAAGAACGCAGCTGGTTGAAAGCTGGCTTGTAGGCATGCTTCCTTCTACGAGCTGAGGTCACGGCAGGACCCTCCCGCATCCTGACTGCCCGTAGACATAGTACCCAGCATCCTAATGTTATTCGCCCTAGGAGGTTTTGCGCATAGCATGTGGAAGTGACAGGATTCTCCTCAAGTGTATCTGATCTCAATAAAGACACTGCAAACGTCCTTGTTCAATGAGAGTGTAGCTCGGTCCTAGCTCCCATCAAAGTGTCTAGCAGACATCTGCCTGCAAAGCATACACACTTCCGAGAGTTGAGCTTATGGACTGTCCCTCCCACATCCTGCCTGCAGGTACACCGCGTTCCTAACAGGCCTAGCCCTGATGGTTGCCTGAAGTGTTGTGAGAGCTAAGTGGAAAGTCCCGGCCAACAAGACTAGTGCATCCGAGCTCAATCCAGCGATTTCCTAGTTTTACCCGTGCGAACCAGGTGCTACATCCTAAGTGCCATACGAGAGAAGCTAGCTGAACGCCTTGTCCAAAAGCAACTTACCTCGGAGAGTTGAGCTCACCCTCAGTCCCTCGCAGTTGCACACTGCCTGTAGAAAGAGTTTCCAACATCTGCATCAGAGCCGTTTGTCAGAGGCTTGTGAGATGCAAGTGGAATAAGCAGACCTGGATGGTGTCTCCAGCTGCAGTGGAGTGGTATTCTGGGTACCTCCTGGCTTAGAACACTGTTACGTTCTCAGTGCCCGAGGAACGCAGCTAGTTGAAAGCTGGCTTGTAGGCCGGCTTCCTTGTGCGAACTGACGTCAGGGCAAGGATCCTCCCGCATCCTGACTGCCCGTAGACGTAGGTCCCAGCATCCTTATGTTAGGTGCTGAAGAGGTTCTGTGAAAACCTTGTGGAAGTGCCAGGATTCTCCTCAAGTGTATCTGATCTCAATACAGACAATGCAAACGTCCTTGTTCAATGAGAGTGTAGCTCGGTCCTAGCTCCCATCAAAGTGTCTAGCAGACATCTGCCTGCAAAGCATACACACTTCCGAGAGTTGAGCTTATGGACTGTCCCTCCCACATCCTGCCTGCAGGTACACCGCGCTCCTAACAGGCCTAGCCCTGATGGTTGCCTGAAGTGTTGTGAGAGCTAAGTGGAAAGTCCCGGCCAACAAGACTAGTGCATCCGAGCTCAATCCAGCGATTTCCTAGTTTTACCCGTGCGAACCAGGTGCTACATCCTAAGTGCCATACGAGAGAAGCTAGCTGAACGCCTTGTCCAAAAGCAACTTACTTCGGAGAGTTGAGCTCACCCTCAGTCCCTCGCAGTTGCACACTGCCTGCAGAAAGAGTTTCCAACATCTGCACCACAGCCGTTTGTCATAGGCTTGTGAGACGCAAGTGGAATAAGCAGACCTGGATGGTGTCTCCAGCTGCAGTGGAGTGGTATTCTGGGTACCTCCTGGCTTAGAACACTGTTACGTTCTCAGTGCCCGAGGAACGCAGCTAGTTGAAAGCTGGCTTGTAGGCGTGCTTCCTTGTGCGAACTGACGTCAGGGCAGGATCCTCCCGCATCCTGACTGCCCGTAGACGTAGGTCCCAGCATCCTTATGTTAGGTGCCGAAGAGGTTCTGTGAAAACCTTGTGGAAGTGCCAGGATTCTCCTCAAGTGTATCTGATCTCAATACAGACAATGCAAACGTCCTTGTTCAATGAGAGTGTAGCTCGGTCCTAGCTCCCATCAAAGTGTCTAGCAGACATCTGCCTGCAAAGCATACACACTTCCGAGAGTTGAGCTTATGGACTGTCCCTCCCACATCCTGCCTGCAGGTACACCGCGCTCCTAACAGGCCTAGCCCTGATGGTTGCCTGAAGTGTTGTGAGAGCTAAGTGGAAAGTCCCGGCCAACAAGACTAGTGCATCCGAGCTCAATCCAGCGATTTCCTAGTTTTTCCCGTGCGAACCAGGTGCTACATCCTAAGTGCCATACGAGAGAAGCTAGCTGAACGCCTTGTCCAAAAGCAACTTACTTCGGAGAGTTGAGCTCACCCTCAGTCCCTCGCAGTTGCACACTGCCTGTAGAAAGAGTTTCCAACATCTGCATCAGAGCCGTTTGTCAGAGGCTTGTGAGACGCAAGTGGAATAAGCAGACCTGGATGGTGTCTCCAGCTGCAGTGGAGTGGTATTTTGGGTACCTCCTGGCTTAGAGTACTGCTACGTTCTCAGTGCCCGAGGAACGCAGCTAGTTGAAAGCTGGCTTGCAGTCGTGCTTCCTTGTGCGAACTGAGGTCAGGGCAGGATCCTCCCGCATCCTGACTGCGCGTAGACGTAGGTCCCAGCATCCTTATGTTAGGTGCCGAAGAGGTTCTGTGAAAACCTTGTGGAAGTGCCAGGATTCTCCTCAAGTGTATCTGATCTCAATACAGACAATGCAAACGTCCTTGTTCAATGAGAGTGTAGCTCGGTCCTAGCTCCCATCAAAGTGTCTAGCAGACATCTGCCTGCAAAGCATACACACTTCCGAGAGTTGAGCTTATGGACTGTCCCTCCCACATCCTGCCTGCAGGTACACCGCGCTCCTAACAGGCCTAGCCCTGATGGTTGCCTGAAGTGTTGTGAGAGCTAAGTGGAAAGTCCCGGCCAACAAGACTAGTGCATCCGAGCTCAATCCAGCGATTTCCTAGTTTTTCCCGTGCGAACCAGGTGCTACATCCTAAGTGCCATACGAGAGAAGCTAGCTGAACGCCTTGTCCAAAAGCAACTTACTTCGGAGAGTTGAGCTCACCCTCAGTCCCTCGCAGTTGCACACTGCCTGCAGAAAGAGTTTCCAACATCTGCACCACAGCCGTTTGTCATAGGCTTGTGAGACGCAAGTGGAATAAGCAGACCTGGATGGTGTCTCCAGCTGCAGTGGAGTGGTATTCTGGGTACCTCCTGGCTTAGAACACTGTTACGTTCTCAGTGCCCGAGGAATGCAGCTAGTTGAAAGCTGGCTTGTAGGCGTGCTTCCTTGTGCGAACTGACGTCAGGGCAGGATCCTCCCGCATCCTGACTGCCCGTAGACGTAGGTCCCAGCATCCTTATGTTAGGTGCCGAAGAGGTTCTGTGAAAACCTTGTGGAAGTGCCAGGATTCTCCTCAAGTGTATCTGATCTCAATACAGACAATGCAAACGTCCTTGTTCAATGAGAGTGTAGCTCGGTCCTAGCTCCCATCAAAGTGTCTAGCAGACATCTGCCTGCAAAGCATACACACTTCCGAGAGTTGAGCTTATGGACTGTCCCTCCCACATCCTGCCTGCAGGTACACCGCGCTCCTAACAGGCCTAGCCCTGATGGTTGCCTGAAGTGTTGTGAGAGCTAAGTGGAAAGTCCCGGCCAACAAGACTAGTGCATCCGAGCTCAATCCAGCGATTTCCTAGTTTTTCCCGTGCGAACCAGGTGCTACATCCTAAGTGCCATACGAGAGAAGCTAGCTGAACGCCTTGTCCAAAAGCAACTTACTTCGGAGAGTTGAGCTCACCCTCAGTCCCTCGCAGTTGCACACTGCCTGCAGAAAGAGTTTCCAACATCTGCACCACAGCCGTTTGTCATAGGCTTGTGAGACGCAAGTGGAATAAGCAGACCTGGATGGTGTCTCCAGCTGCAGTGGAGTGGTATTCTGGGTACCTCCTGGCTTAGAACACTGTTACGTTCTCAGTGCCCGAGGAACGCAGCTAGTTGAAAGCTGGCTTGTAGGCGTGCTTCCTTGTGCGAACTGACGTCAGGGCAGGATCCTCCCGCATCCTGACTGCCCGTAGACGTAGGTCCCAGCATCCTTATGTTAGGTGCCGAAGAGGTTCTGTGAAAACCTTGTGGAAGTGCCAGGATTCTCCTCAAGTGTATCTGATCTCAATACAGACAATGCAAACGTCCTTGTTCAATGAGAGTGTAGCTCGGTCCTAGCTCCCATCAAAGTGTCTAGCAGACATCTGCCTGCAAAGCATACACACTTCCGAGAGTTGAGCTTATGGACTGTCCCTCCCACATCCTGCCTGCAGGTACACCGCGCTCCTAACAGGCCTAGCCCTGATGGTTGCCTGAAGTGTTGTGAGAGCTAAGTGGAAAGTCCCGGCCAACAAGACTAGTGCATCCGAGCTCAATCCAGCGATTTCCTAGTTTTTCCCGTGCGAACCAGGTGCTACATTCTAAGTGCCATACGAGAGAAGCTAGCTGAACGCCTTGTCCAAAAGCAACTTACTTCGGAGAGTTGAGCTCACCCTCAGTCCCTCGCAGTTGCACACTGCCTGCAGAAAGAGTTTCCAACATCTGCACCACAGCCGTTTGTCATAGGCTTGTGAGACGCAAGTGGAATAAGCAGACCTGGATGGTGTCTCCAGCTGCAGTGGAGTGGTATTCTGGGTACCTCCTGGCTTAGAACACTGTTACGTTCTCAGTGCCCGAGGAACGCAGCTAGTTGAAAGCTGGCTTGTAGGCGTGCTTCCTTGTGCGAACTGACGTCAGGGCAGGACCCTCCCGCATCCTGACTGCCCGTAGACATAGTACCCAGCATCCTAATGTTATTCGCCCTAGGAGGTTTTGTGCATAGCATGTGGAAGTGACAGGATTCTCCTCAAGAGTATCTGAAAATACAGACATTGCAGACGTCCTTGTTCAATGAGAGTGTAGCTAGGTACTAGCTCCCTTCAAAGTGTCTAGCAGACATCTGCCTGCAAAGCATACGCACTTCCAAGAGTTGAGCTTATGGACTATCCCTCCCACATCCTGCCTTCAAGTACCTGGCACTCCAAACAGGCCTATTCCCGATGCGTCTCTGAAGTGTTGTGAGAGCTAAGTGGAAAGTCCCTGCCCACAAGACTAGTGCATCCAAGCTGATTCCAGCGATTTCCTAGTTTTTCCCGTGCGAACCAGGTGCTACATCCTAAGTGCCATACGAGAGAAGCTACCTGAACGCCTTGTCCAAAGCAACTTACTTCGGAGAGTTGAGCTCACCCTCAGTCCCTCACAGTTGCACACTGCCTGCAGAAAGAGTTTCCAACATCTGCACCACAGCCGTTTGTCAGAGGCTTGTGAGACGCAAGTGGAATAAGCAGACCTGGATGGTGTCTCCACCTGCAGTGGAGTGGTATTCTGGGTACCTCCTGGCTTAGAGTACTGCTACGTTCTCAGTGCCCTAAGAACGCAGCTGGTTGAAAGCTGGCTTGTAGGCATGCTTCCTTCTACGAGCTGAGGTCACGGCAGGACCCTCCCGCATCCTGACTGCCCGTAGACATAGTACCCAGCATCCTAATGTTATTCGCCCTAGGAGGTTTTGCGCATAGCATGTGGAAGTGACAGGATTCTCCTCAAGTGTATCTGATCTCAATACAGACACTGCAAACGTCCTTGTTCAATGAGAGTGTAGCTCGGTCCTAGCTCCCATCAAAGTGTCTAGCAGACATCTGCCTGCAAAGCATACACACTTCTGAGAGTTGAGCTTATGGACTGTCCCTCCCACATCCTGCCTGCAGGTACACCGCGTTCCTAACAGGCCTAGCCCTGATGGTTGCCTGAAGTGTTGTGAGAGCTAAGTGGAAAGTCCCGGCCAACAAGACTAGTGCATCCGAGCTCAATCCAGCGATTTCCTAGTTTTTCCCGTGCGAACCAGGTGCTACATCCTAAGTGCCATACGAGAGAAGCTAGCTGAACGCCTTGTCCAAAAGCAACTTACCTCGGAGAGTTGAGCTCACCCTCAGTCCCTCGCAGTTGCACACTGCCTGTAGAAAGAGTTTCCAACATCTGCATCAGAGCCGTTTGTCAGAGGCTTGTGAGATGCAAGTGGAATAAGCAGACCTGGATGGTGTCTCCAGCTGCAGTGGAGTGGTATTCTGGGTACCTCCTGGCTTAGAACACTGTTACGTTCTCAGTGCCCGAGGAACGCAGCTAGTTGAAAGCTGGCTTGTAGGCCGGCTTCCTTGTGCGAACTGACGTCAGGGCAAGGATCCTCCCGCATCCTGACTGCCCGTAGACGTAGGTCCCAGCATCCTTATGTTAGGTGCCGAAGAGGTTCTGTGAAAACCTTGTGGAAGTGCCAGGATTCTCCTCAAGTGTATCTGATCTCAATACAGACAATGCAAACGTCCTTGTTCAATGAGAGTGTAGCTCGGTCCTAGCTCCCATCAAAGTGTCTAGCAGACATCTGCCTGCAAAGCATACAGACTTCCGAGAGTTGAGCTTATGGACTGTCCCTCCCACATCCTGCCTGCAGGTACACCGCGCTCCTAACAGGCCTAGCCCTGATGGTTGCCTGAAGTGTTGTGAGAGCTAAGTGGAAAGTCCCGGCCAACAAGACTAGTGCATCCGAGCTCAATCCAGCGATTTCCTAGTTTTACCCGTGCGAACCAGGTGCTACATCCTAAGTGCCATACGAGAGAAGCTAGCTGAACGCCTTGTCCAAAAGCAACTTACTTCGGAGAGTTGAGCTCACCCTCAGTCCCTCGCAGTTGCACACTGCCTGCAGAAAGAGTTTCCAACATCTGCACCACAGCCGTTTGTCATAGGCTTGTGAGACGCAAGTGGAATAAGCAGACCTGGATGGTGTCTCCAGCTGCAGTGGAGTGGTATTCTGGGTACCTCCTGGCTTAGAACACTGTTACGTTCTCAGTGCCCGAGGAACGCAGCTAGTTGAAAGCTGGCTTGTAGGCGTGCTTCCTTGTGCGAACTGACGTCAGGGCAGGATCCTCCCGCATCCTGACTGCGCGTAGACGTAGGTCCCAGCATCCTTATGTTAGGTGCCGAAGAGGTTCTGTGAAAACCTTGTGGAAGTGCCAGGATTCTCCTCAAGTGTATATGATCTCAATACAGACAATGCAAACGTCCTTGTTCAATGAGAGTGTAGCTCGGTCCTAGCTCCCATCAAAGTGTCTAGCAGACATCTGCCTGCAAAGCATACACACTTCCGAGAGTTGAGCTTATGGACTGTCCCTCCCACATCCTGCCTGCAGGTACACCGCGCTCCTAACAGGCCTAGCCCTGATGGTTGCCTGAAGTGTTGTGAGAGCTAAGTGGAAAGTCCCGGCCAACAAGACTAGTGCATCCGAGCTCAATCCAGCGATTTCCTAGTTTTACCCGTGCGAACCAGGTGCTACATCCTAAGTGCCATACGAGAGAAGCTAGCTGAACGCCTTGTCCAAAAGCAACTTACTTCGGAGAGTTGAGCTCACCCTCAGTCCCTCGCAGTTGCACACTGCCTGTAGAAAGAGTTTCCAACATCTGCATCAGAGCCGTTTGTCAGAGGCTTGTGAGATGCAAGTGGAATAAGCAGACCTGGATGGTGTCTCCAGCTGCAGTGGAGTGGTATTCTGGGTACCTCCTGGCTTAGAACACTGTTACGTTCTCAGTGCCCGAGGAACGCAGCTAGTTGAAAGCTGGCTTGTAGGCGTGCTTCCTTGTGCGAACTGACGTCAGGGCAGGATCCTCCCGCATCCTGACTGCCTGTAGACGTAGGTCCCAGCATCCTTATGTTAGGTGCCGAAGAGGTTCTGTGAAAACCTTGTGGAAGTGCCAGGATTCTCCTCAAGTGTATCTGATCTCAATACAGACAATGCAAACGTCCTTGTTCAATGAGAGTGTAGCTCGGTCCTAGCTCCCATCAAAGTGTCTAGCAGACATCTGCCTGCAAAGCATACACACTTCCGAGAGTTGAGCTTATGGACTGTCCCTCCCACATCCTGCCTGCAGGTACACCGCGCTCCTAACAGGCCTAGCCCTGATGGTTGCCTGAAGTGTTGTGAGAGCTAAGTGGAAAGTCCCGGCCAACAAGACTAGTGCATCCGAGCTCAATCCAGCGATTTCCTAGTTTTACCCGTGCGAACCAGGTGCTACATCCTAAGTGCCATACGAGAGAAGCTAGCTGAACGCCTTGTCCAAAAGCAACTTACTTCGGAGAGTTGAGCTCACCCTCAGTCCCTCGCAGTTGCACACTGCCTGTAGAAAGAGTTTCCAACATCTGCATCAGAGCCGTTTGTCAGAGGCTTGTGAGATGCAAGTGGAATAAGCAGACCTGGAAGGGGTCTCCAGCTGCAGTGGAGTGGTATTCTGGGTACCTCCTGGCTTAGAGTACTGCTACGTTCTCAGTGCCCTAAGAACGCAGCTGGTTGAAAGCTGGCTTGTAGGCATGCTTCGTTCTACGAGCTGAGGTCAGGGCAGGACCCTCCCGCATCCTGACTGCCCGTAGACATAGTACCCAGCATCCTAATGTTATTCGCCCTAGGAGGTTTTGTGCATAGCATGTGGAAGTGACAGGATTCTCCTCAAGAGTATCTGAAAATACAGACATTGCAGACGTCCCTGTTCAATGAGAGTGTAGCTAGGTCCTAGCTCCCATCAAAGTGTCTAGCAGACATCTGCCTGCAAAGCATACGCACTTCCAAGTGTTGAGCTTATGGACTATCCCTCCCACATCCTGCCTTCAAGTACCTGGCACTCCAAACAGGCCTATTCCCGATGCGTCTCTGAAGTGTTGTGAGAGCTAAGTGGAAAGTCCCTGCCCACAAGACTAGTGCATCCAAGCTGATTCCAGCGATTTCCTAGTTTTTCCCGTGCGAACCAGGTGCTACATCCTAAGTGCCATACGAGAGAAGCTAGCTGAACGCCTTGTCCAAAGCAACTTACTTCGGAGAGTTGAGCTCACCCTCAGTCCCTCACAGTTGCACACTGCCTGCAGAAAGAGTTTCCAACATCTGCACCACAGCCGTTTGTCAGAGGCTTGTGAGACGCAAGTGGAATAAGCAGACCTGGATGGTGTCTCCACCTGCAGTGGAGTGGTATTCTGGGTACCTCCTGGCTTAGAGTACTGCTACGTTCTCAGTGCCCTAAGAACGCAGCTGGTTGAAAGCTGGCTTGTAGGCATGCTTCCTTCTACGAGCTGAGGTCACGGCAGGACCCTCCCGCATCCTGACTGCCCGTAGACATAGTACCCAGCATCCTAATGTTATTCGCCCTAGGAGGTTTTGCGCATAGCATGTGGAAGTGACAGGATTCTCCTCAAGTGTATCTGATCTCAATACAGACACTGCAAACGTCCTTGTTCAATGAGAGTGTAGCTCGGTCCTAGCTCCCATCAAAGTGTCTAGCAGACATCTGCCTGCAAAGCATACACACTTCCGAGAGTTGAGCTTATGGACTGTCCCTCCCACATCCTGCCTGCAGGTACACCGCGTTCCTAACAGGCCTAGCCCTGATGGTTGCCTGAAGTGTTGTGAGAGCTAAGTGGAAAGTCCCGGCCAACAAGACTAGTGCATCCGAGCTCAATCCAGCGATTTCCTAGTTTTTCCCGTGCGAACCAGGTGCTACATCCTAAGTGCCATACGAGAGAAGCTAGCTGAACGCCTTGTCCAAAAGCAACTTACCTCGGAGAGTTGAGCTCACCCTCAGTCCCTCGCAGTTGCACACTGCCTGTAGAAAGAGTTTCCAACATCTGCATCAGAGCCGTTTGTCAGAGGCTTGTGAGATGCAAGTGGAATAAGCAGACCTGGATGGTGTCTCCAGCTGCAGTGGAGTGGTATTCTGGGTACCTCCTGGCTTAGAACACTGTTACGTTCTCAGTGCCCGAGGAACGCAGCTAGTTGAAAGCTGGCTTGTAGGCCTGCTTCCTTGTGCGAACTGACGTCAGGGCAAGGATCCTCCCGCATCCTGACTGCCCGTAGACGTAGGTCCCAGCATCCTTATGTTAGGTGCCGAAGAGGTTCTGTGAAAACCTTGTGGAAGTGCCAGGATTCTCCTCAAGTGTATCTGATCTCAATACAGACAATGCAAACGTCCTTGTTCAATGAGAGTGTAGCTCGGTCCTAGCTCCCATCAAAGTGTCTAGCAGACATCTGCCTGCAAAGCATACACACTTCCGAGAGTTGAGCTTATGGACTGTCCCTCCCACATCCTGCCTGCAGGTACACCGCGCTCCTAACAGGCCTAGCCCTGATGGTTGCCTGAAGTGTTGTGAGAGCTAAGTGGAAAGTCCCGGCCAACAAGACTAGTGCATCCGAGCTCAATCCAGCGATTTCCTAGTTTTTCCCGTGCGAACCAGGTGCTACATCCTAAGTGCCATACGAGAGAAGCTAGCTGAACGCCTTGTCCAAAAGCAACTTACTTCGGAGAGTTGAGCTCACCCTCAGTCCCTCGCAGTTGCACACTGCCTGTAGAAAGAGTTTCCAACATCTGCATCAGAGCCGTTTGTCAGAGGCTTGTGAGATGCAAGTGGAATAAGCAGACCTGGAAGGTGTCTCCAGCTGCAGTGGAGTGGTATTCTGGGTACCTCCTGGCTTAGAGTACTGCTACGTTCTCAGTGCCCTAAGAACGCAGCTGGTTGAAAGCTGGCTTGTAGGCATGCTTCGTTCTACGAGCTGAGGTCAGGGCAGGACCCTCCCGCATCCTGACTGCCCGTAGACATAGTACCCAGCATCCTAATGTTATTCGCCCTAGGAGGTTTTGTGCATAGCATGTGGAAGTGACAGGATTCTCCTCAAGAGTATCTGAAAATACAGACATTGCAGACGTCCTTGTTCAATGAGAGTGTAGCTAGGTCCTAGCTCCCATCAAAGTGTCTAGCAGACATCTGCCTGCAAAGCATACGCACTTCCAAGAGTTGAGCTTATGGACTATCCCTCCCACATCCTGCCTTCAAGTACCTGGCACTCCAAACAGGCCTATTCCCGATGCGTCTCTGAAGTGTTGTGAGAGCTAAGTGGAAAGTCCCTGCCCACAAGACTAGTGCATCCAAGCTGATTCCAGCGATTTCCTAGTTTTTCCCGTGCGAACCAGGTGCTACATCCTAAGTGCCATACGAGAGAAGCTACCTGAACGCCTTGTCCAAAGCAACTTACTTCGGAGAGTTGAGCTCACCCTCAGTCCCTCACAGTTGCACACTGCCTGCAGAAAGAGTTTCCAACATCTGCACCACAGCCGTTTGTCAGAGGCTTGTGAGACGCAAGTGGAATAAGCAGACCTGGATGGTGTCTCCACCTGCAGTGGAGTGGTATTCTGGGTACCTCCTGGCTTAGAGTACTGCTACGTTCTCAGTGCCCTAAGAACGCAGCTGGTTGAAAGCTGGCTTGTAGGCATGCTTCCTTCTACGAGCTGAGGTCACGGCAGGACCCTCCCGCATCCTGACTGCCCGTAGACATAGTACCCAGCATCCTAATGTTATTCGCCCTAGGAGGTTTTGCGCATAGCATGTGGAAGTGCCAGGATTCTCCTCAAGTGTATCTGATCTCAATACAGACACTGCAAACGTCCTTGTTCAATGAGAGTGTAGCTCGGTCCTAGCTCCCATCAAAGTGTCTAGCAGACATCTGCCTGCAAAGCATACACACTTCCGAGAGTTGAGCTTATGGACTGTCCCTCCCACATCCTGCCTGCAGGTACACCGCGTTCCTAACAGGCCTAGCCCTGATGGTTGCCTGAAGTGTTGTGAGAGCTAAGTGGAAAGTCCCGGCCAACAAGACTAGTGCATCCGAGCTCAATCCAGCGATTTCCTAGTTTTTCCCGTGCGAACCAGGTGCTACATCCTAAGTGCCATACGAGAGAAGCTAGCTGAACGCCTTGTCCAAAAGCAACTTACCTCGGAGAGTTGAGCTCACCCTCAGTCCCTCGCAGTTGCACACTGCCTGTAGAAAGAGTTTCCAACATCTGCATCAGAGCCGTTTGTCAGAGGCTTGTGAGATGCAAGTGGAATAAGCAGACCTGGATGGTGTCTCCAGCTGCAGTGGAGTGGTATTCTGGGTACCTCCTGGCTTAGAACACTGTTACGTTCTCAGTGCCCGAGGAACGCAGCTAGTTGAAAGCTGGCTTGTAGGCCTGCTTCCTTGTGCGAACTGACGTCAGGGCAAGGATCCTCCCGCATCCTGACTGCCCGTAGACGTAGGTCCCAGCATCCTTATGTTAGGTGCCGAAGAGGTTCTGTGAAAACCTTGTGGAAGTGCCAGGATTCTCCTCAAGTGTATCTGATCTCAATACAGACAATGCAAACGTCCTTGTTCAATGAGAGTGTAGCTCGGTCCTAGCTCCCATCAAAGTGTCTAGCAGACATCTGCCTGCAAAGCATACACACTTCCGAGAGTTGAGCTTATGGACTGTCCCTCCCACATCCTGCCTGCAGGTACACCGCGCTCCTAACAGGCCTAGCCCTGATGGTTGCCTGAAGTGTTGTGAGAGCTAAGTGGAAAGTCCCGGCCAACAAGACTAGTGCATCCGAGCTCAATCCAGCGATTTCCTAGTTTTTCCCGTGCGAACCAGGTGCTACATCCTAAGTGCCATACGAGAGAAGCTAGCTGAACGCCTTGTCCAAAAGCAACTTACTTCGGAGAGTTGAGCTCACCCTCAGTCCCTCGCAGTTGCACACTGCCTGTAGAAAGAGTTTCCAACATCTGCATCAGAGCCGTTTGTCAGAGGCTTGTGAGATGCAAGTGGAATAAGCAGACCTGGAAGGTGTCTCCAGCTGCAGTGGAGTGGTATTCTGGGTACCTCCTGGCTTAGAGTACTGCTACGTTCTCAGTGCCCTAAGAACGCAGCTGGTTGAAAGCTGGCTTGTAGGCATGCTTCGTTCTACGAGCTGAGGTCAGGGCAGGACCCTCCCGCATCCTGACTGCCCGTAGACATAGTACCCAGCATCCTAATGTTATTCGCCCTAGGAGGTTTTGTGCATAGCATGTGGAAGTGACAGGATTCTCCTCAAGAGTATCTGAAAATACAGACATTGCAGACGTCCTTGTTCAATGAGAGTGTAGCTAGGTCCTAGCTCCCATCAAAGTGTCTAGCAGACATCTGCCTGCAAAGCATACGCACTTCCAAGAGTTGAGCTTATGGACTATCCCTCCCACATCCTGCCTTCAAGTACCTGGCACTCCAAACAGGCCTATTCCCGATGCGTCTCTGAAGTGTTGTGAGAGCTAAGTGGAAAGTCCCTGCCCACAAGACTAGTGCATCCAAGCTGATTCCAGCGATTTCCTAGTTTTTCCCGTGCGAACCAGGTGCTACATCCTAAGTGCCATACGAGAGAAGCTACCTGAACGCCTTGTCCAAAGCAACTTACTTCGGAGAGTTGAGCTCACCCTCAGTCCCTCACAGTTGCACACTGCCTGCAGAAAGAGTTTCCAACATCTGCACCACAGCCGTTTGTCAGAGGCTTGTGAGACGCAAGTGGAATAAGCAGACCTGGATGGTGTCTCCACCTGCAGTGGAGTGGTATTCTGGGTACCTCCTGGCTTAGAGTACTGCTACGTTCTCAGTGCCCTAAGAACGCAGCTGGTTGAAAGCTGGCTTGTAGGCATGCTTCCTTCTACGAGCTGAGGTCACGGCAGGACCCTCCCGCATCCTGACTGCCCGTAGACATAGTACCCAGCATCCTAATGTTATTCGCCCTAGGAGGTTTTGCGCATAGCATGTGGAAGTGCCAGGATTCTCCTCAAGTGTATCTGATCTCAATACAGACACTGCAAACGTCCTTGTTCAATGAGAGTGTAGCTCGGTCCTAGCTCCCATCAAAGTGTCTAGCAGACATCTGCCTGCAAAGCATACACACTTCCGAGAGTTGAGCTTATGGACTGTCCCTCCCACATCCTGCCTGCAGGTACACCGCGTTCCTAACAGGCCTAGCCCTGATGGTTGCCTGAAGTGTTGTGAGAGCTAAGTGGAAAGTCCCAGCCAACAAGACTAGTGCATCCGAGCTCAATCCAGCGATTTCCTAGTTTTTCCCGTGCGAACCAGGTGCTACATCCTAAGTGCCATACGAGAGAAGCTAGCTGAACGCCTTGTCCAAAAGCAACTTACCTCGGAGAGTTGAGCTCACCCTCAGTCCCTCGCAGTTGCACACTGCCTGTAGAAAGAGTTTCCAACATCTGCATCAGAGCCGTTTGTCAGAGGCTTGTGAGATGCAAGTGGAATAAGCAGACCTGGATGGTGTCTCCAGCTGCAGTGGAGTGGTATTCTGGGTACCTCCTGGCTTAGAACACTGTTACGTTCTCAGTGCCCGAGGAACGCAGCTAGTTGAAAGCTGGCTTGTAGGCCGGCTTCCTTGTGCGAACTGACGTCAGGGCAAGGATCCTCCCGCATCCTGACTGCCCGTAGACGTAGGTCCCAGCATCCTTATGTTAGGTGCCGAAGAGGTTCTGTGAAAACCTTGTGGAAGTGCCAGGATTCTCCTCAAGTGTATCTGATCTCAATACAGACAATGCAAACGTCCTTGTTCAATGAGAGTGTAGCTCGGTCCTAGCTCCCATCAAAGTGTCTAGCAGACATCTGCCTGCAAAGCATACACACTTCCGAGAGTTGAGCTTATGGACTGTCCCTCCCACATCCTGCCTGCAGGTACACCGCGCTCCTAACAGGCCTAGCCCTGATGGTTGCCTGAAGTGTTGTGAGAGCTAAGTGGAAAGTCCCGGCCAACAAGACTAGTGCATCCGAGCTCAATCCAGCGATTTCCTAGTTTTACCCGTGCGAACCAGGTGCTACATCCTAAGTGCCATACGAGAGAAGCTAGCTGAACGCCTTGTCCAAAAGCAACTTACTTCGGAGAGTTGAGCTCACCCTCAGTCCCTCGCAGTTGCACACTGCCTGCAGAAAGAGTTTCCAACATCTGCACCACAGCCGTTTGTCATAGGCTTGTGAGACGCAAGTGGAATAAGCAGACCTGGAAGGTGTCTCCAGCTGCATTGGAGTGGTATTCTGGGTACCTCCTGGCTTAGAGTACTGCTACGTTCTCAGTGCCCTAAGAACGCAGCTGGTTGAAAGCTGGCTTGTAGGCATGCTTCCTTCTACGAGCTGAGGTCAGGGCAGGACCCTACCGCATCCTGACTGCCCGTAGACATAGTACCCAGCATCCTAATGTTATTCGCCCTACGAGGTTTTGTGCATAGCATGTGGAAGTGACAGGATTCTCCTCAAGTGTATCTGAAAATACAGACATTGCAAACGTCCTTGTTCAATGAGAGTGTAGCTCGGTCGTAGCTCCCATCAAAGTGTCTAGCAGACATCTGCCTTAAAGCATACACACTTCCGAGAGTTGAGCTTATGGACTGTCCCTCCTACATCCTGCCTGCAGGTACACCGCGCTCCTAACAGGCCTAGCCCTGATGGTTGCCTGAAGTGTTGTGAGAGCTAAGTGGAAAGTCCCGGCCAACAAGACTAGTGCATCCGAGCTCAATCCAGCGATTTCCTAGTTTTACCCGTGCGAACCAGGTGCTACATCCTAAGTGCCATACGAGAGAAGCTAGCTGAACGCCTTGTCCAAAAGCAACTTACTTCGGAGAGTTGAGCTCACCCTCAGTCCCTCGCAGTTGCACACTGCCTGTAGAAAGAGTTTCCAACATCTGCATCAGAGCCGTTTGTCAGAGGCTTGTGAGATGCAAGTGGAATAAGCAGACCTGGATGGTGTCTCCAGCTGCAGTGGAGTGGTATTCTGGGTACCTCCTGGCTTAGAACACTGTTACGTTCTCAGTGCCCGAGGAACGCAGCTAGTTGAAAGCTGGCTTGTAGGCGTGCTTCCTTGTGCGAACTGACGTCAGGGCAGGATCCTCCCGCATCCTGACTGCCCGTAGACGTAGGTCCCAGCATCCTTATGTTAGGTGCCGAAGAGGTTCTGTGAAAACCTTGTGGAAGTGCCAGGATTCTCCTCAAGTGTATCTGATCTCAATACAGACAATGCAAACGTCCTTGTTCAATGAGAGTGTAGCTCGGTCCTAGCTCCCATCAAAGTGTCTAGCAGACATCTGCCTGCAAAGCATACACACTTCCGAGAGTTGAGCTTATGGACTGTCCCTCCCACATCCTGCCTGCAGGTACACCGCGCTCCTAACAGGCCTAGCCCTGATGGTTGCCTGAAGTGTTGTGAGAGCTAAGTGGAAAGTCCCGGCCAACAAGACTAGTGCATCCGAGCTCAATCCAGCGATTTCCTAGTTTTTCCCGTGCGAACCAGGTGCTACATCCTAAGTGCCATACGAGAGAAGCTAGCTGAACGCCTTGTCCAAAAGCAACTTACTTCGGAGAGTTGAGCTCACCCTCAGTCCCTCGCAGTTGCACACTGCCTGTAGAAAGAGTTTCCAACATCTGCATCAGAGCCGTTTGTCAGAGGCTTGTGAGACGCAAGTGGAATAAGCAGACCTGGATGGTGTCTCCAGCTGCAGTGGAGTGGTATTCTGGGTACCTCCTGGCTTAGAGTACTGCTACGTTCTCAGTGCCCGAGGAACGCAGCTAGTTGAAAGCTGGCTTGTAGGCGTGCTTCCTTGTGCGAACTGAGGTCAGGGCAGGATCCTCCCGCATCCTGACTGCCCGTAGACGTAGGTCCCAGCATCATTATGTTAGGTGCCGAAGAGGTTCTGTGAAAACCTTGTGGAAGTGCCAGGATTCTCCTCAAGTGTATCTGATCTCAATACAGACAATGCAAACGTCCTTGTTCAATGAGAGTGTAGCTCGGTCCTAGCTCCCATCAAAGTGTCTAGCAGACATCTGCCTGCAAAGCATACACACTTCCGAGAGTTGAGCTTATGGACTGTCCCTCCCACATCCTGCCTGCAGGTACACCGCGCTCCTAACAGGCCTAGCCCTGATGGTTGCCTGAAGTGTTGTGAGAGCTAAGTGGAAAGTCCCGGCCAACAAGACTAGTGCATCCGAGCTCAATCCAGCGATTTCCTAGTTTTTCCCGTGCGAACCAGGTGCTACATCCTAAGTGCCATACGAGAGAAGCTAGCTGAACGCCTTGTCCAAAAGCAACTTACTTCGGAGAGTTGAGCTCACCCTCAGTCCCTCGCAGTTGCACACTGCCTGTAGAAAGAGTTTCCAACATCTGCATCAGAGCCGTTTGTCAGAGGCTTGTGAGATGCAAGTGGAATAAGCAGACCTGGAAGGTGTCTCCAGCTGCAGTGGAGTGGTATTCTGGGTACCTCCTGGCTTAGAGTACTGCTACGTTCTCAGTGCCCTAAGAACGCAGCTGGTTGAAAGCTGGCTTGTAGGCATGCTTCGTTCTACGAGCTGAGGTCAGGGCAGGACCCTCCCGCATCCTGACTGCCCGTAGACATAGTACCCAGCATCCTAATGTTATTCGCCCTAGGAGGTTTTGTGCATAGCATGTGGAAGTGACAGGATTCTCCTCAAGAGTATCTGAAAATACAGACATTGCAGACGTCCTTGTTCAATGAGAGTGTAGCTAGGTCCTAGCTCCCATCAAAGTGTCTAGCAGACATCTGCCTGCAAAGCATACGCACTTCCAAGAGTTGAGCTTATGGACTATCCCTCCCACATCCTGCCTTCAAGTACCTGGCACTCCAAACAGGCCTATTCCCGATGCGTCTCTGAAGTGTTGTGAGAGCTAAGTGGAAAGTCCCTGCCCACAAGACTAGTGCATCCAAGCTGATTCCAGCGATTTCCTAGTTTTTCCCGTGCGAACCAGGTGCTACA